>NW_027363921.1:0-383276 GCF_046119375.1 Phyllobates terribilis
GAGATGCCAGCTCCTTTCATTCAGTCAGTAGCTTCAAACATTTCTGGAATATGAATAACATGATGTTTTTCAATGGCAAAAATCAATGAATATTGTAAATGCACAAACAGTAATTTCTCCGCATTGCAAGGTGCAAGTCTGAAATTTTTTGCTTTTTCCTGCTCCTCTTAGCATGATAAAGAAGATTCAAAGAGAGTGAGATGCCAGCTACTTTCATTCAGTCAGTAGCTTCAATCATTTCTGGACGTTTTTCAATGGTAAAAATCAATGAATATTGTAAATGCACAAACAGTAATTTCTCCACATTGCAATGTGCAATTCTAAAATTTTTTGCTTTTTCCTGCTCCTCTTAGCATGATAAAGAAGATTCAAAGAGAGTGAGATGCCAGCTCCTTTCATTCAGTCAGTAGCTTCAAACATTTCTGGTATATGAATAACATGATGTTTTTCAATGGCAAAAATCAATGAATATTGTAAATGCACAAACAGTAATTTCTCCGCATTGCAAGGTGCAATTCTGAAATTTTTTGCTTTTTCCTGCTCCTCTTAGCATGATAAAGAAGATTCAAAGAGAGTGAGATGCCAACTCCTTTCATTCAGTCAGTAGCTTCAAACATTTCTGGTATATGAATAACATGATGTTTTTCAATGGCAAAAATCAATGAATATTGTAAATGCACAAACAGTAATTTCTCCGCATTGCAAGGTGCAATTCTGAAATTTTTTGCTTTTTCCTGCTCCTCTTAGCATGATAAAGAAGATTCAAAGAGAGTGAGGTGCCAGCTCCTTTCATTCAGTCAGTAGCTTCAAACATTTCTGGTATATGAATAACATGTTTTTCAATGGCAAAAATCAATGAATATTGTAAATGCACAAACAGTAATTTCTCCGCATTGCAAGGTGCAATTCTGAAATTTTTTGCTTTTTCCTGCTCCTCTTAGCATGATAAAGAAGATTCAAAGAGAGTGAGATGCCAGCTCCTTTCATTCAATCAGTAGCTTCAATCATTTCTGGACGTTTTTCAATGGCAAAAATCAATGAATATTGTAAATGCACAAACAGTAATTTCTCCGCATTGCAAGGTGCAATTCTGAAATTTTTTGCTTTTTCCTGCTCCTCTTAGCATGATAAAGAAGATTCAAAGAGAGTGAGATGCCAGATCCTTTCATTCAGTCAGTAGCTTCAATCATTTCTGGACGTTTTTCAATGGCAAAAATCAATGAATATTGTAAATGCACAAACAGTAATTTCTCCGCATTGCAAGGTGCAATTCTGAAATTTTTTGCTTTTTCCTGCTCCTCTTAGCATGATAAAGAAGATTCAAAGAGAGTGAGATGCCAGCTCCTTTGATTCAGTCAGTAGCTTCAAACATTTCTGGTATATGAATAACATGATGTTTTTCAATGGCAAAAATCAATGAATATTGTAAATGCACAAACAGTAATTTCTCTGCATTGCAAGGTGCAAGTCTGAAATTTTTTGCTTTTTCCTGCTCCTCTTAGCATGATAAAGAAGATTCAAAGAGAGTGAGATGCCAGCTACTTTCATTCAGTCAGTAGCTTCAATCATTTCTGGACGTTTTTCAATGGTAAAAATCAATGAATATTGTAAATGCACAAACAGTAATTTCTCCACATTGCAAGGTGCAATTCTGAAATTTTTTGCTTTTTCCTGCTCCTCTTAGCATGATAAAGAAGATTCAAAGAGAGTGAGATGCCAGCTCCTTTCATTCAGTCAGTAGCTTCAAACATTTCTGGTATATGAATAACATGATGTTTTTCAATGGCAAAAATCAATGAATATTGTAAATGCACAAACAGTAATTTCTCCGCATTGCAAGGTGCAAGTCTGAAATTTTTTGCTTTTTCCTGCTCCTCTTAGCATGATAAAGAAGATTCAAAGAGAGTGAGATGCCAGCTACTTTCATTCAGTCAGTAGCTTCAATCATTTCTGGACGTTTTTCAATGGTAAAAATCAATGAATATTGTAAATGCACAAACAGTAATTTCTCCACATTGCAAGGTGCAATTCTGAAATTTTTTGCTTTTTCCTGCTCCTCTTAGCATGATAAAGAAGATTCAAAGAGAGTGAGATGCCAGCTCCTTTCATTCAGTCAGTAGCTTCAAACATTTCTGGTATATGAATAACATGATGTTTTTCAATGGCAAAAATCAATGAATATTGTAAATGCACAAACAGTAATTTCTCCACATTGCAAGGTGCAATTCTGAAATTTTTTGCTTTTTCCTGCTCCTCTTAGCATGATAAAGAAGATTCAAAGAGAGTGAGATGCCAGCTCCTTTCATTCAGTCAGTAGCTTCAAACATTTCTGGTATATGAATAACATGATGTTTTTCAATGGCAAAAATCAATGAATATTGTAAATGCACAAACAGTAATTTCTCCGCATTGCAAGGTGCAATTCTGAAATTTTTTGCTTTTTCCTGCTCCTCTTAGCATGATAAAGAAGATTCAAAGAGAGTGAGATGCCAGCTACTTTCATTCAGTCAGTAGCTTCAATCATTTCTGGACGTTTTTCAATGGTAAAAATCAATGAATATTGTAAATGCACAAACAGTAATTTCTCCACATTGCAAGGTGCAATTCTGAAATTTTTTGCTTTTTCCTGCTCCTCTTAGCATGATAAAGAAGATTCAAAGAGAGTGAGATGCCAGCTCCTTTCATTCAGTCAGTAGCTTCAAACATTTCTGGTATATGAATAACATGATGTTTTTCAATGGCAAAAATCAATGAATATTGTAAATGCACAAACAGTAATTTCTCCGCATTGCAAGGTGCAAGTCTGAAATTTTTTGCTTTTTCCTGCTCCTCTTAGCATGATAAAGAAGATTCAAAGAGAGTGAGATGCCAGCTACTTTCATTCAGTCAGTAGCTTCAATCATTTCTGGACGTTTTTCAATGGTAAAAATCAATGAATATTGTAAATGCACAAACAGTAATTTCTCCACATTGCAAGGTGCAATTCTGAAATTTTTTGCTTTTTCCTGCTCCTCTTAGCATGATAAAGAAGATTCAAAGAGAGTGAGATGCCAGCTCCTTTCATTCAGTCAGTAGCTTCAAACATTTCTGGTATATGAATAACATGATGTTTTTCAATGGCAAAAATCAATGAATATTGTAAATGCACAAACAGTAATTTCTCCACATTGCAAGGTGCAATTCTGAAATTTTTTGCTTTTTCCTGCTCCTCTTAGCATGATAAAGAAGATTCAAAGAGAGTGAGATGCCAGCTCCTTTCATTCAGTCAGTAGCTTCAAACATTTCTGGTATATGAATAACATGATGTTTTTCAATGGCAAAAATCAATGAATATTGTAAATGCACAAACAGTAATTTCTCCGCATTGCAAGGTGCAATTCTGAAATTTTTTGCTTTTTCCTGCTCCTCTTAGCATGATAAAGAAGATTCAAAGAGAGTGAGATGCCAGCTCCTTTCATTCAGTCAGTAGCTTCAATCATTTCTGGACGTTTTTCAATGGCAAAAATCAATGAATATTGTAAATGCACAAACAGTAATTTCTCCGCATTGCAAGGTGCAATTCTGAAATTTTTTGCTTTTTCCTGCTCCTCTTAGCATGATAAAGAAGATTCAAAGAGAGTGAGATGTCAGCTCCTTTCATTCAGTCAGTAGCTTCAAACATTTCTGGTATATGAATAACATGATGTTTTTCAATGGCAAAAATCAATGAATATTGTAAATGCACAAACAGTAATTTCTCCGCATTGCAAGGTGCAATTCTGAAATTTTTTGCTTTTTCCTGCTCCTCTTAGCATGATAAAGAAGATTCAAAGAGAGTGAGATGCCAGCTCCTTTCATTCAGTCAGTAGCTTCAATCATTTCTGGACGTTTTTCAATGGCAAAAATCAATGAATATTGTAAATGCACAAACAGTAATTTCTCCGCATTGCAAGGTGCAATTCTGAAATTTTTTGCTTTTTCCTGCTCCTCTTAGCATGATAAAGAAGATTCAAAGAGAGTGAGATGCCAGCTCCTTTCATTCAGTCAGTAGCTTCAAACATTTCTGGTATATGAATAACATGATGTTTTTCAATGGCAAAAATCAATGAATATTGTAAATGCACAAACAGTAATTTCTCCGCATTGCAAGGTGCAAGTCTGAAATTTTTTGCTTTTTCCTGCTCCTCTTAGCATGATAAAGAAGATTCAAAGAGAGTGAGATGACAGCTCCTTTCATTTAGTCAGTACCTT
This sequence comes from Phyllobates terribilis, assembly GCF_046119375.1. Classification (NCBI taxonomy): domain Eukaryota; kingdom Metazoa; phylum Chordata; class Amphibia; order Anura; family Dendrobatidae; genus Phyllobates; species Phyllobates terribilis. Next base: position 4,231 of record NW_027363921.1, read on the forward strand.
CAATCATTTCTGGACGTTTTTCAATGGCAAAAATCAATGAATATTGTAAATGCACAAACAGTAATTTCTCCGCATTGCAAGGTGCAATTCTGAAATTTTTTGCTTTTTCCTGCTCCTCTTAGCATGATAAAGAAGATTCAAAGAGAGTGAGATGACAGCTCCTTTCATTTAGTCAGTACCTTCAATCATTTCTGGACGTTTTTCAATGGCAAAAATCAATGAATATTGTAAATGCACAAACAGTAATTTCTCCGCATTGCAAGGTGCAATTCTGAAATTTTTTGCTTTTTCCCGCTCCTCTTAGCATGATAAAGAAGATTGAAAGAGAGTGAGGTGCCAGCTCCTTTCATTCAGTCAGTAGCTTCAAACATTTCTGGTATATGAATAACATGTTTTTCAATGGCAAAAATCAATGAATATTGTAAATGCACAAACAGTAATTTCTCCGCATTGCAAGGTGCAATTCTGAAATTTTTTGATTTTTCCTGCTCCTCTTAGCATGATAAAGAAGATTCAAAGAGAGTGAGATGCCAGCTCCTTTCATTCAGTCAGTAGCTTCAATCATTTCTGGACGTTTTTCAATGGCAAAAATCAATGAATATTGTAAATGCACAAACAGTAATTTCTCCGCATTGCAAGGTGCAATTCTGAAATTTTTTGCTTTTTCCTGCTCCTCTTAGCATGATAAAGAAGATTCAAAGAGAGTGAGATGCCAGCTCCTTTCATTCAGTCAGTAGCTTCAAACATTTCTGGTATATGAATAACATGATGTTTTTCAATGGCAAAAATCAATGAATATTGTAAATGCACAAACAGTAATTTCTCCGCATTGCAAGGTGCAATTCTGAAATTTTTTGCTTTTTCCTGCTCCTCTTAGCATGATAAAGAAGATTCAAAGAGAGTGAGATGCCAGCTCCTTTCATTCAGTCAGTAGCTTCAAACATTTCTGGTATATGAATAACATGATGTTTTTCAATGGCAAAAATCAATGAATATTGTAAATGCACAAACAGTAATTTCTCCGCATTGCAAGGTGCAAGTCTGAAATTTTTTGCTTTTTCCTGCTCCTCTTAGCATGATAAAGAAGATTCAAAGAGAGTGAGATGCCAGCTACTTTCATTCAGTCAGTAGCTTCAATCATTTCTGGACGTTTTTCAATGGTAAAAATCAATGAATATTGTAAATGCACAAACAGTAATTTCTCCACATTGCAAGGTGCAATTCTGAAATTTTTTGCTTTTTCCTGCTCCTCTTAGCATGATAAAGAAGATTCAAAGAGAGTGAGATGCCAGCTCCTTTCATTCAGTCAGTAGCTTCAAACATTTCTGGTATATGAATAACATGATGTTTTTCAATGGCAAACATCAATGAATATTGTAAATGCACAAACAGTAATTTCTCCGCATTGCAAGGTGCAATTCTGAAATTTTTTGCTTTTTCCTGCTCCTCTTAGCATGATAAAGAAGATTCAAAGAGAGTGAGATGCCAGCTCCTTTCATTCAGTCAGTAGCTTCAATCATTTCTGGATGTTTTTCAATGGCAAAAATCAATGAATATTGTAAATGCACAAACTGTAATTTCTCCGCATTGCAAGGTGCAATTCTGAAATTTTTTGCTTTTTCCTGCTCCTCTTAGCATGATAAAGAAGATTCAAAGAGAGTGAGATGCCAGCTCCTTTCATTCAGTCAGTAGCTTCAATCATTTCTGGACGTTTTTCAGTGGCAAAAATCAATGAATATTGTAAATGCACAAACAGTAATTTCTCCGCATTGCAAGGTGCAATTCTGAAATTTTTTGCTTTTTCCTGCTCCTCTTAGCATGATAAAGAAGATTCAAAGAGAGTGAGATGCCAGCTCCTTTCATTCAGTCAGTACCTTCAATCATTTCTGGACGTTTTTCAATGGCAAAAATCAATGAATATTGTAAATGCACAAACAGTAATTTCTCCGCATTGCAGGGTGCAAGTCTGAAATTTTTTGCTTTTTCCTGCTCCTCTTAGCATGATAAAGAAGATTCAAAGAGAGTGAGATGCCAGCTACTTTCATTCAGTCAGTAGCTTCAATCATTTCTGGACGTTTTTCAATGGTAAAAATCAATGAATATTGTAAATGCACAAACAGTAATTTCTCCACATTGCAAGGTGCAATTCTGAAATTTTTTGCTTTTTCCTGCTCCTCTTAGCATGATAACGAAGATTCAAAGAGAGTGAGATGCCAGCTCCTTTCATTCAGTCAGTAGCTTCAAACATTTCTGGTATATGAATAACATGATGTTTTTCAATGGCAAAAATCAATGAATATTGTAAATGCACAAACAGTAATTTCTCCGCATTGCAAGGTGCAATTCTGAAATTTTTTGCTTTTTCCTGCTCCTCTTAGCATGATAAAGAAGATTCAAAGAGAGTGAGATGCCAGCTCCTTTCATTCAGTCAGTAGCTTCAATCATTTCTGGATGTTTTTCAATGGCAAAAATCAATGAATATTGTAAATGCACAAACTGTAATTTCTCCGCATTGCAAGGTGCAATTCTGAAATTTTTTGCTTTTTCCTGCTCCTCTTAGCATGATAAAGAAGATTCAAAGAGAGTGAGATGCCAGCTCCTTTCATTCAGTCAGTAGCTTCAATCATTTCTGGACGTTTTTCAATGGCAAAAATCAATGAATATTGTAAATGCACAAACAGTAATTTCTCCGCATTGCAAGGTGCAATTCTGAAATTTTTTGCTTTTTCCTGCTCCTCTTAGCATGATAAAGAAGATTCAAAGAGAGTGAGATGACAGCTCCTTTCATTTAGTCAGTACCTTCAATCATTTCTGGACGTTTTTCAATGGCAAAAATCAATGAATATTGTAAATGCACAAACAGTAATTTCTCCGCATTGCAAGGTGCAATTCTGAAATTTTTTGCTTTTTCCCGCTCCTCTTAGCATGATAAAGAAGATTGAAAGAGAGTGAGGTGCCAGCTCCTTTCATTCAGTCAGTAGCTTCAAACATTTCTGGTATATGAATAACATGTTTTTCAATGGCAAAAATCAATGAATATTGTAAATGCACAAACAGTAATTTCTCCGCATTGCAAGGTGCAATTCTGAAATTTTTTGATTTTTCCTGCTCCTCTTAGCATGATAAAGAAGATTCAAAGAGAGTGAGATGCCAGCTCCTTTCATTCAGTCAGTAGCTTCAATCATTTCTGGACGTTTTTCAATGGCAAAAATCAATGAATATTGTAAATGCACAAACAGTAATTTCTCCGCATTGCAAGGTGCAATTCTGAAATTTTTTGCTTTTTCCTGCTCCTCTTAGCATGATAAAGAAGATTCAAAGAGAGTGAGATGCCAGCTCCTTTCATTCAGTCAGTAGCTTCAAACATTTCTGGTATATGAATAACATGATGTTTTTCAATGGCAAAAATCAATGAATATTGTAAATGCACAAACAGTAATTTCTCCGCATTGCAAGGTGCAATTCTGAAATTTTTTGCTTTTTCCTGCTCCTCTTAGCATGATAAAGAAGATTCAAAGAGAGTGAGATGCCAGCTCCTTTCATTCAGTCAGTAGCTTCAATCATTTCTGGATGTTTTTCAATGGCAAAAATCAATGAATATTGTAAATGCACAAACTGTAATTTCTCCGCATTGCAAGGTGCAATTCTGAAATTTTTTGCTTTTTCCTGCTCCTCTTAGCATGATAAAGAAGATTCAAAGAGAGTGAGATGCCAGCTCCTTTCATTCAGTCAGTAGCTTCAATCATTTCTGGACGTTTTTCAATGGCAAAAATCAATGAATATTGTAAATGCACAAACAGTAATTTCTCCGCATTGCAAGGTGCAATTCTGAAATTTTTTGCTTTTTCCTGCTCCTCTTAGCATGATAAAGAAGATTCAAAGAGAGTGAGATGACAGCTCCTTTCATTTAGTCAGTACCTTCAATCATTTCTGGACGTTTTTCAATGGCAAAAATCAATGAATATTGTAAATGCACAAACAGTAATTTCTCCGCATTGCAAGGTGCAATTCTGAAATTTTTTGCTTTTTCCCGCTCCTCTTAGCATGATAAAGAAGATTGAAAGAGAGTGAGGTGCCAGCTCCTTTCATTCAGTCAGTAGCTTCAAACATTTCTGGTATATGAATAACATGTTTTTCAATGGCAAAAATCAATGAATATTGTAAATGCACAAACAGTAATTTCTCCGCATTGCAAGGTGCAATTCTGAAATTTTTTGATTTTTCCTGCTCCTCTTAGCATGATAAAGAAGATTCAAAGAGAGTGAGATGCCAGCTCCTTTCATTCAGTCAGTAGCTTCAATCATTTCTGGACGTTTTTCAATGGCAAAAATCAATGAATATTGTAAATGCACAAACAGTAATTTCTCCGCATTGCAAGGTGCAATTCTGAAATTTTTTGCTTTTTCCTGCTCCTCTTAGCATGATAAAGAAGATTCAAAGAGAGTGAGATGCCAGCTCCTTTCATTCAGTCAGTAGCTTCAAACATTTCTGGTATATGAATAACATGATGTTTTTCAATGGCAAAAATCAATGAATATTGTAAATGCACAAACAGTAATTTCTCCGCATTGCAAGGTGCAATTCTGAAATTTTTTGCTTTTTCCTGCTCCTCTTAGCATGATAAAGAAGATTCAAAGAGAGTGAGATGCCAGCTCCTTTCATTCAGTCAGTAGCTTCAAACATTTCTGGTATATGAATAACATGATGTTTTTCAATGGCAAAAATCAATGAATATTGTAAATGCACAAACAGTAATTTCTCCGCATTGCAAGGTGCAAGTCTGAAATTTTTTGCTTTTTCCTGCTCCTCTTAGCATGATAAAGAAGATTCAAAGAGAGTGAGATGCCAGCTACTTTCATTCAGTCAGTAGCTTCAATCATTTCTGGACGTTTTTCAATGGTAAAAATCAATGAATATTGTAAATGCACAAACAGTAATTTCTCCACATTGCAAGGTGCAATTCTGAAATTTTTTGCTTTTTCCTGCTCCTCTTAGCATGATAAAGAAGATTCAAAGAGAGTGAGATGCCAGCTCCTTTCATTCAGTCAGTAGCTTCAAACATTTCTGGTATATGAATAACATGATGTTTTTCAATGGCAAAAATCAATGAATATTGTAAATGCACAAACAGTAATTTCTCCGCATTGCAAGGTGCAATTCTGAAATTTTTTGCTTTTTCCTGCTCCTCTTAGCATGATAAAGAAGATTCAAAGAGAGTGAGATGCCAGCTCCTTTCATTCAGTCAGTAGCTTCAATCATTTCTGGATGTTTTTCAATGGCAAAAATCAATGAATATTGTAAATGCACAAACTGTAATTTCTCCGCATTGCAAGGTGCAATTCTGAAATTTTTTGCTTTTTCCTGCTCCTCTTAGCATGATAAAGAAGATTCAAAGAGAGTGAGATGCCAGCTCCTTTCATTCAGTCAGTAGCTTCAATCATTTCTGGACGTTTTTCAGTGGCAAAAATCAATGAATATTGTAAATGCACAAACAGTAATTTCTCCGCATTGCAAGGTGCAATTCTGAAATTTTTTGCTTTTTCCTGCTCCTCTTAGCATGATAAAGAAGATTCAAAGAGAGTGAGATGCCAGCTCCTTTCATTCAGTCAGTACCTTCAATCATTTCTGGACGTTTTTCAATGGCAAAAATCAATGAATATTGTAAATGCACAAACAGTAATTTCTCCGCATTGCAAGGTGCAAGTCTGAAATTTTTTGCTTTTTCCTGCTCCTCTTAGCATGATAAAGAAGATTCAAAGAGAGTGAGATGCCAGCTACTTTCATTCAGTCAGTAGCTTCAATCATTTCTGGACGTTTTTCAATGGTAAAAATCAATGAATATTGTAAATGCACAAACAGTAATTTCTCCACATTGCAAGGTGCAATTCTGAAATTTTTTGCTTTTTCCTGCTCCTCTTAGCATGATAACGAAGATTCAAAGAGAGTGAGATGCCAGCTCCTTTCATTCAGTCAGTAGCTTCAAACATTTCTGGTATATGAATAACGATGTTTTTCAATGGCAAAAATCAATGAATATTGTAAATGCACAAACAGTAATTTCTCCGCATTGCAAGGTGCAATTCTGAAATTTTTTGCTTTTTCCTGCTCCTCTTAGCATGATAAAGAAGATTCAAAGAGAGTGAGATGCCAGCTCCTTTCATTCAGTCAGTAGCTTCAATCATTTCTGGATGTTTTTCAATGGCAAAAATCAATGAATATTGTAAATGCACAAACTGTAATTTCTCCGCATTGCAAGGTGCAATTCTGAAATTTTTTGCTTTTTCCTGCTCCTCTTAGCATGATAAAGAAGATTCAAAGAGAGTGAGATGCCAGCTCCTTTCATTCAGTCAGTAGCTTCAATCATTTCTGGACGTTTTTCAATGGCAAAAATCAATGAATATTGTAAATGCACAAACAGTAATTTCTCCGCATTGCAAGGTGCAATTCTGAAATTTTTTGCTTTTTCCTGCTCCTCTTAGCATGATAAAGAAGATTCAAAGAGAGTGAGATGCCAGCTCCTTTCATTCAGTCAGTAGCTTCAATCATTTCTGGACGTTTTTCAATGGCAAAAATCAATGAATATTGTAAATGCACAAACAGTAATTTCTCCGCATTGCAAGGTGCAATTCTGAAATTTTTTGCTTTTTCCCGCTCCTCTTAGCATGATAAAGAAGATTCAAAGAGAGTGAGGTGCCAGCTCCTTTCATTCAGTCAGTAGCTTCAAACATTTCTGTTATATGAATAACATGTTTTTCAATGGCAAAAATCAATGAATATTGTAAATGCACAAACAGTAATTTCTCCGCATTGCAAGGTGCAATTCTGAAATTTTTTGATTTTTCCTGCTCCTCTTAGCATGATAAAGAAGATTCAAAGAGAGTGAGATGCCAGCTCCTTTCATTCAGTCAGTAGCTTCAATCATTTCTGGACGTTTTTCAATGGCAAAAATCAATGAATATTGTAAAAGCACAAACAGTAATTTCTCCGCATTGCAAGGTGCAATTCTGAAATTTTTTGCTTTTTCCTGCTCCTCTTAGCATGATAAAGAAGATTCAAAGAGAGTGAGATGCCAGCTCCTTTCATTCAGTCAGTAGCTTCAAACATTTCTGGTATATGAATAACATGATGTTTTTCAATGGCAAAAATCAATGAATATTGTAAATGCACAAACAGTAATTTCTCCGCATTGCAAGGTGCAATTCTGAAATTTTTTGCTTTTTCCTGCTCCTCTTAGCATGATAAAGAAGATTCAAAGAGAGTGAGATGCCAGCTCCTTTCATTCAGTCAGTAGCTTCAAACATTTCTGGTATATGAATAACATGATGTTTTTCAATGGCAAAAATCAATGAATATTGTAAATGCACAAACAGTAATTTCTCCGCATTGCAAGGTGCAAGTCTGAAATTTTTTGCTTTTTCCTGCTCCTCTTAGCATGATAAAGAAGATTCAAAGAGAGTGAGATGCCAGCTACTTTCATGCAGTCAGTAGCTTCAATCATTTCTGGACGTTTTTCAATGGTAAAAATCAATGAATATTGTAAATGCACAAACAGTAATTTCTCCACATTGCAAGGTGCAATTCTGAAATTTTTTGCTTTTTCCTGCTCCTCTTAGCATGATAAAGAAGATTCAAAGAGAGTGAGATGCCAGCTCCTTTCATTCAGTCAGTAGCTTCAAAAATTTCTGGTATATGAAAAACATGTTTTTCAATGGCAAAAATCAATGAATATTGTAAATGCACAAACAGTAATATCTCCACATTGCACGGTGCAATTCTGAAATTTTTAGCTTTTTCCTGTTAATCCTAGCATGATAAAGAAGATTCAAAGAGAGTGAGATGCCAGCTCCTTTCATTCAGTCAGTAGCTTCAAACATTTCTGGTATATGAAAAACATGTTTTTCAATGGCAAAAATCAATGAATATTGTAAATGCACAAACAGTAATATCTCCACATTGCAAGGTGCAATTCTGAAATTTTTTGCTTTTTCCTGCTAATCCTAGCATGATAAAGAAGATTCAAAGAGAGTGAGATGCCAGCTCCTTTCATTCAGTCAGTAGCTTCAAACATTTCTGGTATATGAAAAACATGTTTTTCAATGGCAAAAATCAATGAATATTGTAAATGCACAAACAGTAATATCTCCACATTGCACGGTGCAATTCTGAAATTTTTAGCTTTTTCCTGTTAATCCTAGCATGATAAGGAAGATTCAAAGAGAGTGAGATGCCAGCTCCTTTCATTCAGTCAGTAGCTTCAAACATTTCTGGTATATGAAAAACATGTTTTTCAATGGCAAAAATCAATGAATATTGTAAATGCACAAACAGTAATATCTCCACATTGCACGGTGCAATTCTGAAATTTTTAGCTTTTTCCTGTTAATCCTAGCATGATAAAGAAGATTCAAAGAGAGTGAGATGCCAGCTCCTTTCATTCAGTCAGTAGCTTCAAACATTTCTGGTATATGAAAAACATGTTTTTCAATGGCAAAAATCAATGAATATTGTAAATGCACAAACAGTAATATCTCCACATTGCAAGGTGCAATTCTGAAATTCTTTGCTTTTTCCTGTTAATCCTAGCATGATAAAGAAGATTCAAAGAGAGTGAGATGCCAGCTCCTTTCATTCAGTCAGTAGCTTCAAACATTTCTGGTATATGAATAACGATGTTTTTCAATGGCAAAAATCAATGAATATTGTAAATGCACAAACAGTAATTTCTCCGCATTGCAAGGTGCAATTCTGAAATTTTTTGCTTTTTCCTGCTCCTCTTAGCATGATAAAGAAGATTCAAAGAGAGTGAGATGCCAGCTCCTTTCATTCAGTCAGTAGCTTCAATCATTTCTGGATGTTTTTCAATGGCAAAAATCAATGAATATTGTAAATGCACAAACTGTAATTTCTCCGCATTGCAAGGTGCAATTCTGAAATTTTTTGCTTTTTCCTGCTCCTCTTAGCATGATAAAGAAGATTCAAAGAGAGTGAGATGCCAGCTCCTTTCATTCAGTCAGTAGCTTCAATCATTTCTGGACGTTTTTCAATGGCAAAAATCAATGAATATTGTAAATGCACAAACAGTAATTTCTCCGCATTGCAAGGTGCAATTCTGAAATTTTTTGCTTTTTCCTGCTCCTCTTAGCATGATAAAGAAGATTCAAAGAGAGTGAGATGCCAGCTCCTTTCATTCAGTCAGTAGCTTCAATCATTTCTGGACGTTTTTCAATGGCAAAAATCAATGAATATTGTAAATGCACAAACAGTAATTTCTCCGCATTGCAAGGTGCAATTCTGAAATTTTTTGCTTTTTCCCGCTCCTCTTAGCATGATAAAGAAGATTCAAAGAGAGTGAGGTGCCAGCTCCTTTCATTCAGTCAGTAGCTTCAAACATTTCTGTTATATGAATAACATGTTTTTCAATGGCAAAAATCAATGAATATTGTAAATGCACAAACAGTAATTTCTCCGCATTGCAAGGTGCAATTCTGAAATTTTTTGATTTTTCCTGCTCCTCTTAGCATGATAAAGAAGATTCAAAGAGAGTGAGATGCCAGCTCCTTTCATTCAGTCAGTAGCTTCAATCATTTCTGGACGTTTTTCAATGGCAAAAATCAATGAATATTGTAAAAGCACAAACAGTAATTTCTCCGCATTGCAAGGTGCAATTCTGAAATTTTTTGCTTTTTCCTGCTCCTCTTAGCATGATAAAGAAGATTCAAAGAGAGTGAGATGCCAGCTCCTTTCATTCAGTCAGTAGCTTCAAACATTTCTGGTATATGAATAACATGATGTTTTTCAATGGCAAAAATCAATGAATATTGTAAATGCACAAACAGTAATTTCTCCGCATTGCAAGGTGCAATTCTGAAATTTTTTGCTTTTTCCTGCTCCTCTTAGCATGATAAAGAAGATTCAAAGAGAGTGAGATGCCAGCTCCTTTCATTCAGTCAGTAGCTTCAAACATTTCTGGTATATGAATAACATGATGTTTTTCAATGGCAAAAATCAATGAATATTGTAAATGCACAAACAGTAATTTCTCCGCATTGCAAGGTGCAAGTCTGAAATTTTTTGCTTTTTCCTGCTCCTCTTAGCATGATAAAGAAGATTCAAAGAGAGTGAGATGCCAGCTACTTTCATGCAGTCAGTAGCTTCAATCATTTCTGGACGTTTTTCAATGGTAAAAATCAATGAATATTGTAAATGCACAAACAGTAATTTCTCCACATTGCAAGGTGCAATTCTGAAATTTTTTGCTTTTTCCTGCTCCTCTTAGCATGATAAAGAAGATTCAAAGAGAGTGAGATGCCAGCTCCTTTCATTCAGTCAGTAGCTTCAAAAATTTCTGGTATATGAAAAACATGTTTTTCAATGGCAAAAATCAATGAATATTGTAAATGCACAAACAGTAATATCTCCACATTGCACGGTGCAATTCTGAAATTTTTAGCTTTTTCCTGTTAATCCTAGCATGATAAAGAAGATTCAAAGAGAGTGAGATGCCAGCTCCTTTCATTCAGTCAGTAGCTTCAAACATTTCTGGTATATGAAAAACATGTTTTTCAATGGCAAAAATCAATGAATATTGTAAATGCACAAACAGTAATATCTCCACATTGCAAGGTGCAATTCTGAAATTTTTTGCTTTTTCCTGCTAATCCTAGCATGATAAAGAAGATTCAAAGAGAGTGAGATGCCAGCTCCTTTCATTCAGTCAGTAGCTTCAAACATTTCTGGTATATGAAAAACATGTTTTTCAATGGCAAAAATCAATGAATATTGTAAATGCACAAACAGTAATATCTCCACATTGCACGGTGCAATTCTGAAATTTTTAGCTTTTTCCTGTTAATCCTAGCATGATAAAGAAGATTCAAAGAGAGTGAGATGCCAGCTCCTTTCATTCAGTCAGTAGCTTCAAACATTTCTGGTATATGAAAAACATGTTTTTCAATGGCAAAAATCAATGAATATTGTAAATGCACAAACAGTAATATCTCCACATTGCAAGGTGCAATTCTGAAATTCTTTGCTTTTTCCTGTTAATCCTAGCATGATAAAGAAGATTCAAAGAGAGTGAGATGCCAGCTCCTTTCATTCAGTCAGTAGCTTCAAACATTTCTGGTATATGAAAAACATGTTTTTCAATGGCAAAAATCAATGAATATTGTAAATGCACAAACAGTAATATCTCCACATTGCAAGGTGCAATTCTGAAATTTTTTGCTTTTTCCTGCTAATCCTAGCATGATAAAGAAGATTCAAAGAGAGTGAGATGCCAGCTCCTTTCATTCAGTCAGTAGCTTCAAACATTTCTGGTATATGAAAAACATGTTTTTCAATGGCAAAAATCAATGAATATTGTAAATGCACAAACAGTAATATCTCCACATTGCACGGTGCAATTCTGAAATTTTTAGCTTTTTCCTGTTAATCCTAGCATGATAAAGAAGATTCAAAGAGAGTGAGATGCCAGCTCCTTTCATTCAGTCAGTAGCTTCAAACATTTCTGGTATATGAAAAACATGTTTTTCAATGGCAAAAATCAATGAATATTGTAAATGCACAAACAGTAATATCTCCACATTGCAAGGTGCAATTCTGAAATTTTTTGCTTTTTCCTGCTAATCCTAGCATGATAAAGAAGATTCAAAGAGAGTGAGATGCCAGCTCCTTTCATTCAGTCAGTAGCTTCAAACATTTCTGGTATATGAAAAACATGTTTTTCAATGGCAAAAATCAATGAATATTGTAAATGCACAAACAGTAATATCTCCACATTGCACGGTGCAATTCTGAAATTTTTAGCTTTTTCCTGTTAATCCTAGCATGATAAAGAAGATTCAAAGAGAGTGAGATGCCAGCTCCTTTCATTCAGTCAGTAGCTTCAAACATTTCTGGTATATGAAAAACATGTTTTTCAATGGCAAAAATCAATGAATATTGTAAATGCACAAACAGTAATATCTCCACATTGCAAGGTGCAATTCTGAAATTTTTTGCTTTTTCCTGTTAATCCTAGCATGATAAAGAAGATTCAAAGAGAGTGAGATGCCAGCTCCTTTCATTCAGTCAGTAGCTTCAAACATTTCTGGTATATGAAAAACATGTTTTTCAATGGCAAAAATCAATGAATATTGTAAATGCACAAACAGTAATATCTCCACATTGCAAGGTGCAATTCTGAAATTTTTTGCTTTTTCCTGCTAATCCTAGCATGATAAAGAAGATTCAAAGAGAGTGAGATGCCAGCTCCTTTCATTCAGTCAGTAGCTTCAAACATTTCTGGTATATGAAAAACATGTTTTTCAATGGCAAAAATCAATGAATATTGTAAATGCACAAACAGTAATATCTCCACATTGCAAGGTGCAATTCTGAATTTTTTTGCTTTTTCCTGCTAATCCTAGCATGATAAAGAAGATTCAAAGAGAGTGAGATGCCAGCTCCTTTCATTCAGTCAGTAGCTTCAAACATTTCTGGTATATGAAAAACATGTTTTTCAATGGCAAAAATCAATGAATATTGTAAATGCACAAACAGTAATATCTCCACATTGCAAGGTGCAATTCTGAAATTTTTTGCTTTTTCCTGTTAATCCTAGCATGATAAAGAAGATTCAAAGAGAGTGAGATGCCAGCTCCTTTCATTCAGTCAGTAGCTTCAAACATTTCTGGTATATAAAAAACATGTTTTTCAATGGCAAAAATCAATGAATATTGTAAATGCACAAACAGTAATATCTCCACATTGCAAGGTGCAATTCTGAAATTTTTTGCTTTTTCCTGCTAATCCTAGCATGATAAAGAAGATTCAAAGAGAGTGAGATGCCAGCTCCTTTCATTCAGTCAGTAGCTTCAAACATTTCTGGTATATGAAAAACATGTTTTTCAATGGCAAAAATCAATGAATATTGTAAATGCACAAACAGTAATATCTCCACATTGCACGGTGCAATTCTGAAATTTTTAGCTTTTTCCTGTTAATCCTAGCATGATAAAGAAGATTCAAAGAGAGTGAGATGCCAGCTCCTTTCATTCAGTCAGTAGCTTCAAACATTTCTGGTATATGAAAAACATGTTTTTCAATGGCAAAAATCAATGAATATTGTAAATGCACAAACAGTAATATCTCCACATTGCAAGGTGCAATTCTGAAATTTTTTGCTTTTTCCTGCTAATCCTAGCATGATAAAGAAGATTCAAAGAGAGTGAGATGCCAGCTCCTTTCATTCAGTCAGTAGCTTCAAACATTTCTGGTATATGAAAAACATGTTTTTCAATGGCAAAAATCAATGAATATTGTAAATGCACAAACAGTAATATCTCCACATTGCAAGGTGCAATTCTGAAATTTTTTGCTTTTTCCTGTTAATCCTAGCATGATAAAGAAGATTCAAAGAGAGTGAGATGCCAGCTCCTTTCATTCAGTCAGTAGCTTCAAACATTTCTGGTATATGAAAAACATGTTTTTCAATGGCAAAAATCAATGAATATTGTAAATTCACAAACAGTAATATCTCCACATTGCAAGGTGCAATTCTGAAATTTTTTGCTTTTTCCTGCTAATCGTAGCATGATAAAGAAGATTCAAAGAGAGTGAGATGCCAGCTCCTTTCATTCAGTCAGTAGCTTCAAACATTTCTGGTATATGAAAAACATGTTTTTCAATGGCAAAAATCAATGAATATTGTAAATGCACAAACAGTAATATCTCCACATTGCACGGTGCAATTCTGAAATTTTTAGCTTTTTCCTGTTAATCCTAGCATGATAAAGAAGATTCAAAGAGAGTGAGATGCCAGCTCCTTTCATTCAGTCAGTAGCTTCAAACATTTCTGGTATATGAAAAACATGTTTTTCAATGGCAAAAATCAATGAATATTGTAAATGCACAAACAGTAATATCTCCACATTGCAAGGTGCAATTCTGAAATTTTTTGCTTTTTCCTGTTAATCCTAGCATGATAAAGAAGATTCAAAGAGAGTGAGATGCCAGCTCCTTTCATTCAGTCAGTAGCTTCAAACATTTCTGGTATATGAAAAACATGTTTTTCAATGGCAAAAATCAATGAATATTGTAAATGCACAAACAGTAATTTCTCCGCATTGCAAGGTGCAAGTCTGAAATTTTTTGCTTTTTCCTGCTCCTCTTAGCATGATAAAGAAGATTCAAAGAGAGTGAGATGCCAGCTCCTTTCATTCAGTCAGTAGCTTCAATCATTTCTGGACGTTTTTCAATGGCAAAAATCAATGAATATTGTAAATGCACAAACAGTAATTTCTCCGCATTGCAAGGTGCAATTCTGAAATTTTTTGCTTTTTCCTGCTCCTCTTAGCATGATAAAGAATATTCAAAGAGAGTGAGATGCCAGCTCCTTTCATTCAGTCAGTAGCTTCAAACATTTCTGGTATATGAATAACATGATGTTTTTCAATGGCAAAAATCAATGAATATTGTAAATGCACAAACAGTAATTTCTCCGCATTGCAAGGTGCAAGTCTGAAATTTTTTGCTTTTTCCTGCTCCTCTTAGCATGATAAAGAAGATTCAAAGAGAGTGAGATGCCAGTTACTTTCATGCAGTCAGTAGCTTCAATCATTTCTGGACGTTTTTCAATGGTAAAAATCAATGAATATTGTAAATGCACAAACAGTAATTTCTCCACATTGCAAGGTGCAATTCTGAAATTTTTTGCTTTTTCCTGCTCCTCTTAGCATGATAAAGAAGATTCAAAGAGAGTGAGATGCCAGCTCCTTTCATTCAGTCAGTAGCTTCAAACATTTCTGGTATATGAATAACATGATGTTTTTCAATGGCAAAAATCAATGAATATTGTAAATGCACAAACAGTAATTTCTCCGCATTGCAAGGTGCAATTCTGAAATTTTTTGCTTTTTCCTGCTCCTCTTAGCATGATAAAGAAGATTCAAAGAGAGTGAGATGCCAGCTCCTTTCATTCAGTCAGTAGCTTCAAACATTTCTGGTATATGAATAACATGATGTTTTTCAATGGCAAAAATCAATGAATATTGTAAATGCACAAACAGTAATTTCTCCGCATTGCAAGGAGCAATTCTGAAATTTTTTGCTTTTTCCTGCTCCTCTTAGCATGATAAAGAAGATTCAAAAAGAGTGAGATGCCAGCTCCTTTCATTCAGTCAGTAGCTTCAATCATTTCTGGATGTTTTTCAATGGCAAAAATCAATGAATATTGTAAATGCACAAACAGTAATTTCTCCGCATTGCAAGGTGCAATTCTGAAATTTTTTGCTTTTTCCTGCTCCTCTTAGCATGATAAAGAAGATTCAAAGAGAGTGAGATGCCAGCTCCTTTCATTCAGTCAGTAGCTTCAATCATTTCTGGATGTTTTTCAATGGCAAAAATCAATGAATATTGTAAATGCACAAACAGTAATTTCTCCGCATTGCAAGGTGCAATTCTGAAATTTTTTGCTTTTTCCTGCTCCTCTTAGCATGATAAAGAAGATTCAAAGAGAGTGAGATGCCAGCTCCTTTCATTCAGTCAGTAGCTTCAAACATTTCTGGTATATGAATAACATGATGTTTTTCAATGGCAAAAATCAATGAATATTGTAAATGCACAAACAGTAATTTCTCCGCATTGCAAGGTGCAAGTCTGAAATTTTTTTTCTTTTTCCTGCTCCTCTTAGCATGATAAAGAAGATTCAAAGAGAGTGAGATGCCAGCTACTTTCATTCAGTCAGTAGCTTCAATCATTTCTGGACGTTTTTCAATGGTAAAAATCAATGAATATTGTAAATGCACAAACAGTAATTTCTCCACATTGCAAGGTGCAATTCTGAAATTTTTTGCTTTTTCCTGCTCCTCTTAGCATGATAAAGAAGATTCAAAGAGAGTGAGATGCCAGCTCCTTTCATTCAGTCAGTAGCTTCAAACATTTCTGGTATATGAATAACATGATGTTTTTCAATGGCAAAAATCAATGAATATTGTAAATGCACAAACAGTAATTTCTCCACATTGCAAGGTGCAATTCTGAAATTTTTTGCTTTTTCCTGCTCCTCTTAGCATGATAAAGAAGATTCAAAGAGAGTGAGATGCCAGCTACTTTCATTCAGTCAGTAGCTTCAATCATTTCTGGACGTTTTTCAATGGTAAAAATCAATGAATATTGTAAATGCACAAACAGTAATTTCTCCACATTGCAAGGTGCAATTCTGAAATTTTTTGCTTTTTCCTGCTCCTCTTAGCATGATAAAGAAGATTCAAAGAGAGTGAGATGCCAGCTCCTTTCATTCAGTCAGTAGCTTCAAACATTTCTGGTATATGAAAAACATGTTTTTCAATGGCAAAAATCAATGAATATTGTAAATGCACAAACAGTAATATCTCCACATTGCAAGGTGCAATTCTGAAATTTTTTGCTTTTTCCTGTTAATCCTAGCATGATAAAGAAGATTCAAAGAGAGTGAGATGCCAGCTCCTTTCATTCAGTCAGTAGCTTCAAACATTTCTGGTATATGAAAAACATGTTTTTCAATGGCAAAAATCAATGAATATTGTAAATTCACAAACAGTAATATCTCCACATTGCAAGGTGCAATTCTGAAATTTTTTGCTTTTTCCTGCTAATCGTAGCATGATAAAGAAGATTCAAAGAGAGTGAGATGCCAGCTCCTTTCATTCAGTCAGTAGCTTCAAACATTTCTGGTATATGAAAAACATGTTTTTCAATGGCAAAAATCAATGAATATTGTAAATGCACAAACAGTAATATCTCCACATTGCACGGTGCAATTCTGAAATTTTTAGCTTTTTCCTGTTAATCCTAGCATGATAAAGAAGATTCAAAGAGAGTGAGATGCCAGCTCCTTTCATTCAGTCAGTAGCTTCAAACATTTCTGGTATATGAAAAACATGTTTTTCAATGGCAAAAATCAATGAATATTGTAAATGCACAAACAGTAATATCTCCACATTGCAAGGTGCAATTCTGAAATTTTTTGCTTTTTCCTGTTAATCCTAGCATGATAAAGAAGATTCAAAGAGAGTGAGATGCCAGCTCCTTTCATTCAGTCAGTAGCTTCAAACATTTCTGGTATATGAAAAACATGTTTTTCAATGGCAAAAATCAATGAATATTGTAAATGCACAAACAGTAATTTCTCCGCATTGCAAGGTGCAAGTCTGAAATTTTTTGCTTTTTCCTGCTCCTCTTAGCATGATAAAGAAGATTCAAAGAGAGTGAGATGCCAGCTCCTTTCATTCAGTCAGTAGCTTCAATCATTTCTGGACGTTTTTCAATGGCAAAAATCAATGAATATTGTAAATGCACAAACAGTAATTTCTCCGCATTGCAAGGTGCAATTCTGAAATTTTTTGCTTTTTCCTGCTCCTCTTAGCATGATAAAGAAGATTCAAAGAGAGTGAGATGCCAGCTCCTTTCATTCAGTCAGTAGCTTCAAACATTTCTGGTATATGAATAACATGATGTTTTTCAATGGCAAAAATCAATGAATATTGTAAATGCACAAACAGTAATTTCTCCGCATTGCAAGGTGCAAGTCTGAAATTTTTTGCTTTTTCCTGCTCCTCTTAGCATGATAAAGAAGATTCAAAGAGAGTGAGATGCCAGTTACTTTCATGCAGTTAGTAGCTTCAATCATTTCTGGACGTTTTTCAATGGTAAAAATCAATGAATATTGTAAATGCACAAACAGTAATTTCTCCACATTGCAAGGTGCAATTCTGAAATTTTTTGCTTTTTCCTGCTCCTCTTAGCATGATAAAGAAGATTCAAAGAGAGTGAGATGCCAGCTCCTTTCATTCAGTCAGTAGCTTCAAACATTTCTGGTATATGAATAACATGATGTTTTTCAATGGCAAAAATCAATGAATATTGTAAATGCACAAACAGTAATTTCTCCGCATTGCAAGGTGCAAGTCTGAAATTTTTTGCTTTTTCCTGCTCCTCTTAGCATGATAAAGAAGATTCAAAGAGAGTGAGATGCCAGCTACTTTCATTCAGTCAGTAGCTTCAATCATTTCTGGACGTTTTTCAATGGTAAAAATCAATGAATATTGTAAATGCACAAACAGTAATTTCTCCACATTGCAATGTGCAATTCTAAAATTTTTTGCTTTTTCCTGCTCCTCTTAACATGATAAAGAAGATTCAAAGAGAGTGAGATGCCAGCTCCTTTCATTCAGTCAGTAGCTTCAAACATTTCTGGTATATGAATAACATGTTTTTCAATGGCAAAAATCAATGAATATTGTAAATGCACAAACAGTAATTTCTCCGCATTGCAAGGTGCAATTCTGAAATTTTTTGCTTTTTCCTGCTCCTCTTAGCATGATAAAGAAGATTCAAAGAGAGTGAGATGCCAGCTCCTTTCATTCAATCAGTAGCTTCAATCATTTCTGGACGTTTTTCAATGGCAAAAATCAATGAATATTGTAAATGCACAAACAGTAATTTCTCCGCATTGCAAGGTGCAATTCTGAAATTTTTTGCTTTTTCCTGCTCCTCTTAGCATGATAAAGAAGATTCAAAGAGAGTGAGATGCCAGATCCTTTCATTCAGTCAGTAGCTTCAATCATTTCTGGACGTTTTTCAATGGCAAAAATCAATGAATATTGTAAATGCACAAACACTAATTTCTCCGCATTGCAAGGTGCAATTCTGAAATTTTTTGCTTTTTCCTGCTCCTCTTAGCATGATAAAGAAGATTCAAAGAGAGTGAGATGCCAGCTCCTTTGATTCAGTCAGTAGCTTCAAACATTTCTGGTATATGAATAACATGATGTTTTTCAATGGCAAAAATCAATGAATATTGTAAATGCACAAACAGTAATTTCTCCGCATTGCAAGGTGCAAGTCTGAAATTTTTTGCTTTTTCCTGCTCCTCTTAGCATGATAAAGAAGATTCAAAGAGAGTGAGATGCCAGCTACTTTCATTCAGTCAGTAGCTTCAATCATTTCTGGACGTTTTTCAATGGTAAAAATCAATGAATATTGTAAATGCACAAACAGTAATTTCTCCACATTGCAAGGTGCAATTCTGAAATTTTTTGCTTTTTCCTGCTCCTCTTAGCATGATAAAGAAGATTCAAAGAGAGTGAGATGCCAGCTCCTTTCATTCAGTCAGTAGCTTCAAACATTTCTGGTATATGAATAACATGATGTTTTTCAATGGCAAAAATCAATGAATATTGTAAATGCACAAACAGTAATTTCTCCGCATTGCAAGGTGCAAGTCTGAAATTTTTTGCTTTTTCCTGCTCCTCTTAGCATGATAAAGAAGATTCAAAGAGAGTGAGATGCCAGCTACTTTCATTCAGTCAGTAGCTTCAATCATTTCTGGACGTTTTTCAATGGTAAAAATCAATGAATATTGTAAATGCACAAACAGTAATTTCTCCACATTGCAAGGTGCAATTCTGAAATTTTTTGCTTTTTCCTGCTCCTCTTAGCATGATAAAGAAGATTCAAAGAGAGTGAGATGCCAGCTCCTTTCATTCAGTCAGTAGCTTCAAACATTTCTGGTATATGAATAGCATGATGTTTTTCAATGGCAAAAATCAATGAATATTGTAAATGCACAAACAGTAATTTCTCCACATTGCAAGGTGCAATTCTGAAATTTTTTGCTTTTTCCTGCTCCTCTTAGCATGATAAAGAAGATTCAAAGAGAGTGAGATGCCAGCTCCTTTCATTCAGTCAGTAGCTTCAAACATTTCTGGTATATGAATAACATGATGTTTTTCAATGGCAAAAATCAATGAATATTGTAAATGCACAAACAGTAATTTCTCCGCATTGCAAGGTGCAATTCTGAAATTTTTTGCTTTTTCCTGCTCCTCTTAGCATGATAAAGAAGATTCAAAGAGAGTGAGATGCCAGCTCCTTTCATTCAGTCAGTAGCTTCAATCATTTCTGGACGTTTTTCAATGGCAAAAATCAATGAATATTGTAAATGCACAAACAGTAATTTCTCCGCATTGCAAGGTGCAATTCTGAAATTTTTTGCTTTTTCCTGCTCCTCTTAGCATGATAAAGAAGATTCAAAGAGAGTGAGATGTCAGCTCCTTTCATTCAGTCAGTAGCTTCAAACATTTCTGGTATATGAATAACATGATGTTTTTCAATGGCAAAAATCAATGAATATTGTAAATGCACAAACAGTAATTTCTCCGCATTGCAAGGTGCAATTCTGAAATTTTTTGCTTTTTCCTGCTCCTCTTAGCATGATAAAGAAGATTCAAAGAGAGTGAGATGCCAGCTCCTTTCATTCAGTCAGTAGCTTCAATCATTTCTGGACGTTTTTCAATGGCAAAAATCAATGAATATTGTAAATGCACAAACAGTAATTTCTCCGCATTGCAAGGTGCAATTCTGAAATTTTTTGCTTTTTCCTGCTCCTCTTAGCATGATAAAGAAGATTCAAAGAGAGTGAGATGCCAGCTCCTTTCATTCAGTCAGTAGCTTCAAACATTTCTGGTATATGAATAACATGATGTTTTTCAATGGCAAAAATCAATGAATATTGTAAATGCACAAACAGTAATTTCTCCGCATTGCAAGGTGCAAGTCTGAAATTTTTTGCTTTTTCCTGCTCCTCTTAGCATGATAAAGAAGATTCAAAGAGAGTGAGATGACAGCTCCTTTCATTTAGTCAGTACCTTCAATCATTTCTGGACGTTTTTCAATGGCAAAAATCAATGAATATTGTAAATGCACAAACAGTAATTTCTCCGCATTGCAAGGTGCAATTCTGAAATTTTTTGCTTTTTCCTGCTCCTCTTAGCATGATAAAGAAGATTCAAAGAGAGTGAGATGACAGCTCCTTTCATTTAGTCAGTACCTTCAATCATTTCTGGACGTTTTTCAATGGCAAAAATCAATGAATATTGTAAATGCACAAACAGTAATTTCTCCGCATTGCAAGGTGCAATTCTGAAATTTTTTGCTTTTTCCCGCTCCTCTTAGCATGATAAAGAAGATTGAAAGAGAGTGAGGTGCCAGCTCCTTTCATTCAGTCAGTAGCTTCAAACATTTCTGGTATATGAATAACATGTTTTTCAATGGCAAAAATCAATGAATATTGTAAATGCACAAACAGTAATTTCTCCGCATTGCAAGGTGCAATTCTGAAATTTTTTGATTTTTCCTGCTCCTCTTAGCATGATAAAGAAGATTCAAAGAGAGTGAGATGCCAGCTCCTTTCATTCAGTCAGTAGCTTCAATCATTTCTGGACGTTTTTCAATGGCAAAAATCAATGAATATTGTAAATGCACAAACAGTAATTTCTCCGCATTGCAAGGTGCAATTCTGAAATTTTTTGCTTTTTCCTGCTCCTCTTAGCATGATAAAGAAGATTCAAAGAGAGTGAGATGCCAGCTCCTTTCATTCAGTCAGTAGCTTCAAACATTTCTGGTATATGAATAACATGATGTTTTTCAATGGCAAAAATCAATGAATATTGTAAATGCACAAACAGTAATTTCTCCGCATTGCAAGGTGCAATTCTGAAATTTTTTGCTTTTTCCTGCTCCTCTTAGCATGATAAAGAAGATTCAAAGAGAGTGAGATGCCAGCTCCTTTCATTCAGTCAGTAGCTTCAAACATTTCTGGTATATGAATAACATGATGTTTTTCAATGGCAAAAATCAATGAATATTGTAAATGCACAAACAGTAATTTCTCCGCATTGCAAGGTGCAAGTCTGAAATTTTTTGCTTTTTCCTGCTCCTCTTAGCATGATAAAGAAGATTCAAAGAGAGTGAGATGCCAGCTACTTTCATTCAGTCAGTAGCTTCAATCATTTCTGGACGTTTTTCAATGGTAAAAATCAATGAATATTGTAAATGCACAAACAGTAATTTCTCCACATTGCAAGGTGCAATTCTGAAATTTTTTGCTTTTTCCTGCTCCTCTTAGCATGATAAAGAAGATTCAAAGAGAGTGAGATGCCAGCTCCTTTCATTCAGTCAGTAGCTTCAAACATTTCTGGTATATGAATAACATGATGTTTTTCAATGGCAAACATCAATGAATATTGTAAATGCACAAACAGTAATTTCTCCGCATTGCAAGGTGCAATTCTGAAATTTTTTGCTTTTTCCTGCTCCTCTTAGCATGATAAAGAAGATTCAAAGAGAGTGAGATGCCAGCTCCTTTCATTCAGTCAGTAGCTTCAATCATTTCTGGATGTTTTTCAATGGCAAAAATCAATGAATATTGTAAATGCACAAACTGTAATTTCTCCGCATTGCAAGGTGCAATTCTGAAATTTTTTGCTTTTTCCTGCTCCTCTTAGCATGATAAAGAAGATTCAAAGAGAGTGAGATGCCAGCTCCTTTCATTCAGTCAGTAGCTTCAATCATTTCTGGACGTTTTTCAGTGGCAAAAATCAATGAATATTGTAAATGCACAAACAGTAATTTCTCCGCATTGCAAGGTGCAATTCTGAAATTTTTTGCTTTTTCCTGCTCCTCTTAGCATGATAAAGAAGATTCAAAGAGAGTGAGATGCCAGCTCCTTTCATTCAGTCAGTACCTTCAATCATTTCTGGACGTTTTTCAATGGCAAAAATCAATGAATATTGTAAATGCACAAACAGTAATTTCTCCGCATTGCAAGGTGCAAGTCTGAAATTTTTTGCTTTTTCCTGCTCCTCTTAGCATGATAAAGAAGATTCAAAGAGAGTGAGATGCCAGCTACTTTCATTCAGTCAGTAGCTTCAATCATTTCTGGACGTTTTTCAATGGTAAAAATCAATGAATATTGTAAATGCACAAACAGTAATTTCTCCACATTGCAAGGTGCAATTCTGAAATTTTTTGCTTTTTCCTGCTCCTCTTAGCATGATAACGAAGATTCAAAGAGAGTGAGATGCCAGCTCCTTTCATTCAGTCAGTAGCTTCAAACATTTCTGGTATATGAATAACATGATGTTTTTCAATGGCAAAAATCAATGAATATTGTAAATGCACAAACAGTAATTTCTCCGCATTGCAAGGTGCAATTCTGAAATTTTTTGCTTTTTCCTGCTCCTCTTAGCATGATAAAGAAGATTCAAAGAGAGTGAGATGCCAGCTCCTTTCATTCAGTCAGTAGCTTCAATCATTTCTGGATGTTTTTCAATGGCAAAAATCAATGAATATTGTAAATGCACAAACTGTAATTTCTCCGCATTGCAAGGTGCAATTCTGAAATTTTTTGCTTTTTCCTGCTCCTCTTAGCATGATAAAGAAGATTCAAAGAGAGTGAGATGCCAGCTCCTTTCAT
Source organism: Phyllobates terribilis (assembly GCF_046119375.1). NCBI lineage: Eukaryota > Metazoa > Chordata > Amphibia > Anura > Dendrobatidae > Phyllobates > Phyllobates terribilis. The sequence continues at coordinate 27,509 of NW_027363921.1, forward strand.
TCAGTCAGTAGCTTCAATCATTTCTGGACGTTTTTCAATGGCAATTATTCATATACCAGAAATGATTGAAGCTACTGAATGAATGAAAGGAGCTGGCATCTCGCTCTCTTTGAATCTTCTTTATCATGCTAAGAGGAGCAGGAAAAAGCAAAACATTTCAGAATTGCACCTTGCAATGCGGAGAAATTACTGTTTGTGCATTTACAATATTCATTGATTTTTGCCATTGAAAAACATCATGTTATTCACATACCAGAAATGATTGAAGCTACTGACTGAATGAAAGGAGCTGGCATCTCACTCTCTTTGAATCTTCTTTATCATGCTAAGAGGAGCAGGAAAAAGCAAAAAATTTCAGAATTGCACCTCGCAATGCGGAGAAATTACTGTTTGTGCATTTACAATATTCATTGATTTTTGCCATTGAAAAACGTCCAGAAATGATTGAAGCTACTGACTGAATGAAAGGAGCTGGCATCTCACTCTCTTTGAATCTTCTTTATCATGCTAAGAGGAGCAGGAAAAAGCAAAAAATTTCAGAATTGCACCTTGCAATGCGGAGAAATTGCTGTTTGTGCATTTACAAAATTCATTGATTTTTGCCATTGAAAAACATCATGTTATTCATATACCAGAAATGTTTGAAGCTACTGACTGAATGAAAGGAGCTGGCATCTCACTCTCTTTGAATCTTCTTTATCATGCTAAGAGGAGCAGGAAAAAGCAAAAAATTTCAGAATTGCACCTTGCAATGCGGAGAAATTACTGTTTGTGCATTTACAATATTCATTGATTTTTGCCATTGAAAAACGTCCAGAAATGATTGAAGCTACTGACTGAATGAAAGGAGCTGGCATCTCACTCTCTTTGAATCTTCTTTATCATGCTAAGAGGAGCAGGAAAAAGCAAAAAATTTCAGAATTGCACCTTGCAATGCGGAGAAATTACTGTTTGTGCATTTACAATATACATTGATTTTTGCCATTGAAAAACGTCCAGAAATGATTGAAGCTACTGACTGAATGAAAGGAGCTGGCATCTCACTCTCTTTGAATCTTCTTTATCATGCTAAGAGGAGCAGGAAAAAGCAAAAAATTTCAGAATTGCACCTTGCAATGCGGAGAAATTACTGTTTGTGCATTTACAATATTCATTGATTTTTGCCGTTGAAAAAAGTCCAGAAATGATTTAAGCTACTGACTGAATGAAAGGAGCTGGCATCTCACTCTCTTTGAATCTTCTTTATCATGCTAAGAGGAGCAGGAAAAAGCAAAAAATTTCAGAATTGCACCTTGCAATGCGGAGAAATTACTGTTTGTGCATTTACAATATTCATTGATTTTTGCCATTGAAAAACATCATGTTATTCATATACCAGAAATGATTGAAGCTACTGACTGAATGAAAGGAGCTGGCATCTCACTCTCTTTGAATCTTCTTTATCATGCTAAGAGGAGCAGGAAAAAGCAAGAAATTTCAGAATTGCACCTTGCAATGCGGAGAAATTACTGTTTGTGCATTTACAATATTCATTGATTTTTGCCATTGAAAAACATCATGTTATTCATATACCAGAAATGTTTGAAGCTACTGACTGAATGAAAGGAGCTGGCATCTCACTCTCTTTGAATCTTCTTTATCATGCTAAGAGGAGCAGGAAAAAGCAAAAAATTTCAGAATTGCACCTTGCAATGTGGAGAAATTACTGTTTGTGCATTTACAATATTCATTGATTTTTACCATTGAAAAATGTCCAGAAATGATTGAAGCTACTGACTGAATGAAAGTAGCTGCCATCTCACTCTCTTTGAATCTTTTTTATCATGCTAAGAGGAGCAGGAAAAAGCAAAAAATTTCAGACTTGCACCTTGCAATGCGGAGAAATTACTGTTTGTGCATTTACAATATTCATTGATTTTTGCCATTGAAAAACATCATGTTATTCATATACCAGAAATGTTTGAAGCTACTGACTGAATGAAAGGAGCTGGCATCTCACTCTCTTTGAATCTTCTTTATCATGCTAAGAGGAGCAGGAAAAAGCAAAAAATTTCAGAATTGCACCTTGCAATGCGGAGAAATTACTTTTTGTGCATTTACAATATTCATTGATTTTTGCCATTGAAAAACGTCCAGAAATGATTGAAGCTACTGACTGAATGAAAGGAGCTGGCATCTCACTCTCTTTGAATCTTCTTTATCATGCTAAGAGGAGCAGGAAAAAGCAAAAAATTTCAGAATTGCACCTTGCAATGCGGAGAAATTACTGTTTGTGCATTTACAATATTCATTGATTTTTGCCATTGAAAAACGTCCAGAAATGATTGAAGCTACTGACTGAATGAAAGGAGCTGGCATCTCACTCTCTTTGAATCTTCTTTATCATGCTAAGAGGAGCAGGAAAAAGCAAAAAATTTCAGAATTGCACCTTGCAATGCGGAGAAATTACTGTTTGTGCATTTACAATATTCATTGATTTTTGCCATTGAAAAACATGTAATTCATATACCAGAAATGTTTGAAGCTACTGACTGAATGAAAGGAGCTGGCACCTCACTCTCTTTGAATCTTCTTTATCATGCTAAGAGGAGCGGGAAAAAGCAAAAAATTTCAGAATTGCACCTTGCAATGCGGAGAAATTACAGTTTGTGCATTTACAATATTCATTGATTTTTGCCATTGAAAAACGTCCAGAAATGATTGAAGGTACTGACTGAATGAAAGGAGCTGGCATCTCACTCTCTTTGAATCTTCTTTATCATGCTAAGAGGAGCAGGAAAAAGCAAAAAATTTCAGAATTGCACCTTGCAATGCGGAGAATTTACTGTTTGTGCATTTACAATATTCATTGATTTTTGCCATTGAAAAACGTCCAGAAATGATTGAAGCTACTAACTGAATGAAAGGAGCTGGCATCTCACTCTCTTTGAATCTTCTTTATCATGCTAAGAGGAGCAGGAAAAAGCAAAAAATTTCAGAATTGCACCTTGCAATGCGGAGAAATTACAGTTTGTGCATTTACAATATTCATTGATTTTTGCCATTGAGAAACGTCCAGAAATGATTGAAGCTACTGACTGAATGAAAGGAGCTGGCATCTCACTCTCTTTGAATCTTCTTTATCATGCTAAGAGGAACAGGAAAAAGCAAAAAATTTCAGAATTGCACCTTGCAATGCGGAGAAATTACTGTTTGTGCATTTACAATATTCATTGATTTTTGCCATTGAAAAACATCATGTTATTTATATACCAGAAATGTTTGAAGCTACTGACTGAATGAAAGGAGCTGGCATCTCACTCTCTTTGAATCTTCTTTATCATGCTAAGAGGAGCAGGAAAAAGCAAAAAATTTCAGAATTGCACCTTGCAATGTGGAGAAATTACTGTTTGTGCATTTACAATATTCATTGATTTTTACCATTGAAAAACGTCCAGAAATGATTGAAGCTACTGACTGAATGAAAGTAGCTGGCATCTCACTCTCTTTGAATTTTCTTTATCATGCTAAGAGGAGCAGGAAAAAGCAAAAAATTTCAGACTTGCACCTTGCAATGCGGAGAAATTACTGTTTGTGCATTTACAATATTCATTGATTTTTGCCATTGAAAAACATCATGTTATTCATATACCAGAAATGTTTGAAGCTACTGACTGAATGAAAGGAGCTGGCATCTCACTCTCTTTGAATCTTCTTTATCATGCTAAGAGGAGCAGGAAAAAGCAAAAAATTTCAGAATTGCACCTTGCAATGCGGAGAAATTACTGTTTGTGCATTTACAATATTCATTGATTTTTGCCATTGAAAAACATCATGTTATTCATATACAAGAAATGTTTGAAGCTACTGACTGAATGAAAGGAGCTGGCATCTCACTCTCTTTGAATCTTCTTTATCATGCTAAGAGGAGCAGGAAAAAGCAAAAAATTTCAGAATTGCACCTTGCAATGCGGAGAAATTACAGTTTGTGCATTTACAATATTCATTGATTTTTGCCATTGAAAAACATCCAGAAATGATTGAAGCTACTGACTGAATGAAAGGAGCTGGCATCTCACTCTCTTTGAATCTTCTTTATCATGCTAAGAGGAGCAGGAAAAAGCAAAAAATTTCAGAATTGCACCTTGCAATGCGGAGAAATTACTGTTTGTGCATTTACAATATTCATTGATTTTTGCCATTGAAAAACATCATGTTATTCATATACCAGAAATGTTTGAAGCTACTGACTGAATGAAAGGAGCTGGCATCTCACTCTCTTTGAATCTTCTTTATCATGCTAAGAGGAGCAGGAAAAAGCAAAAAATTTCAGAATTGCACCTTGCAATGTGGAGAAATTACTGTTTGTGCATTTACAATATTCATTGATTTTTACCATTGAAAAACGTCCAGAAATGATTGAAGCTACTGACTGAATGAAAGTAGCTGGCATCTCACTCTCTTTGAATCTTCTTTATCATGCTAAGAGGAGCAGGAAAAAGCAAAAAATTTCAGACTTGCACCTTGCAATGCGGAGAAATTACTGTTTGTGCATTTACAATATTCATTGATTTTTGCCATTGAAAAACATCATGTTATTCATATACCAGAAATGTTTGAAGCTACTGACTGAATGAAAGGAGCTGGCATCTCACTCTCTTTGAATCTTCTTTATCATGCTAAGAGGAGCAGGAAAAAGCAAAAAATTTCAGAATTGCACCTTGCAATGCGGAGAAATTACTGTTTGTGCATTTACAATATTCATTGATTTTTGCCATTGAAAAACATCATGTTATTCATATACCAGAAATGTTTGAAGCTACTGACTGAATGAAAGGAGCTGGCATCTCAATCTCTTTGAATCTTCTTTATCATGCTAAGAGGAGCAGGATAAAGCAAAAAATTTCAGAATTGCACCTTGCAATGTGGAGAAATTACTGTTTGTGCATTTACAATATTCATTGATTTTTACCATTGAAAAACGTCCAGAAATGATTGAAGCTACTGACTGAATGAAAGTAGCTGGCATCTCACTCTCTTTGAATCTTCTTTATCATGCTAAGAGGAGCAGGAAAAAGCAAAAAATTTCAGACTTGCACCTTGCAATGCGGAGAAATTACTGTTTGTGCATTTACAATATTCATTGATTTTTGCCATTGAAAAACATCATGTTATTCATATACCAGAAATGTTTGAAGCTACTGACTGAATGAAAGGAGCTGGCATCTCACTCTCTTTGAATCTTCTTTATCATGCTAAGAGGAGCAGGAAAAAGAAAAAAATTTCAGACTTGCACCTTGCAATGCGGAGAAATTACTGTTTGTGCATTTACAATATTCATTGATTTTTGCCATTGAAAAACATCATGTTATTCATATACCAGAAATGTTTGAAGCTACTGACTGAATGAAAGGAACTGGCATCTCACTCTCTTTGAATCTTCTTTATCATGCTAAGAGGAGCAGGAAAAAGCAAAAAATTTCAGAATTGCACCTTGCAATGCGGAGAAATTACTGTTTGTGCATTTACAATATTCATTGATTTTTGCCATTGAAAAACGTCCAGAAATGATTGAAGGTACTGACTGAATGAAAGGAGCTGGCATCTCACTCTCTTTGAATCTTCTTTATCATTCTAAGAGGAGCAGGAAAAAGCAAAAAATTTCAGAATTGCACCTTGCAATGCGGAGAAATTACTGTTTGTGCATTTACAATATTCATTGATTTTTGCCATTGAAAAACGTCCAGAAATGATTGAAGCTACTGACTCAATGAATGGAGCTGGCATCTCACTCTCTTTGAATCTTCTTTATCATGCTAAGAGGAGCAGGAAAAAGCAAAAAATTTCAGAATTGCACCTTGCAATGCGGAGAAATTACAGTTTGTGCATTTACAATATTCATTGATTTTTGCCATTGAAAAATGTCCAGAAATGATTGAAGCTACTGACTGAATGAAAGGAGCTGGCATCTCACTCTCTTTGAATCTTCTTTATCATGCTAAGAGGAGCAGGAAAAAGCAAAAAATTTCAGAATTGCACCTTGCAATGCGGAGAAATTACTGTTTGTGCATTTACAATATTCGTTGATTTTTGCCATTGAAAAACGTCCAGAAATGATTGAAGCTACTGACTGAATGAAAGGAGCTGGCATCTCACTCTCTTTGAATCTTCTTTATCATGCTAAGAGGAGCAGGAAAAAGCAAAAAATTTCAGAATTGCACCTTGCAATGCGGAGAAATTACTGTTTGTGCATTTACAATATTCATTGATTTTTGCCATTGAAAAACATGTTATTCATATACCAGAAATGTTTGAAGCTCCTGACTGAATGAAAGGAGCTGGCACCTCACTCTCTTTGAATCTTCTTTATCATGCTAAGAGGAGCAGGAAAAAGCAAAAAATTTCAGAATTGCACCTTGCAATGCGGAGAAATTACTGTTTGTGCATTTACAATATTCATTGATTTTTGCCATTGAAAAACGTCCAGAAATGATTGAAGCTACTGACTGAATGAAAGGAGCTGGCATCTCACTCTCTTTGAATCTTCTTTATCATGCTAAGAGGAGCAGGAAAAAGCAAAAAATTTCAGAATTGCACCTTGCAATGCGGAGAAATTACTGTTTGTGCATTTACAATATTCATTGATTTTTGCCATTGAAAAATGTCCAGAAATGATTGAAGCTACTGACTGAATGAAAGGAGCTGGCATCTCACTCTCTTTGAATCTTCTTTATCATGCTAAGAGGAGCAGGAAAAAGCAAAAAATTTCAGAATTGCGCCTTGCAATGCGGAGAAATTACTGTTTGTGCATTTACAAAATTCATTGATTTTTGCCATTGAAAAACATCATGTTATTCATATACCAGAAATGATTGAAGCTACTGACTGAAGGAAAGGAGCTGGCATCTCACTCTCTTTGAATCTTCTTTATCATGCTAAGAGGAGCAGGAAAAAGCAAAAAATTTCAGAATTGCACCTTGCAATGCGGAGAAATTACTGTTTGTGCATTTACAATATTCATTGATTTTTGCCATTGAAAAACGTCCAGAAATGATTGAAGCTACTGACTGAATGAAAGGAGCTGGCATCTCACTCTCTTTGAATCTTCTTTATCATGCTAAGAGGAGCAGGAAAAAGCAAAAAATTTCAGAATTGCTCCTTGCAATGCGGAGAAATTACTGTTTGTGCATTTACAATATTCATTGATTTTTGCGATTGAAAAACATCATGTTATTCATATACCAGAAATGATTGAAGCTACTGACTGAATGAAAGGAGCTGGCATCTCATTCTCTTTGAATCTTCTTTATCATGCTAAGAGGAGCAGGAAAAAGTAAAAAATTTCAGAATTGCACCTTGCAATGCGGAGAAATTACTGTTTGTGCATTTACAATATTCAATGATTTTTGCCATTGAAAAACGTCCAGAAATAATTGAAGCTACTGACTGAATGAAAGGAGCTGGCATCTCACTCTCTTTGAATCTTGTTTATCATGCTAAGAGGAGCAGGAAAAAGCAAAAAATTTCAGAATTGCACCTTGCAATGCGGAGAAATTACTGTTTGTGCATTTACAATATTCATTGATTTTTGCCATTGAAAAACGTCCAGAAATGATTGAAGCTACTGACTGAATGAAAGGAGCTGGCATCTCACTCTCTTTGAATCTTCTTTATCATGCTAAGAGGAGCAGGAAAAAGCAAAAAATTTCAGAATTGCACCTTGCAATGCGGAGAAATTACTGTTTGTGCATTTACAATATTCATTGATTTTTGCCATTGAAAAACGTCCAGAAATGATTGAAGCTACTGACTGAATGAAAGGAGCTGGCATCTCACTCTCTTTGAATCTTCTTTATCATGCTAAGAGGAGCAGGAAAAAGCAAAAAATTTCAGAATTGCACCTTGCAATGCGGAGAAATTACTGTTTGTGCATTTACAATATTCATTGATTTTTGCTATTGAAAAACATCATGTTATTCATATACCAGAAATGATTGAAGCTACTGACTGAATGAAAGGAGCTGGCATCTCACTCTCTTTGAATCTTCTTTATCATGCTAAGAGGAGCAGGAAAAAGCAAAAAATTTCAGAATTGCTCCTTGCAATGCGGAGAAATTACTGTTTGTGCATTTACAATATTCATTGATTTTTGCGATTGAAAAACATCATGTTATTCATATACCAGAAATGATTGAAGCTACTGACTGAATGAAAGGAGCTGGCATCTCATTCTCTTTGAATCTTCTTTATCATGCTAAGAGGAGCAGGAAAAAGTAAAAAATTTCAGAATTGCACCTTGCAATGCGGAGAAATTACTGTTTGTGCATTTACAATATTCAATGATTTTTGCCATTGAAAAACGTCCAGAAATGATTGAAGCTACTGACTGAATGAAAGGAGCTGGCATCTAACTCTCTTTGAATCTTGTTTATCATGCTAAGAGGAGCAGGAAAAAGCAAAAAATTTCAGAATTGCACCTTGCAATGCGGAGAAATTACTGTTTGTGCATTTACAATATTCATTGATTTTTGCCATTGAAAAACGTCCAGAAATGATTGAAGCTACTGACTGAATGAAAGGAGCTGGCATCTCACTCTCTTTGAATCTTCTTTATCATGCTAAGAGGAGCAGGAAAAAGCAAAAAATTTCAGAATTGCACCTTGCAATGCGGAGAAATTACTCTTTGTGCATTTACAATATTCATTGATTTTTGCCATTGAAAAACGTCCAGAAATGATTGAAGCTACTGACTGAATGAAAGGAGCTGGCATCTCACTCTCTTTGAATCTTCTTTATCATGCTAAGAGGAGCAGGAAAAAGCAAAAAATTTCAGAATTGCACCTTGCAATGCGGAGAAATTACTGTTTGTGCATTTACAATATTCATTGATTTTTGCTATTGAAAAACATCATGTTATTCATATACCAGAAATGATTGAAGCTACTGACTGAATGAAAGGAGCTGGCATCTCACTCTCTTTGAATCTTCTTTATCATGCTAAGAGGAGCAGGAAAAAGCAAAAAATTTCAGAATTGCACCTTGCAATGCGGAGAAATTGCAGTTTGTGCATTTACAATATTCATTGATTTTTGCCATTGAAAAACGTCCAGAAATGATTGAAGCTACTGACTGAATGAAAGGAGCTGGCATCTCACTCTCTTTGAATCTTCTTTATCATGCTAAGAGGAGCAGGAAAAAGCAAAAAATTTCAGAATTGCACCTTGCAATGCGGAGAAATTACTGTTTGTGCATTTACAATATTCATTGATTTTTGCCATTGAAAAACATCATGTTATTCATATACCAGAAATGATTGAAGCTACTGACTGAATGAAAGGAGCTGGCATCTCACTCTCTTTGAATCTTCTTTATCATGCTAAGAGGAGCAGGAAAAAGCAAAAAATTTCAGAATTGCACCTTGCAATGCGGAGAAATTGCAGTTTGTGCATTTACAATATTCATTGATTTTTGCCATTGAAAAACGTCCAGAAATGATTGAAGCTACTGACTGAATGAAAGGAGCTGGCATCTCACTCTCTTTGAATCTTCTTTATCATGCTAAGAGGAGCAGGAAAAAGCAAAAAATTTCAGAATTGCACCTTGCAATGCGGAGAAATTACTGTTTGTGCATTTACAATATTCATTGATTTTTGCCATTGAAAAACGTCCAGAAATGATTGAAGCTACTGACTGAATGAAAGGAGCTGGCATCTCACTCTCTTTGAATCTTCTTTATCATGCTAAGAGGAGCAGGAAAAAGCAAAAAATTTCAGAATTGCACCTTGCAATGCGGAGAAATTACTGTTTGTGCATTTACAATATTCATTGATTTTTGCCATTGAAAAATGTCCAGAAATGATTGAAGCTACTGACTGAATGAAAGGAGCTGGCATCTCACTCTCTTTGAATCTTCTTTATCATGCTAAGAGGAGCAGGAAAAAGCAAAAAATTTCAGAATTGCGCCTTGCAATGCGGAGAAATTACTGTTTGTGCATTTACAAAATTCATTGATTTTTGCCATTGAAAAACATCATGTTATTCATATACCAGAAATGATTGAAGCTACTGACTGAAGGAAAGGATCTGGCATCTCACTCTCTTTGAATCTTCTTTGTCATGCTAAGAGGAGCAGGAAAAAGCAAAAAATTTCAGAATTGCACCTTGCAATGCGGAGAAATTACTGTTTGTGCATTTACAATATTCATTGATTTTTGCCATTGAAAAACGTCCAGAAATGATTGAAGCTACTGACTGAATGAAAGGAGCTGGCATCTCACTCTCTTTGAATCTTCTTTATCATGCTAAGAGGAGCAGGAAAAAGCAAAACATTTCAGAATTGCACCTTGCAATGCGGAGAAATTACTGTTTGTGCATTTACAATATTCATTGATTTTTGCGATTGAAAAACATCATGTTATTCATATACCAGAAATGATTGAAGCTACTGACTGAATGAAAGGAGCTGGCATCTCACTCTCTTTGAATCTTCTTTATCATGCTAAGAGGAGCAGGAAAAAGTAAAAAATTTCAGAATTGCACCTTGCAATGCGGAGAAATTACTGTTTGTGCATTTACAATATTCAATGATTTTTGCCATTGAAAAACGTCCAGAAATGATTGAAGCTACTGACTGAATGAAAGGAGCTGGCATCTCACTCTCTTTGAATCTTCTTTATCATGCTAAGAGGAGCAGGAAAAAGCAAAAAATTTCAGAATTGCACCTTGCAATGCGGAGAAATTACTGTTTGTGCATTTACAATATTCATTGATTTTTGCCATTGAAAAACGTCCAGAAATGATTGAAGCTACTGACTGAATGAAAGGAGCTGGCATCTCACTCTCTTTGAATCTTCTTTATCATGCTAAGAGGAGCAGGAAAAAGCAAAAAATTTCAGAATTGCACCTTGCAATGCGGAGAAATTACTGTTTGTGCATTTACAATATTCATTGATTTTTGCCATTGAAAAATGTCCAGAAATGATTGAAGCTACTGACTGAATGAAAGGAGCTGGCATCTCACTCTCTTTGAATCTTCTTTATCATGCTAAGAGGAGCAGGAAAAAGCAAAAAATTTCAGAATTGCGCCTTGCAATGCGGAGAAATTACTGTTTGTGCATTTACAAAATTCATTGATTTTTGCCATTGAAAAACATCATGTTATTCATATACCAGAAATGATTGAAGCTACTGACTGAAGGAAAGGATCTGGCATCTCACTCTCTTTGAATCTTCTTTGTCATGCTAAGAGGAGCAGGAAAAAGCAAAAAATTTCAGAATTGCACCTTGCAATGCGGAGAAATTACTGTTTGTGCATTTACAATATTCATTGATTTTTGCCATTGAAAAACGTCCAGAAATGATTGAAGCTACTGACTGAATGAAAGGAGCTGGCATCTCACTCTCTTTGAATCTTTTTTATCATGCTAAGAGGAGCAGGAAAAAGCAAAAAATTTCAGAATTGCACCTTGCAATGCGGAGAAATTACTGTTTGTGCATTTACAATATTCATTGATTTTTGCCATTGAAAAACATCATGTTATTCATATACCAGAAATGATTGAAGCTACTGACTGAATGAAAGGAGCTGGCATCTCACTCTCTTTGAATCTTCTTTATCATGCTAAGAGGAGCAGGAAAAAGTAAAAAATTTCAGAATTGCACCTTGCAATGCGGAGAAATTACTGTTTGTGCATTTACAATATTCAATGATTTTTGCCATTGAAAAACGTCCAGAAATGATTGAAGCTACTGACTGAATGAAAGGAGCTGGCATCTCACTCTCTTTGAATCTTCTTTATCATGCTAAGAGGAGCAGGAAAAAGCAAAAAATTTCAGAATTGCACCTTGCAATGCGGAGAAATTACTGTTTGTGCATTTACAATATTCATTGATTTTTGCCATTGAAAAACGTCCAGAAATGATTGAAGCTACTGACTGAATGAAAGGAGCTGGCATCTCACTCTCTTTGAATCTTCTTTATCATGCTAAGAGGAGCAGGAAAAAGCAAAAAATTTCAGAATTGCACCTTGCAATGCGGAGAAATTACTGTTTGTGCATTTACAATATTCATTGATTTTTGCCATTGAAAAATGTCCAGAAATGATTGAAGCTACTGACTGAATGAAAGGAGCTGGCATCTCACTCTCTTTGAATCTTCTTTATCATGCTAAGAGGAGCAGGAAAAAGCAAAAAATTTCAGAATTGCGCCTTGCAATGCGGAGAAATTACTGTTTGTGCATTTACAAAATTCATTGATTTTTGCCATTGAAAAACATCATGTTATTCATATACCAGAAATGATTGAAGCTACTGACTGAAGGAAAGGATCTGGCATCTCACTCTCTTTGAATCTTCTTTGTCATGCTAAGAGGAGCAGGAAAAAGCAAAAAATTTCAGAATTGCACCTTGCAATGCGGAGAAATTACTGTTTGTGCATTTACAATATTCATTGATTTTTGCCATTGAAAAACGTCCAGAAATGATTGAAGCTACTGACTGAATGAAAGGAGCTGGCATCTCACTCTCTTTGAATCTTTTTTATCATGCTAAGAGGAGCAGGAAAAAGCAAAAAATTTCAGAATTGCACCTTGCAATGCGGAGAAATTACTGTTTGTGCATTTACAATATTCATTGATTTTTGCCATTGAAAAACATCATGTTATTCATATACCAGAAATGATTGAAGCTACTGACTGAATGAAAGTAGCTGGCATCTCACTCTCTTTGAATCTTCTTTATCATGCTAAGAGGAGCAGGAAAAAGCAAAAAATTTCAGAATTGCACCTTGCAATGCGGAGAAATTACTGTTTGTGCATTTACAATATTCATTGATTTTTGCCATTGAAAAACGTCCAGAAATGATTGAAGCTACTGACTGAATGAAAGGAGCTGGCATCTCACTCTCTTTGAATCTTCTTTATCATGCTAAGAGGAGCAGGAAAAAGCAAAAAATTTCAGAATTGCACCTTGCAATGCGGAGAAATTACTGTTTGTGCATTTACAATATTCATTGATTTTTGCCATTGAAAAACGTCGAGAAATGATTGAAGCTACTGACTGAATGAAAGGAGCTGGCATCTCACTCTCTTTGAATCTTCTTTATCATGCTAAGAGGAGCAGGAAAAAGCAAAAAATTTCAGAATTGCGCCTTGCAATGCGGAGAAATTACTGTTTGTGCATTTACAAAATTCATTGATTTTTGCCATTGAAAAACATCATGTTATTCATATACCAGAAATGATTGAAGCTACTGACTGAAGGAAAGGATCTGGCATCTCACTCTCTTTGAATCTTCTTTGTCATGCTAAGAGGAGCAGGAAAAAGCAAAAAATTTCAGAATTGCACCTTGCAATGCGGAGAAATTACTGTTTGTGCATTTACAATATTCATTGATTTTTGCCATTGAAAAACGTCCAGAAATGATTGAAGCTACTGACTGAATGAAAGGAGCTGGCATCTCACTCTCTTTGAATCTTCTTTATCATGCTAAGAGGAGCAGGAAAAAGCAAAACATTTCAGAATTGCACCTTGCAATGCGGAGAAATTACTGTTTGTGCATTTACAATATTCATTGATTTTTGCGATTGAAAAACATCATGTTATTCATATACCAGAAATGATTGAAGCTACTGACTGAATGAAAGGAGCTGGCATCTCACTCTCTTTGAATCTTCTTTATCATGCTAAGAGGAGCAGGAAAAAGTAAAAAATTTCAGAATTGCACCTTGCAATGCGGAGAAATTACTGTTTGTGCATTTACAATATTCAATGGTTTTTGCCATTGAAAAACGTCCAGAAATGATTGAAGCTACTGACTGAATGAAAGGAGCTGGCATCTCACTCTCTTTGAATCTTCTTTATCATGCTAAGAGGAGCAGGAAAAAGCAAAAAATTTCAGAATTGCACCTTGCAATGCGGAGAAATTACTGTTTGTGCATTTACAATATTCATTGATTTTTGCCATTGAAAAACATCATGTTATTCATATACCAGAAATGATTGAAGCTACTGACTGAATGAAAGGAGCTGGCATCTCACTCTCTTTGAATCTTCTTTATCATGCTAAGAGGAGCAGGAAAAAGTAAAAAATTTCAGAATTGCACCTTGCAATGCGGAGAAATTACTGTTTGTGCATTTATAATATTCAATGATTTTTGCCATTGAAAAACGTCCAGAAATGATTGAAGCTACTGACTGAACGAAAGGAGCTGGCATCTCACTCTCTTTGAATCTTCTTTATCATGCTAAGAGGAGCAGGAAAAAGCAAAAAATTTCAGAATTGCACCTTGCAATGCGGAGAAATTACTGTTTGTGCATTTACAATATTCATTGATTTTTGCCATTGAAAAACATCATGTTATTCATATACCAGAAATGTTTGAAGCTACTGACTGAATGAAAGGAGCTGGCATCTCACTCTCTTTGAATCTTCTTTATCATGCTAAGAGGAGCAGGAAAAAGCAAAAAATTTCAGAATTGCACCTTGCAATGCGGAGAAATTACTGTTTGTGCATTTACAATATTCAATGATTTTTGCCATTGAAAAACGTCCAGAAATGATTGAAGCTACTGACTGAATGAAAGGAGCTGGCATCTCACTCTCTTTGAATCTTGTTTATCATGCTAAGAGGAGCAGGAAAAAGCAAAAAATTTCAGAATTGCACCTTGCAATGCGGAGAAATTACTGTTTGTGCATTTACAATATTCATTGATTTTTGCCATTGAAAAACGTCCAGAAATGATTGAAGCTACTGACTGAATGAAAGGAGCTGGCATCTCACTCTCTTTGAATCTTCTTTATCATGCTAAGAGGAGCAGGAAAAAGCAAAAAATTTCAGAATTGCACCTTGCAATGCGGAGAAATTACTGTTTGTGCATTTACAATATTCATTGATTTTTGCTATTGAAAAACATCATGTTATTCATATACCAGAAATGATTGAAGCTACTGACTGAATGAAAGGAGCTGGCATCTCACTCTCTTTGAATCTTCTTTATCATGCTAAGAGGAGCAGGAAAAAGCAAAAAATTTCAGAATTGCACCTTGCAATGCGGAGAAATTATAGTTTGTGCATTTACAATATTCATTGATTTTTGCCATTGAAAAACGTCCAGAAATGATTGAAGCTACTGACTGAATGAAAGGAGTTGGCATCTCACTCTCTTTGAATCTTCTTTATCATGCTAAGAGGAGCAGGAAAAAGCAAAAAATTTCAGAATTGCACCTTGCAATGCGGAGAAATTACTGTTTGTGCATTTACAATATTCATTGATTTTTGCCATTGAAAAACGTCCAGAAATGATTGAAGCTACTGACTGAATGAAAGGAGCTGGCATCTCACTCTCTTTGAATCTTCTTTATCATGCTAAGAGGAGCAGGAAAAAGCAAAAAATTTCAGAATTGCACCTTGCAATGCGGAGAAATTACTGTTTGTGCATTTACAATATTCATTGATTTTTGCTATTGAAAAACATCATGTTATTCATATACCAGAAATGATTGAAGCTACTGACTGAATGAAAGGAGCTGGCATCTCACTCTCTTTGAATCTTCTTTATCATGCTAAGAGGAGCAGGAAAAAGCAAAAAATTTCAGAATTGCACCTTGCAATGCGGAGAAATTACAGTTTGTGCATTTACAATATTCATTGAATTTTGCCATTGAAAAGCGTCCAGAAATGATTGAAGCTACTGACTGAATGAAAGGAGCTGGCATCTCACTCTCTTTGAATCTTCTTTATCATGCTAAGAGGAGCAGGAAAAAGCAAAAAATTTCAGAATTGCACCTTGCAATGCGGAGAAATTACTGTTTGTGCATTTACAATATTCATTGATTTTTGCCATTGAAAAACGTCCAGAAATGATTGAAGGTACTGACTGAATGAAAGGAGCTGGCATCTCACTCTCTTTGAATCTTCTTTATCATGCTAAGAGGAGCAGGAAAAAGCAAAAAATTTCAGAATTGCACCTTGCAATGCGGAGAAATTACTGTTTGTGCATTTACAATATTCATTGATTTTTGCCATTGAAAAACGTCCAGAAATGATTGAAGCTACTGACTGAATGAAAGGAGCTGGCATCTCACTTTCTTTGAATCTTCTTTATCATGCTAAGAGGAGCAGGAAAAAGCAAAAAATTTCAGAATTGCACCTTGCAATGCGGAGAAATTACTGTTTGTGCATTTACAATATTCATTGATTTTTGCCATTGAAAAATGTCCAGAAATGATTGAAGCTACTGACTGAATGAAAGGAGCTGGCATCTCACTCTCTTTGAATCTTCTTTATCATGCTAAGAGGAGCAGGAAAAAGCAAAAAATTTCAGAATTGCGCCTTGCAATGCGGAGAAATTACTGTTTGTGCATTTACAAAATTCATTGATTTTTGCCATTGAAAAATATCATGTTATTCATATACCAGAAATGATTGATGTTTTTCAATGGCAAAAATCAATGAATATTGTAAATGCACAAACAGTAATTTCTCCGCATTGCAAGGTGCAATTCTGAAATTTTTTGCTTTTTCCTGCTAATCCTAGCATGATAAAGAAGATTCAAAGAGAGTGAGATGCCAGCTCCTTTCATTCAGTCAGTAGCTTCAAACATTTCTGGACGTTTTTCAATGGCAAAAATCAATGAATATTGTAAATGCACAAACAGTAATATCTCCACATTGCAAGGTGCAATTCTGAAATTTTTTGCTTTTCCTGTTAATCCTAGCATGATAAAGAAGATTTAAAGAGAGTGAGATGCCAGCTCCTTTCATTCAGTCAGTAGCTTCAAACATTTCTGGTATATGAAAAACATGTTTTTCAATGGCAAAAATCAATGAATATTGTAAATGCACAAACAGTAATATCTCCACATTGCAAGGTGCAATTCTGAAATTTTTTGCTTTTTCCTGCTAATCCTAGCATGATAAAGAAGATTCAAAGAGAGTGAGATGCCAGCTCCTTTCATTCAGTCAGTAGCTTCAAACATTTCTGGTATATGAAAAACATGTTTTTCAATGGCAAAAATCAATGAATATTGTAAATGCACAAACAGTAATATCTCCACATTGCAAGGTGCAATTCTGAAATTTTTTGCTTTTTCCTGCTAATCCTAGCATGATAAAGAAGATTCAAAGAGAGTGAGATGCCAGTTCCTTTCATTCAGTCAGTAGCTTCAAACATTTCTGGACGTTTTTCAATGGCAAAAATCAATGAATATTGTAAATGCACAAACAGTAATATCTCCACATTGCAAGGTGCAATTCTGAAATTTTTTGCTTTTTCCTGCTAATCCTAGCATGATAAAGAAGATTCAAAGAGAGTGAGATGCCAGCTCCTTTCATTCAGTCAGTAGCTTCAAACATTTCTGGACGTTTTTCAATGGCAAAAATCAATGAATATTGTAAATGCACAAACAGTAATATCTCCACATTGCAAGGTGCAATTCTGAAATTTTTTGCTTTTTCCTGTTAATCCTAGCATGATAAAGAAGATTCAAAGAGAGTGAGATGCCAGCTCCTTTCATTCAGTCAGTAGCTTCAAACATTTCTGGTATATGAAAAACATGTTTTTCAATGGCAAAAATCAATGAATATTGTAAATGCACAAACAGTAATATCTCCACATTGCAAGGTGCAATTCTGAAATTTTTTGTTTTTTCCTGTTAATCCTAGCATGATAAAGAAGATTCAAAGAGAGTGAGATGCCAGCTCCTTTCATTCAGTCAGTAGCTTCAAACATTTCTGGTATATGAAAAACATGTTTTTCAATGGCAAAAATCAATGAATATTGTAAATGCACAAACAGTAATATCTCCACATTGCAAGGTGCAATTCTGAAATTTTTTGCTTTTTCCTGCTAATCCTAGCATGATAAAGAAGATTCAAAGAGAGTGAGATGCCAGCTCCTTTCATTCAGTCAGTAGCTTCAAACATTTCTGGTATATGAAAAACATGTTTTTCAATGGCAAAAATCAATGAATATTGTAAATGCACAAACAGTAATATCTCCACATTGCAAGGTGCAATTCTGAAATTTTTTGCTTTTTCCTGCTAATCCTAGCATGATAAAGAAGATTCAAAGAGAGTGAGATGCCAGCTCCTTTCATTCAGTCAGTAGCTTCAAACATTTCTGGTATATGAAAAACATGTTTTTCAATGGCAAAAATCAATGAATATTGTAAATGCACAAACAGTAATATCTCCACATTGCAAGGTGCAATTCTGAAATTTTTTGCTTTTTCCTGCTAATCCTAGCATGATAAAGAAGATTCAAAGAGAGTGAGATGCCAGCTCCTTTCATTCAGTCAGTAGCTTCAAACATTTCTGGTATATGAAAAACATGTTTTTCAATGGCAAAAATCAATGAATATTGTAAATGCACAAACAGTAATATCTCCACATTGCAAGGTGCAATTCTGAAATTTTTAGCTTTTTCCTGTTAATCCTAGCATGATAAAGAAGATTCAAAGAGAGTGAGATGCCAGCTCCTTTCATTCAGTCAGTAGCTTCAAACATTTCTGGACGTTTTTCAATGGCAAAAATCAATGAATATTGTAAATGCACAAACAGTAATATCTCCACATGTCAAGGTGCAATTCTGAAATTTTTTGCTTTTTCCTGTTAATCCTAGCATGATAAAGAAGATTCAAAGAGAGTGAGATACCAGCTCCTTTCATTCAGTCAGTAGCTTCAAACATTTCTGGTATATGAAAAACATGTTTTTCAATGGCAAAAATCAATGAATATTGTAAATGCACAAACAGTAATATCTCCACATTGCAAGGTGCAATTCTGAAATTTTTTGCTTTTTCCTGCTAATCCTAGCATGATAAAGAAGATTCAAAGAGAGTGAGATGCCAGCTAATTTCATTCAGTCAGTAGCTTCAAACATTTCTGGACGTTTTTCAATGGCAAAAATCAATGAATATTGTAAATGCACAAACAGTAATATCTCCACATTGCAAGTTGCAATTCTGAAATTTTTTGCTTTTTCCTGCTAATCCTAGCATGATAAAGAAGATTCAAAGAGAGTGAGATGCCAGCTCCTTTCATTCAGTCAGTAGCTTCAAACATTTCTTGTATATGAAAAACATGTTTTTCAATGGCAAAAATCAATGAATATTGTAAATGCATAAACAGTAATATCTCCACATTGCAAGGTGCAATTCTGAAATTTTTTGCTTTTTCCTGCTAATCCTAGCATGATAAAGAAGATTCAAAGAGAGTGAGATACCAGCTCCTTTCATTCAGTCAGTAGCTTCAAACATTTCTGGACGTTTTTCAATGGCAAAAATCAATGAATATTGTAAATGCACAAACAGTAATATCTCCACATTCCAAGGTGCAATTCTGAAATTTTTTGCTTTTTCCTGTTAATCCTAGCATGATAAAGAAGATTCAAAGAGAGTGGGATGCCAGCTCCTTTCATTCAAGTCAGTAGCTTCAAACATTTCTGGTATATGAAAAACATGTTTTTCAATGGCAAAAATCAATGAATATTGTAAATGCACAAACAGTAATATCTCCACATTGCAAGGTGCAATTCTGAAATTTTTTGCTTTTTCCTGCTTATCCTAGCATGATAAAGAAGATTCAAAGAGAGTGAGATGCCAGCTCCTTTCATTCAGTCAGTAGCTTCAAACATTTCTGGTATATGAAAAACATGTTTTTCAATGGCAAAAATCAATGAATATTGTAAATGCACAAACAGTAATATCTCCACATTGCAAGGTGCAATTCTGAAATTTTTTTGCTTTTTCCTGCTAATCCTAGCATGATAAAGAAGATTCAAAGAGAGTGAGATGCCAGCTCCTTTCATTCAGTCAGTAGCTTCAAACATTTCTGGACGTTTTTCAATGGCAAAATCAATGAATATTGTAAATGCACAAACAGTAATATCTCCACATTGCAAGGTGCAATTCTGAAATTTTTTGCTTTTTCCTGTTAATCCTAGCATGATAAAGAAGATTCAAAGACAGTGAGATGCCAGCTCCTTTCATTCAGTCAGTAGCTTCAAACATTTCTGGTATATGAAAAACATGTTTTTCAATGGCAAAAATCAATGAATATTGTAAATGCACAAACAGTAATATCTCCACATTGCAAGGTGCAATTCTGAAATTTTTTGCTTTTTCCTGCTAATCCTAGCATGATAAAGAAGATTCAAAGAGAGTGAGATGCCAGCTCCTTTCATTCCGTCAGTAGCTTCAAACATTTCTGGTATATGAAAAACATGTTTTTCAATGGCAAAAATCAATGAATATTGTAAATGCACAAACAGTAATATCTCCACATTGCAAGGTGCAATTCTGAAATTTTTTGCTTTTTCCTGCTTATCCTAGCATGATAAAGAAGATTCAAAGAGAGTGAGATGCCAGCTCCTTTCATTCAGTCAGTAGCTTCAAACATTTCTGGACGTTTTTCAATGGCAAAATCAATGAATATTGTAAATGCACAAACAGTAATATCTCCACATTGCAAGGTGCAATTCTGAAATTTTTTGCTTTTTCCTGTTAATCCTAGCATGATAAAGAAGATTCAAAGACAGTGAGATGCCAGCTCCTTTCATTCAGTCAGTAGCTTCAAACATTTCTGGTATATGAAAAACATGTTTTTCAATGGCAAAAATCAATGAATATTGTAAATGCACAAACAGTAATATCTCCACATTGCAAGGTGCAATTCTGAAATTTTTTGCTTTTTCCTGCTAATCCTAGCATGATAAAGAAGATTCAAAGAGAGTGAGATGCCAGCTCCTTTCATTCCGTCAGTAGCTTCAAACATTTCTGGTATATGAAAAACATGTTTTTCAATGGCAAAAATCAATGAATATTGTAAATGCACAAACAGTAATATCTCCACATTGCAAGGTGCAATTCTGAAATTTTTTGCTTTTTCCTGCTAATCCTAGCATGATAAAGAAGATTCAAAGAGAGTGAGATGCCAGCTCCTTTCATTCAGTCAGTAGCTTCAAACATTTCTGGACGTTTTTCAATGGCAAAATCAATGAATATTGTAAATGCACAAACAGTAATATCTCCACATTGCAAGGTGCAATTCTGAAATTTTTTGCTTTTTCCTGCTAATCCTAGCATGATAAAGAAGATTCAAAGAGAGTGAGATGCCAGCTAATTTCATTCAGTCAGTAGCTTCAAACATTTCTGGACGTTTTTCAATGGCAAAAATCAATGAATATTGTAAATGCACAAACAGTAATATCTCCACATTGCAAGGTGCAATTCTGAAATTTTTTGCTTTTTCCTGCTAATCCTAGCATGATAAAGAAGATTCAAAGAGAGTGAGATGCCAGCTCCTTTCATTCAGTCAGTAGCTTCAAACATTTCTTGTATATGAAAAACATGTTTTTCAATGGCAAAAATCAATGAATATTGTAAATGCACAAACAGTAATATCTCCACATTGCAAGGTGCAATTCTGAAATTTTTTGCTTTTTCCTGCTAATCCTAGCATGATAAAGAAGATTCAAAGAGAGTGAGATACCAGCTCCTTTCATTCAGTCAGTAGCTTCAAACATTTCTGGACGTTTTTCAATGGCAAAAATCAATGAATATTGTAAATGCACAAACAGTAATATCTCCACATTGCAAGGTGCAATTCTGAAATTTTTTGCTTTTTCCTGTTAATCCTAGCATGATAAAGAAGATTCAAAGAGAGTGAGATGCCAGCTCCTTTCATTCAAGTCAGTAGCTTCAAACATTTCTGGTATATGAAAAACATGTTTTTCAATGGCAAAAATCAATGAATATTGTAAATGCACAAACAGTAATATCTCCACATTGCAAGGTGCAATTCTGAAATTTTTTGCTTTTTCCTGCTTATCCTAGCATGATAAAGAAGATTCAAAGAGAGTGAGATGCCAGCTCCTTTCATTCAGTCAGTAGCTTCAAACATTTCTGGTATATGAAAAACATGTTTTTCAATGGCAAAAATCAATGAATATTGTAAATGCACAAACAGTAATATCTCCACATTGCAAGGTGCAATTCTGAAATTTTTTTGCTTTTTCCTGCTAATCCTAGCATGATAAAGAAGATTTAAAGAGAGTGAGATGCCAGCTCCTTTCATTCAGTCAGTAGCTTCAAACATTTCTGGACGTTTTTCAATGGCAAAATCAATGAATATTGTAAATGCACAAACAGTAATATCTCCACATTGCAAGGTGCAATTCTGAAATTTTTTGCTTTTTCCTGTTAATCCTAGCATGATAAAGAAGATTCAAAGACAGTGAGATGCCAGCTCCTTTCATTCCGTCAGTAGCTTCAAACATTTCTGGTATATGAAAAACATGTTTTTCAATGGCAAAAATCAATGAATATTGTAAATGCACAAACAGTAATATCTCCACATTGCAAGGTGCAATTCTGAAATTTTTTGCTTTTTCCTGCTAATCCTAGCATGATAAAGAAGATTCAAAGAGAGTGAGATGCCAGCTCCTTTCATTCCGTCAGTAGCTTCAAACATTTCTGGTATATGAAAAACATGTTTTTCAATGGCAAAAATCAATGAATATTGTAAATGCACAAACAGTAATATCTCCACATTGCAAGGTGCAATTCTGAAATTTTTTGCTTTTTTGTGCTAATCCTAGCATGATAAAGAAGATTCAAAGAGAGTGAGATGCCAGCTCCTTTCATTCAGTCAGTAGCTTCAAACATTTCTGGACGTTTTTCAATGGCAAAAATCAATGAATATTGTAAATGCACAAACAGTAATATCTCCACATTGCAAGGTGCAATTCTGAAATTTTTTGCTTTTTCCTGCTAATCCTAGCATGATAAAGAAGATTCAAAGAGAGTGAGATGCCAGCTCCTTTCATTCAGTCAGTAGCTTCAAACATTTCTTGTATATGAAAAACATGTTTTTCAATGGCAAAAATCAATGAATATTGTAAATGCACAAACAGCAATATCTCCACATTGCAAGGTGCAATTCTGAAATTTTTTGCTTTTTCCTGCTAATCCTAGCATGATAAAGAAGATTCAAAGAGAGTGAGATGCCAGCTCCTTTCATTCAGTCAGTAGCTTCAAACATTTCTGGACGTTTTTCAATGGCAAAAATCAATGAATATTGTAAATGCACAAACAGTAATATCTCCACATTGCAAGGTGCAATTCTGAAATTTTTTGCTTTTTCCTGTTAATCCTAGCATGATAAAGAAGATTCAAAGAGAGTGAGATGCCAGCTCCTTTCATTCAGTCAGTAGCTTCAAACATTTCTGGTATATGAAAAACATGTTTTTCAATGGCAAAAATCAATGAATATTGTAAATGCACAAACAGTAATATCTCCACATTGCAAGGTGCAATTCTGAAATTTTTTGCTTTTTCCTGCTAATCCTAGCATGATAAAGAAGATTCAAAGAGAGTGAGATGCCAGCTCCTTTCATTCAGTCAGTAGCTTCAAACATTTCTGGTATATGAAAAACATGTTTTTCAATGGCAAAAATCAATGAATATTGTAAATGCACAAACAGTAATATCTCCACATTGCAAGGTGCAATTCTGAAATTTTTTGCTTTTTCCTGCTAATCCAAGCATGATAAAGAAGATTCAAAGAGAGTGAGATGCCAGCTCCTTTCATTCAGTCAGTAGCTTCAAACATTTCTGGTATATGAATAACATGATGTTTTTCAATGGCAAAAATCAATGAATATTGTAAATGCACAAACAGTAATTTCTCCGCATTGCAAGGTGCAATTCTGAAATTTTTTGCTTTTTCCTGCTCCTCTTAGCATGATAAAGAAGATTCAAAGAGAGTGAGATGCCAGCTCCTTTCATTCAGTCAGTAGCTTCAAACATTTCTGGTATATGAATAACATGATGTTTTTCAATGGCAAAAATCAATGAATATTGTAAATGCACAAACAGTAATTTCTCCGCATTGCAAGGTGCAATTCTGAAATTTTTTGCTTTTTCCTGCTCCTCTTAGCATGATAAAGACGATTCAAAGAGAGTGAGATGCCAGCTCCTTTCATTGTCAGTAGCTTCAATCATTTCTGGACGTTTTTCAATGGCAAAAATCAATGAATATTGTAAAGGCACAAACAGTAATTTCTCCGCATTGCAAGGTGCAATTCTGAAATTTTTTGCTTTTTCCTGCTCCTCTTAGCATGATAAAGAAAATTCAGAGTGAGATGCCAGCTGCTTTCATTCAGTCAGTAGCTTCAATCATTTCTGGACGTTTTTCAATGGCAAAAATCAATGAATATTGTAAATGCACAAACAGTAATATCTCCACATTGCAAGGTGCAATTCTGAAATTTTTTGCTTTTTCCTGCTAATCCAAGCATGATAAAGAAGATTCAAAGAGATTGAGATGCCAGCTCCTTTCATTCAGTCAGCAGCTTCAAACATTTCTGGTATATGAATAACATGATGTTTTTCAATGGCAAAAATCAATGAATATTGTAAATGCACAAACAGTAATTTCTCCGCATTGCAAGGTGCAATTCAGAAATTTTTTGCTTTTTCCTGCTCCTCTTAGCATGATAAAGACGATTCAAAGAGAGTGAGATGCCAGCTCCT
The DNA here is from genome assembly GCF_046119375.1 of Phyllobates terribilis. Classification (NCBI taxonomy): domain Eukaryota; kingdom Metazoa; phylum Chordata; class Amphibia; order Anura; family Dendrobatidae; genus Phyllobates; species Phyllobates terribilis. The sequence goes on from NW_027363921.1 coordinate 52,023, forward strand.
TTCATTCAGTCAGTAGCTTCAATCATTTCTGGACGTTTTTCAATGGCAAAAATCAATGAATATTGTAAATGCACAAACAGTAATTTCTCCGCATTGCAAGGTGCAATTCTGAAATTTTTTGGTTTTTCCTGCTCCTCTTAGCATGATAAAGAAAATTCAGAGTGAGATGCCAGCTGCTTTCATTCAGTCAGTAGCTTCAATCATTTCTGGACGTTTTTCAATGGCAAAAATCAATGAATATTGTAAATGCACAAACAGTAATTTCTCCGCATTGCAAGGTGCAATTCTGAAATTTTTTGCTTTTTCCTGCTCCTCTTAGCATGATAAAGAAGATTCAAAGAGAGTGAGATGCCAGCTCCTTTCATTCAGTCAGTAGCTTCAAACATTTCTGGTATATGAATAACATGATGTTTTTCAATGGCAAAAATCAATGAATATTGTAAATGCACAAACAGTAATTTCTCCGCATTGCAAGGTGCAATTCTGAAATTTTTTGCTTTTTCCTGCTCCTCTTAGCATGATAAAGAAGATTCAAAGAGAGTGAGATGCCAGCTCCTTTCGTTCAGTCAGTAGCTTCAATCATTTCTGGACGTTTTTCAAAGGCAAAAATCATTGAATATTGTAAATGCACAAACAGTAATTTCTCCGCATTGCAAGGTGCAATTCTGAAATTTTTTACTTTTTCCTGCTCCTCTTAGCATGATAAAGAAGATTCAAAGAGAGTGAGATGCCAGCTCCTTTTATTCAGTCAGTAGCTTCAATCATTTCTGGTATATGAATAACATGATGTTTTTCAATGGCAAAAATCAATGAATATTGTAAATGCACAAACAGTAATTTCTCCGCATTGCAAGGTGCAATTCTGAAGTTTTTTGCTTTTTCCTGCTCCTCTTAGCATGATAAAGAAGATTCAAAGAGAGTGAGATGCCAGCTCCTTTCATTCAGTCAGTAGCTTCAATCATTTCTGGACGTTTTTCAATGGCAAAAATCATTGAATATTGTAAATGCACAAACAGTAATTTCTCCGCATTGCAAGGTGCAATTCTGAAATTTTTTACTTTTTCCTGCTCCTCTTAGCATGATAAAGAAGATTCAAAGAGAGTGAGATGCCAGCTCCTTTCATTCAGTCAGTAGCTTCAATCATTTCTGGTATATGAATAACATGATGTTTTTCAATGTCAAAAATCAATGAATATTGTAAATGCACAAACAGTAATTTCTCCGCATTGCAAGGTGCAATTCTGAAATTTTTTGCTTTTTCCTGCTCCTCTTAGCATGATAAAGAAGATTCAAAGAGAGTGAGATGCCAGCTCCTTTCATTCAGTCAGTAGCTTCAATCATTTCTGGACGTTTTTCAATGGCAAAAATCAATGAATATTGTAAATGCACAAACAGTAATTTCTCCGCATTGCAAGGTGCAATTCTGAAATTTTTTGCTTTTTCCTGCTCCTCTTAGCATGATAAAGAAAATTCAGAGTGAGATGCCAGCTCCTTTCATTCAGTCAGTAGCTTCAATCATTTCTGGACGTTTTTCAATGGCAAAAATCAATGAATATTGTAAATGCACAAACAGTAATTTCTCCGCATTGCAAGGTGCAATTCTGAAATTTTTTGCTTTTTCCTGCTCCTCTTAGCATGATAAAGAAGATTCAAAGAGAGTGAGATGCCAGCTCCTTTCATTCAGTCAGTAGCTTCAAACATTTCTGGTATATGAATAACATGATGTTTTTCAATGGCAAAAATCAATGAATATTGTAAATGCACAAACAGTAATTTCTCCGCATTGCAAGGTGCAATTCTGAAATTTTTTGCTTTTTCCTGCTCCTCTTAGCATGATAAAGAAGATTCAAAGAGAGTGAGATGCCAGCTCCTTTCGTTCAGTCAGTAGCTTCAATCATTTCTGGACGTTTTTCAAAGGCAAAAATCATTGAATATTGTAAATGCACAAACAGTAATTTCTCCGCATTGCAAGGTGCAATTCTGAAATTTTTTACTTTTTCCTGCTCCTCTTAGCATGATAAAGAAGATTCAAAGAGAGTGAGATGCCAGCTCCTTTCATTCAGTCAGTAGCTTCAATCATTTCTGGTATATGAATAACATGATGTTTTTCAATGGCAAAAATCAATGAATATTGTAAATGCACAAACAGTAATTTCTCCGCATTGCAAGGTGCAATTCTGAAGTTTTTTGCTTTTTCCTGCTCCTCTTAGCATGATAAAGAAGATTCAAAGAGAGTGAGATGCCAGCTCCTTTCATTCAGTCAGTAGCTTCAATCATTTCTGGACGTTTTTCAATGGCAAAAATCATTGAATATTGTAAATGCACAAACAGTAATTTCTCCGCATTGCAAGGTGCAATTCTGAAATTTTTTACTTTTTCCTGCTCCTCTTAGCATGATAAAGAAGATTCAAAGAGAGTGAGATGCCAGCTCCTTTCATTCAGTCAGTAGCTTCAATCATTTCTGGTATATGAATAACATGATGTTTTTCAATGGCAAAAATCAATGAATATTGTAAATGCACAAACAGTAATTTCTCCGCATTGCAAGGTGCAATTCTGAAATTTTTTGCTTTTTCCTGCTCCTCTTAGCATAATAAAGAAGATTCAAAGAAAGTGAGATGCCAGCTCCTTTCATTCAGTCAGTAGCTTCAATCATTTCTGGACGTTTTTCAATGGCAAACATCAATGAATATTGTAAATGCACAAACAGTAATTTCTTCGCATTGCAAGGTGCAATTCTGAAATTTTTTGCTTTTTCCTGCTCCTCTTAGCATGATAAACAAGATTCAAAGAGAGTGAGATGCCAGCTCCTTTCATTCAGTCAGTAGCTTCAATCATTTCTGGACGTTTTTCAATGGCAAAAATCAATGAATATTGTAAATGCACAAACAGTAATTTCTCCGCATTGCAAGGTGCAATTCTGAAATTTTTTACTTTTTCCTGCTCCTCTTAGCATGATAAAGAAGATTCAAAGAGAGTGAGATGCCAGCTCCTTTCATTCAGTCAGTAGCTTCAAACATTCCTGGTATATGAATAACATAATGTTTTTCAATGGCAAAAATCAATGAATATTGTAAATGCACAAACAGTAATTTCTCCGCATTGCAAGGTGCAATTCTGAAATTTTTTGCTTTTTCCTGCTCCTCTTAGCATGATAAAGAAGATTCAAAGAGAGTGAGATGCCAGCTCCTTTCATTCAGTCAGTAGCTTCAATCATTTCTGGACGTTTTTCAATTGCAAAAATCAATGAATATTGTAAATGCACAAACAGTAATTTCTCCGCATTGCAAGGTGCAATTCTGAAATTTTTTGCTTTTTCCTGCTCCTCTTAGCATGATAAAGAAGATTCAAAGAGAGTGAGATGCCAGCTCCTTTCATTCAGTCAGTAGCTTCAAACATTTCTGGTATATGAATAACATGATGTTTTTCAATGGCAAAAATCAATGAATATTGTAAATGCACAAACAGTAATTTCTCCGCATTGCAAGGTGCAATTCTGAAATTTTTTGCTTTTTCCTGCTCCTCTTAGCATGATAAAGAAGATTCAAAGAGAGTGAGATGCCAGCTCCTTTCATTCAGTCAGTAGCATCAATCATTTCTGGTATATGAATAACATGATGTTTTTCAATGGCAAAAATCAATGAATATTGTAAATGCACAAACAGTAATTTCTCCGCATTGCAAGGTGCAATTCTGAAATTTTTTGCTTTTTCCTGCTCCTCTTAGCATGATAAAGAAGATTCAAAGAGAGTGAGATGCCAGCTCCTTTCGTTCAGTCAGTAGCTTCAATCATTTCTGGACGTTTTTCAAAGGCAAAAATCATTGAATATTGTAAATGCACAAACAGTAATTTCTCCGCATTGCAAGGTGCAATTCTGAAATTTTTTACTTTTTCCTGCTCCTCTTAGCATGATAAAGAAGATTCAAAGAGAGTGAGATGCCAGCTCCTTTCATTCAGTCAGTAGCTTCAATCATTTCTGGTATATGAATAACATGATGTTTTTCAATGGCAAAAATCAATGAATATTGTAAATGCACAAACAGTAATTTCTCCGCATTGCAAGGTGCAATTCTGAAATTTTTTGCTTTTTCCTGCTCCTCTTAGCATGATAAAGAAGATTCAAAGAGAGTGAGATGCCAGCTCCTTTCATTCAGTCAGTAGCTTCAATCATTTCTGAACGTTTTTCAATGGCAAAAATCATTGAATATTGTAAATGCACAAACAGTAATTTCTCCGCATTGCAAGGTGCAATTCTGAAATTTTTTACTTTTTCCTGCTCCTCTTAGCATGATAAAGAAGATTCAAAGAGAGTGAGATGCCAGCTCCTTTCATTCAGTCAGTAGCTTCAATCATTTCTGGTATATGAATAACATGATGTTTTTCAATGGCAAAAATCAATGAATATTGTAAATGCACAAACAGTAATTTCTCCGCATTGCAAGGTGCAATTCTGAAATTTTTTGCTTTTTCCTGCTCCTCTTAGCATGATAAAGAAGATTCAAAGAGAGTGAGATGCCAGCTCCTTTCATTCAGTCAGTAGCTTCAATCATTTCTGGACGTTTTTCAATGGCAAAAATCAATGAATATTGTAAATGCACAAACAGTAATTTCTCCGCATTGCAAGGTGCAATTCTGAAATTTTTTGCTTTTTCCTGCTCCTCTTAGCATGATAAACAAGATTAAAAGAGAGTGAGATGCCAGCTCCTTTCATTCAGTCAGTAGCTTCAATCATTTCTGGACGTTTTTCAATGGCAAAAATCAATGAATATTGTAAATGCACAAACAGTAATTTCTCCGCATTGCAAGGTGCAATTCTGAAATTTTTTGCTTTTTCCTGCTCCTCTTAGCATGATAAAGAAGATTCAAAGAGAGTGAGATGCCAGCTCCTTTCATTCAGTCAGTAGCTTCAAACATTCCTGGTATATGAATAACATGATGTTTTTCAATGGCAAAAATCAATGAATATTGTAAATGCACAAACAGTAATTTCTCCGCATTGCAAGGTGCAATTCTGAAATTTTTTGCTTTTTCCTGCTCCTCTTAGCATGATAAAGAAGATTCAAAGAGAGTGAGATGCCAGCTCCTTTCATTCAGTCAGTAGCTTCAAACATTCCTGGTATATGAATAACATGATGTTTTTCAATGGCAAAAATCAATGAATATTGTAAATGCACAAACAGTAATTTCTCCGCATTGCAAGGTGCAATTCTGAAATTTTTTGCTTTTTCCTGCTCCTCTTAGCATGATAAAGAAGATTCAAAGAGAGTGAGATGCCAGCTCCTTTCATTCAGTCAGTAGCTTCAATCATTTCTGGACGTTTTTCAATTGCAAAAATCAATGAATATTGTAAATGCACAAACAGTAATTTCTCCGCATTGCAAGGTGCAACTCTGAAATTTTTTGCTTTTTCCTGCTCCTCTTAGCATGATAAAGAAGATTCAAAGAGAGTGAGATGCCAGCTCCTTTCATTCAGTCAGTAGCTTCAATCATTTCTGGTATATGAATAACGTGATGTTTTTCAATGGCAAAAATCAATGAATATTGTAAATGCACAAACAGTAATTTCTCCGCATTGCAAGGTGCAATTCTGAAATTTTTTGCTTTTTCCTGCTCCTCTTAGCATGATAAAGAAGATTCAAAGAGAGTGAGATGCCAGCTCCTTTCATTCAGTCAGTAGCTTCAAACATTTCTGGTATATGAATAACATGATGTTTTTCAATGGCAAAAATCAATGAATATTGTAAATGCACAAACAGTAATTTCTCCGCATTGCAAGGTGCAATTCTGAAATTTTTTGCTTTTTCCTGCTCCTCTTAGCATGATAAAGAAGATTCAAGGAGAGTGAGATGCCAGCTCCTTTCATTCAGTCAGTAGCATCAAACATTTCTGGTATATGAATAACATGATGTTTTTCAATGGCAAAAATCAATGAATATTGTAAATGCACAAACAGTAATTTCTCCGCATTGCAAGGTGCAATTCTGAAATTTTTTGCTTTATCCTGCTCCTCTTAGCATGATAAAGAAGATTCAAAGAGAGTGAGATGCCAGCTCCTTTCATTCAGTCAGTAGCTTCAATCATTTCTGGACGTTTTTCAATGGCAAAAATCATTGAATATTGTAAATGCACAAACAGTAATTTCTCCGCATTGCAAGGTGCAATTCTGAAATTTTTTACTTTTTCCTGCTCCTCTTAGCATGATAAAGAAGATTCAAAGAAAGTGAGATGCCAGCTCCTTTCATTCAGTCAGTAGCTTCAATCATTTCTGGTATATGAATAACATGATGTTTTTCAATGGCAAAAATCAATGAATATTGTAAATGCACAAACAGTAATTTCTCCGCATTGCAAGGTGCAATTCTGAGATTTTTTGCTTTTTCCTGCTCCTCTTAGCATGATAAAGAAGATTCAAAGAGAGTGAGATGCCAGCTCCTTTCATTCAGTCAGTAGCTTCAATCATTTCTGGACGTTTTTCAATGGCAAAAATCAATGAATATTCTAAATGCACAAACAGTAATTTCTCCGCATTGCAAGGTGCAATTCTGAAATTTTTTGCTTTTTCCTGCTCCTCTTAGCATGATAAACAAGATTCAAAGAGAGTGAGATGCCAGCTCCTTTCATTCAGTCAGTAGCTTCAATCATTTCTGGACGTTTTTCAATGGCAAAAATCAATGAATATTGTAAATGCACAAACAGTAATTTCTCCGCATTGCAAGGTGCAATTCTGATTTTTTTGCTTTTTCCTGCTCCTCTTAGCATGATAAAGAAGATTCAAAGAGAGTGAGACGCCAGCTCCTTTCGTTCAGTCAGTAGCTTCAATCATTTCTGGACGTTTTTCAATGGCAAAAATCATTGAATATTGTAAATGCACAAACAGTAATTTCTCCGCATTGCAAGGTGCAATTCTGAAATTTTTTACTTTTTCCTGCTCCTCTTAGCATGATAAAGAAGATTCAAAGAGAGTGAGATGCCAGCTCCTTTCATTCAGTCAGTAGCTTCAATCATTTCTGGTATATGAATAACATGATGTTTTTCAATGGCAAAAATCAATGAATATTGTAAATGCACAAACAGTAATTTCTCCGCATTGCAAGGTGCAATTCTGAAATTTTTTGCTTTTTCCTGCTCCTCTTAGCATGATAAAGAAGATTCAAAGAGAGTGAGATGCCAGCTCCTTTCATTCAGTCAGTAGCTTCAATCATTTCTGGACGTTTTTCAATGGCAAAAATCAACGAATATTGTAAATGCACAAACAGTAATTTCTCCGCATTGCAAGGTGCAATTCTGAAATTTTTTGCTTTTTCCTGCTCCTCTTAGCATGATAAAGAAGATTCAAAGAGAGTGAGATGCCAGCTCCTTACATTCAGTCAGTAGCTTCAATCATTTCTGGTAAATGAATAACATGATGTTTTTCAATGGCAAAAATCAATGAATTTTGTAAATGCACAAACAGTAATTTCTCCGCATTGCAAGGCGCAATTCTGAAATTTTTTGCTTTTTCCTGCTCCTCTTAGCATGATAAAGAAGATTCAAAGAGAGTGAGATGCCAGCTCCTTTCAATCAGTCAGTAGCTTCAATCATTTCTGGATGTTTTTCAATGGCAAAAATCAATGAATATTGTAAATGCACAAACAGTAATTTCTCCGCATTGCAAGGTGCAATTCTGAAATTTTTTGCTTTTTCCTGCTCCTCTTAGCATGATAAAGAAGATTCAAAGAGAGTGAGATGCCAGCTCCTTTCATTCAGTCAGTAGCTTCAATCATTTCTGGACGTTTTTCAATGGCAAAAATCAATGAATATTGTAAATGCACAAACAGTAATTTTTCCGCATTGCAAGGTGCAATTCTGAAATTTTTTGCTTATTCCTGCTCCTCTTAGCATGATAAAGAAGATTCAAAGAGAGTGAGGTGCCAGCTCCTTTCATTCAGTCAGTAGCTTCAAACATTTCTGGTATATGAATAACGTTTTTCAATGGCAAAAATCAATGAATATTGTAAATGCACAAACAGTTATTTCTCCGCATTGCAAGGTGCAATTCTGAAATTTTTTGCTTTTTCCTGCTCCTCTTAGCATGATAAAGAAGATTCAAAGAGAGTGAGATGCCAGCTCCTTTCATTCAGTCAGTAGCTTCAATCATTTCTGGACGTTTTTCAATGGCAAAAATCAATGAATATTGTAAATGCACAAACAGTAATTTCTCCGCATTGCAAGGTGCAATTCTGAAATTTTTTGCTTTTTCCTGCTCCTCTTAGCATGATAAAGAAGATTCAAAGAGAGTGAGATGCCAGCTCCTTTCATTCAGTCAGTAGCTTCAATCATTTCTGGACGTTTTTCAATGGCAAAAATCAATGAATATTGTAAATGCACAAACAGTAATTTCTCCGCATTGCAAGGTGCAATTCTGAAATTTTTTGCTTTTTCCTGCTCCTCTTAGCATGATAAAGAAGATTCAAAGAGAGTGAGATGCCAGATCCTTTCATTCAGTCAGTAGCTTCAATCATTTCTGGACGGTTTACAATGGCAAAAATCAATGAATATTGTAAATGCACAAACAGTAATTTCTCCGCATTGCAAGGTGCAATTCTGAAATTTTTGCTTTTTCCTGCTCCTCTTAGCATGATAAAGAAGATTCAAAGAGAGTGAGGTGCCAGCTCCTTTCATTCAGTCAGTAGCTTCAAACATTTCTGGTATATGAATAACATGTTTTTCAATGGCAAAAATCAATGAATATTGTAAATGCACAAACAGTAATTTCTCCGCATTGCAAGGAGCAATTCTGAAATTTTTTGCTTTTTCCTGCTCCTCTTAGCATGATAAAGAAGATTCAAAGAGAGTGAGATGCCAGCTCCTTTCATTCAGTCAGTAGCTTCAATCATTTCTGGACGTTTTTCAATGGCAAAAATCAATGAATATTGTAAATGCACAAACTGTAATTTCTCCGCATTGCAAGGTGCAATTCTGAAATTTTTTGCTTTTTCCTGCTCCTCTTAGCATGATAAAGAAGATTCAAAGAGAGTGAGATGCCAGCTCTTTTCATTCAGTCAGTAGCTTCAAACATTTCTGGACGTTTTTCAATGGCAAAAATCAATGAATATTGTAAATGCACAAACAGTAATTTCTCCGCATTGCAAGGTGCAATTCTGAAATTTTTTGCTTTTTCCTGCTCCTCTTAGCATGATAAAGAAGATTCAAAGAGAGTGAGATGCCAGCTCCTTTCATTCAATCAGTAGCTTCAAACATTTCTGGTATATGAATAACATGATGTTTTTCAATGGCAAAAATCAATGAATATTGTAAATGCACAAACAGTAATTTCTCCGCATTGCAAGGTGCAATTCTGAAATTTTTTGCTTTTTCCTGCTCCTCTTAGCATGATAAAGAAGATTCAAAGAGAGTGAGATGCCAGCTCCTTTCATTCAGTCAGTAGCTTCAATCATTTCTGGACGTTTTTCAATGGCAAAAATCAATGAATATTGTAAATGCACAAACAGTAATTTCTCCGCATTGCAAGGTGCAATTCTGAAATTTTTTGCTTTTTCCTGCTCCTCTTAGCATGATAAAGAAGATTCAAAGAGAGTGAGATGCCAGCTCCTTACATTCAGTCAGTAGCTTCAATCATTTCTGGTAAATGAATAACATGATGTTTTTCAATGGCAAAAATCAATGAATTTTGTAAATGCACAAACAGTAATTTCTCCGCATTGCAAGGCGCAATTCTGAAATTTTTTGCTTTTTCCTGCTCCTCTTAGCATGATAAAGAAGATTCAAAGAGAGTGAGATGCCAGCTCCTTTCAATCAGTCAGTAGCTTCAATCATTTCTGGACGTTTTTCAATGGCAAAAATCAATGAATATTGTAAATGCACAAACAGTAATTTCTCCGCATTGCAAGGTGCAATTCTGAAATTTTTTGCTTTTTCCTGCTCCTCTTAGCATGATAAAGAAGATTCAAAGAGAGTGAGATGCCAGCTCCTTTCATTCAGTCAGTAGCTTCAATCATTTCTGGACGTTTTTCAATGGCAAAAATCAATGAATATTGTAAATGCACAAACAGTAATTTTTCCGCATTGCAAGGTGCAATTCTGAAATTTTTTGCTTATTCCTGCTCCTCTTAGCATGATAAAGAAGATTCAAAGAGAGTGAGGTGCCAGCTCCTTTCATTCAGTCAGTAGCTTCAAACATTTCTGGTATATGAATAACGTTTTTCAATGGCAAAAATCAATGAATATTGTAAATGCACAAACAGTTATTTCCCTTCATTGCAAGGTGCAATTCTGAAATTTTTTGCTTTTTCCTGCTCCTCTTAGCATGATAAAGAAGATTCAAAGAGAGTGAGATGCCAGCTCCTTTCATTCAGTCAGTAGCTTCAATCATTTCTGGACGTTTTTCAATGGCAAAAATCAATGAATATTGTAAATGCACAAACAGTAATTTCTCCGCATTGCAAGGTGCAATTCTGAAATTTTTTGCTTTTTCCTGCTCCTCTTAGCATGATAAAGAAGATTCAAAGAGAGTGAGATGCCAGCTCCTTTCATTCAGTCAGTAGCTTCAATCATTTCTGGACGTTTTTCAATGGCAAAAATCAATGAATATTGTAAATGCACAAACAGTAATTTCTCCGCATTGCAAGGTGCAATTCTGAAATTTTTGCTTTTTCCTGCTCCTCTTAGCATGATAAAGAAGATTCAAAGAGAGTGAGGTGCCAGCTCCTTTCATTCAGTCAGTAGCTTCAAACATTTCTGGTATATGAATAACATGTTTTTCAATGGCAAAAATCAATGAATATTGTAAATGCACAAACAGTAATTTCTCCGCATTGCAAGGAGCAATTCTGAAATTTTTTGCTTTTTCCTGCTCCTGTTAGCATGATAAAGAAGATTCAAAGAGAGTGAGATGCCAGCTCCTTTCATTCAGTCAGTAGCTTCAATCATTTCTGGACGTTTTTCAATGGCAAAAATCAATGAATATTGTAAATGCACAAACTGTAATTTCTCCGCATTGCAAGGTGCAATTCTGAAATTTTTGCTTTTTCCTGCTCCTCTTAGCATGATAAAGAAGATTCAAAGAGAGTGAGATGCCAGCTCTTTTCATTCAGTCAGTAGCTTCAATCATTTCTGGACGTTTTTCAATGGCAAAAATCAATGAATATTGTAAATGCACAAACAGTAATTTCTCCGCATTGCAAGGTGTAATTCTGAAATTTTTTGCTTTTTCCTGCTCCTCTTAGCATGATAAAGAAGATTCAAAGAGAGTGAGATGCCAGCTCCTTTCATTCAATCAGTAGCTTCAAACATTTCTGGTATATGAATAACATGATGTTTTTCAATGGCAAAAATCAATGAATATTGTAAATGCACATACAGTAATTTCTCCGCATTGCAAGGTGCAATTCTGAAATTTTTTGCTTTTTCCTGCTCCTCTTAGCATGATAAAGAAGATTCAAAGAGAGTGAGATGCCAGCTCCTTTCATTCAGTCAGTAGCTTCAATCATTTCTGGACGTTTTTCAATGGCAAAAATCAATGAATATTGTAAATGCACAAACAGTAATTTCTCCGCATTGCAAGGTGCAATTCTGAAATTTTTTGCTTTTTCCTGCTCCTCTTAGCATGATAAAGAAGATTCAAAGAGAGTGAGGTGCCAGCTCCTTTCATTCAGTCAGTAGCTTCAAACATTTCTGGTATATGAATAACATGTTTTTCAATGGCAAAAATCAATGAATATTGTAAATGCACAAACTGTAATTTCTCCGCATTGCAAGGTGCAATTCTGAAATTTTTTGCTTTTTCCTGCTCCTCTTAGCATGATAAAGAAAATTCAAAGAGAGTGAGATGCCAGCTCCTTTCATTCAGTCAGTAGCTTCAATCATTTCTGGACGTTTTTCAATGGCAAAAATCAATGAATATTGTAAATGCACAAACAGTAATTTCTCCGCATTGCAAGGTGCAATTCTGAAATTTTTTGCTTTTTCCTGCTCCTCTTAGCATGATAAAGAAGATTCAAAGAGAGTGAGATGCCAGCTCCTTTCATTCAGTCAGTAGCTTCAATCATTTCTGGACGTTTTTCAATGGCAAAAATCAATGAATATTGTAAATGCACAAACTGTAATTTCTCCGCATTGTAAGGTGCAATTCTGAAATTTTTTGCTTTTTCCTGCTCCTCTTAGCATGATAAAGAAGATTCAAAGAGAGTGAGATGCCAGCTCCTTTCATTCAGTCAGTAGCTTCAATCATTTCTGGACGTTTTTCAATGGCAAAAATCAATGAATATTGTAAATGCACAAACAGTAATTTCTCCGCATTGCAAGGTGCAATTCTGAAATTTTTTGCTTTTTCCTGCTCCCCTTAGCATGATAAAGAAGATTCAAAGAGAGTGAGATGCCAGCTCCTTTCATTCAGTCAGTAGCTTCAATCATTTCTGGACGTTTTTCAATGGCAAAAATCAATGAATATTGTAAATGCACAAACAGAAATTTCTCCGCATTGCAAGGTGCAATTCTGAAATTTTTTGCTTTTTCCTGCTCCTCTTAGCATGATAAAGAAGATTCAAAGAGAGTGAGATGCCAGCTCCTTTCATTCAGTCAGTAGCTTCAAACATTTCTGGTATATGAATAACATGATGTTTTTCAATGGCAAAAATCAATGAATATTGTAAATGCACAAACAGTAATTTCTCCGCATTGCAAGGTGCAATTCTGAAATTTTTTGCTTTTTCCTGCTCCTCTTAGCATGATAAAGAAGATTCAAAGAGAGTGAGATGCCAGCTCCTTTCGTTCAGTCAGTAGCTTCAATCATTTCTGGACGTTTTTCAATGGCAAAAATCATTGAATATTGTAAATGCACAAACAGTAATTTCTCCGCATTGCAAGGTGCAATTCTGAAATTTTTTACATTTTCCTGCTCCTCTTAGCATGATAAAGAAGATTCAAAGAGAGTGAGATGCCAGCTCCTTTCATTCAGTCAGTAGCTTCAATCATTTCTGGTATATGAATAACATGATGTTTTTCAATGGCAAAAATCAATGAATATTGTAAATGCACAAACAGTAATTTCTCCGCATTGCAAGGTGCAATTCTGAAATTTTTTGCTTTTTCCTGCTCCTCTTAGCATGATAAAGAAGATTCAAAGAGAGTGAGATGCCAGCTCCTTTCATTCAGTCAGTAGCTTCAATCATTTCTGGACGTTTTTCAATGGCAAAAATCAATGAATATTGTAAATGCACAAACAGTAATTTCTCCGCATTGCAAGGTGCAATTCTGAAATTTTTTGCTTTTTCCTGCTCCTCTTAGCATGATAAAGAAGATTCAAAGAGAGTGAGGTGCCAGCTCCTTTCATTCAGTCAGTAGCTTCAAACATTTCTGGTATATGAATAACATGTTTTTCAATGGCAAAAATCAATGAATATTGTAAATGCACAAACAGTAATTTCTCCGCATTGCAAGGAGCAATTCTGAAATTTTTTGCTTTTTCCTGCTCCTCTTAGCATGATAAAGAAGATTCAAAGAGAGTGAGATGCCAGCTCCTTTCATTCAGTCAGTAGCTTCAATCATTTCTGGACGTTTTTCAATGGCAAAAATCAATGAATATTGTAAATGCACAAACTGTAATTTCTCCGCATTGCAAGGTGCAATTCTGAAATTTTTTGCTTTTTCCTGCTCCTCTTAGCATGATAAAGAAGATTCAAAGAGAGTGAGATGCCAGCTCCTTTCATTCAGTCAGTAGCTTCAATCATTTCTGGACGTTTTTCAATGGCAAAAATCAATGAATATTGTAAATGCACAAACAGTAATTTCTCCGCATTGCAAGGTGCAATTCTGAAATTTTTTGCTTTTTCCTGCTCCTCTTAGCATGATAAAGAAGATTCAAAGAGAGTGAGATGCCAGCTCCTTTCATTCAGTCAGTAGCTTCAAACATTTCTGGTATATGAATAACATGATGTTTTTCAATGGCAAAAATTAATGAATATTGTAAATGCACAAACAGTAATTTCTCCGCATTGCAAGGTGCAATTCTGAAATTTTTTGCTTTTTCCAGCTCCTCTTAGCATGATAAAGAAGATTCAAAGAGAGTGAGATGCCAGCTCCTTTCATTCAGTCAGTAGCTTCAATCATTTCTGGACGTTTTTCAATGGCAAAAATCAATGAATATTGTAAATGCACAAACAGTAATTTCTCCGCATTGCAAGGTGCAATTCTGAAATTTTTTGCTTTATCCTGCTCCTCTTAGCATGATAAAGAAGATTCAAAGAGAGTGAGGTGCCAGCTCCTTTCATTCAGTCAGTAGCTTCAAACATTTCTGGTATATGAATAACATGTTTTTCAATGGCAAAAATCAATGAATATTGTAAATGCACAAACAGTAATTTCTCCGCATTGCAAGGTGCAATTCTGAAATTTTTTGCTTTTTCCTGCTCCTCTTAGCATGATAAAGAAAATTCAAAGAGAGTGAGATGCCAGCTCCTTTCATTCAGTCAGTAGCTTCAATCATTTCTGGACGTTTTTCAATGGCAAAAATCAATGAATATTGTAAATGCACAAACAGTAATTTCTCCGCATTGCAAGGTGCAATTCTGAAATTTTTTGCTTTTTCCTGCTCCTCTTAGCATGATAAAGAAGATTCAAAGAGAGTGAGATGCCAGCTCCTTTCATTCAGTCAGTAGCTTCAATCATTTCTGGACGTTTTTCAATGGCAAAAATCAATGAATATTGTAAATGCACAAACTGTAATTTCTCCGCATTGTAAGGTGCAATTCTGAAATTTTTTGCTTTTTCCTGCTCCTCTTAGCATGATAAAGAAGATTCAAAGAGAGTGAGATGCCAGCTCCTTTCATTCAGTCAGTAGCTTCAATCATTTCTGGACGTTTTTCAATGGCAAAAATCAATGAATATTGTAAATGCACAAACTGTAATTTCTCCGCATTGTAAGGTGCAATTCTGAAATTTTTTGCTTTTTCCTTCTCCTCTTAGCATGATAAAGAAGATTCAAAGAGAGTGAGATGCCAGCTCCTTTCATTCAGTCAGTAGCTTCAATCATTTCTGGACGTTTTTCAATGGCAAAAATCAATGAATATTGTAAATGCACAAACAGTAATTTCTCCGCATTGCAAGGTGCAATTCTGAAATTTTTTGCTTTTTCCTGCTCCTCTTAGCATGATAAAGAAGATTCAAAGAGAGTGAGATGCCAGCTCCTTTCATTCAGTCAGTAGCTTCAAACATTTCTGGTATATGAATAACATGATGTTTTTCAATGGCAAAAATCAATGAATATTGTAAATGCACAAACAGTAATTTCTCCGCATTGCAAGGTGCAATTCTGAAATTTTTTGCTTTTTCCTGCTCCTCTTAGCATGATAAAGAAGATTCAAAGAGAGTGAGATGCCAGCTCCTTTCATTCAGTCAGTAGCTTCAAACATTTCTGGTATATGAATAACATGATGTTTTTCAATGGCAAAAATCAATGAATATTGTAAATGCACAAACAGTAATTTCTCCGCATTGCAAGGTGCAAGTCTGAAATTTTTTGCTTTTTCCTGCTCCTCTTAGCATGATAAAGAAGATTCAAAGAGAGTGAGATGCCAGCTACTTTCATTCAGTCAGTAGCTTCAATCATTTCTGGACGTTTTTCAATGGTAAAAATCAATGAATATTGTAAATGCACAAACAGTAATTTCTCCGCATTGCAAGGTGCAATTCTGAAATTTTTTGCTTTTTCCCGCTCCTCTTAGCATGATAAAGAAGATTCAAAGAGAGTGAGATGCCAGCTCCTTTCATTCAGTCAGTAGCTTCAATCATTTCTGGACGTTTTTCAATGGCAAAAATCAATGAATATTGTAAATGCACAAACAGTAATTTCTCCGCATTGCAAGGTGCAATTCTGAAATTTTTTGCTTTTTCCTGCTCCTCTTAGCATGATAAAGAAGATTCAAAGAGAGTGAGATGCCAGGTCCTTTCATTCAGTCAGTAGCTTCAATCATTTCTGGTAAATGAATAACATGATGTTTTTCAATGGCAAAAATCAATGAATTTTGTAAATGCACAAACAGTAATTTCTCCGCATTGCAAGGCGCAATTCTGAAATTGTTTGCTTTTTCCTGCTCCTCTTAGCATGATAAAGAAGATTCAAAGAGAGTGAGATGCCAGCTCCTTTCATTCAGTCAGTAGCTTCAATCATTTCTGGACGTTTTTCAATGGCAAAAATCAATGAATATTGTAAATGCACAAACAGTAATTTCTCCGCATTGCAAGGTGCAATTCTGAAATTTTTTGCTTTTTCCTGCTCCTCTTAGCATGATAAAGAAGATTCAAAGAGAGTGAGATGCCAGCTCCTTTCATTCAGTCAGTAGCTTCAATCATTTCTGGACGTTTTTCAATGGCAAAAATCAATGAATATTGTAAATGTACAAACAGTAATTTCTCCGCATTGCAAGGTGCAATTCTGAAATTTTTTGCTTTTTCCTGCTCCTCTTAGCATGATAAAGAAGATTCAAAGAGAGTGAGGTTCCAGCTCCTTTCATTCAGTCAGTAGCTTCAAACATTTCTGGTATATGAATAACATGTTTTTCAATGGCAAAAATCAATGAATATTGTAAATGCACAAAGAGTAATTTCTCCGCATTGCAAGGTGCAATTCTGAAATTTTTTGCTTTTTCCTGCTCCTCTTAACTTGATAAAGAAGATTCAAAGAGAGTGAGATGCCAGCTCCTTTCATTCAGTCAGTAGCTTCAATCATTTCTGGACGTTTTTCAATGGCAAAAATCAATGAATATTGTAAATGCACAAACTGTAATTTCTCCGCATTGTAAGGTGCAATTCTGAAATTTTTGGCTTTTTCCTGCTCCTCTTAGCATGATAAAGAAGATTCAAAGAGAGTGAGATGCCAGCAACTTTCATTCAGTCAGTAGCTTCAATCATTTCTGGACGTTTTTCAATGGCAAAAATCAATGAATATTGTAAATGCACAAACAGTAATTTCTCCGCATTGCAAGGTGCAATTCTGAAATTTTTTGCTTTTTCCTGCTCCTCTTAGCATGATAAAGAAGATTCAAAGAGAGTGAGATGCCAGCTCCTTTCATTCAGTCAGTAGCTTCAAACATTTCTGGTATATGAATAACATGATGTTTTTCAATGGCAAAAATCAATGAATATTGTAAATGCACAAACAGTAATTTCTCCGCATTGCAAGGTGCAAGTCTGAAATTTTTTGCTTTTTCCTGCTCCTCTTAGCATGATAAAGAAGATTCAAAGAGAGTGAGATGCCAGCTACTTTCATTCAGTCAATAGCTTCAATCATTTCTGGACGTTTTTCAATGGTAAAAATCAATGAATATTGTAAATGCACAAACAGTAATTTCTCCGCATTGCAAGGTGCAATTCTGAAATTTTTTGCTTTTTCCTGCTCCTCTTAGCATGATAAAGAAGATTCAAAGAGAGTGAGATGCCAGCTCCTTTCATTCAGTCAGTAGCTTCAATCATTTCTGGACGTTTTTCAATGGCAAAAATCAATGAATATTGTAAATGCACAAACAGTAATTTCTTCGCATTGCAAGGTGCAATTCTGAAATGTTTTGCTTTTTCCTGCTCCTCTTAGCATGATAAAGAAGATTCAAAGAGAGTGAGATGCCAGCTCCTTTCATTCAGTCAGTAGCTTCAATCATTTCTGGTAAATGAATAACATGATGTTTTTCAATGGCAAAGATCAATGAATTTTGTAAATGCACAAACAGTAATTTCTCCGCATTGCAAGGCGCAATTCTGAAATTTTTTGCTTTTTCCTGCTCCTCTTAGCATGATAAAGAAGATTCAAAGAGAGTGAGATGCCAGCTCCTTTCATTCAGTCAGTAGCTTCAATCATTTCTGGACGTTTTTCAATGGCAAAAATCAATGAATATTGTAAATGCACAAACAGTAATTTCTCCGCATTGCAAGGTGCAATTCTGAAATTTTTTGCTTTTTCCTGCTCCTCTTAGCATGATAAAGAAGATTCAAAGAGAGTGAGATGCCAGCTCCTTTCATTCAGTCAGTAGCTTCAATCATTTCTGGATGTTTTTCAATGGCAAAAGTCAATGAATATTGTAAATGCACAAACTGTAATTTCTTCGCATTGCAAGGTGCAATTCTGAAATTTTTTGCTTTTCCTGCTCCTCTTAGCATGATAAAGAAGATTCATAGAGAGTGAGATGCCAGCTCCTTTCATTCAGTCAGTAGCTTCAATCATTTCTGGACGTTTTTCAATGGCAAAAATCAATGAATATTGTAATTGCACAAACAGTAATTTCTCCGCATTGCAAGGTGCAATTCTGAAATTTTTTGCTTTTTCCTGCTCCTCTTAGCATGATAAAGAAGATTCAAAGAGAGTGAGATGCCAGCTCCTTTCATTCAGTCAGTAGCTTCAAACATTTCTGGTATATGAATAACATGATGTTTTTCAATGGCAAAAATCAATGAATATTGTAAATGCACAAACAGTAATTTCTCCGCATTGCAAGGTGCAATTCTGAAATTTTTGCTTTTTCCTGCTCCTCTTAGCATGATAAAGAAGATTCAAAGAGAGTGAGATGCCAGCTCCTTTCATTCAGTCAGTAGCTTCAATCATTTCTGGACGTTTTTCAATGGCAAAAATCAATGAATATTGTAAATGCACAAACAGTAATTTCTCCGCATTGCAAGGTGCAATTCTGAAAATTTTTGCTTTTTCCTGCTCCTCTTAGCATGATAAAGAAGATTCAAAGAGAGTGAGATGCCAGCTCCTTTCATTCAGTCAGTAGCTTCAATCATTTCTGGACGTTTTTCAATGGCAAAAATCAATGAATATTGTAAATGCACAAACAGTAATTTCTCCGCATTGCAAGGTGCAATTCTGAAATTTTTTGCTTTTTCCTGCTCCTCTTAGCATGATAAAGAAGATTCAAAGAGAGTGAGATGCCAGCTCCTTTCATTCAGTCAGTAGCTTCAAACATTTCTGGTATATGAATAACATGATGTTTTTCAATGGCAAAAATCAATGAATATTGTAAATGCACAAACAGTAATTTCTCCGCATTGCAAGGTGCAAGTCTGAAATTTTTTGCTTTTTCCTGCTCCTCTTAGCATGATAAAGAAGATTCAAAGAGAGTGAGATGCCAGCTACTTTCATTCAGTCAGTAGCTTCAATCATTTCTGGACGTTTTTCAATGGTAAAAATCAATGAATATTGTAAATGCACAAACAGTAATTTCTCCGCATTGCAAGGTGCAATTCTGAAATTTTTTGCTTTTTCCTGCTCCTCTTAGCATGATAAAGAAGATTCAAAGAGAGTGAGATGCCAGCTCCTTTCATTCAGTCAGTAGCTTCAATCATTTCTGGACGTTTTTCAATGGCAAAAATCAATGAATATTGTAAATGCACAAACAGTAATTTCTCCGCATTGCAAGGTGCAATTCTGAAATTTTTTGCTTTTTCCTGCTCCTCTTAGCATGATAAAGAAGTTTCAAAGAGAGTGAGATGCCAGCTCCTTTCATTCAGTCAGTAGCTTCAATCATTTCTGGTAAATGAATAACATGATGTTTTTCAATGGCAAAAATCAATGAATTTTGTAAATGCACAAACACTAATTTCTCCGCATTGCAAGGCGCAATTCTGAAATTTTTTGCTTTTTCCTGCTCCTCTTAGCATGATAAAGAAGATTCAAAGAGAGTGAGATGCCAGCTCCTTTCATTCAGTCAGTAGCTTCAATCATTTCTGAACGTTTTTCAATGGCAAAAATCAATGAATATTGTAAATGCACAAACAGTAATTTCTCCGCATTGCAAGGTGCAATTCTGAAATTTTTTGCTTTTTCCTGCTCCTCTTAGCATGATAAAGAAGATTCAAAGAGAGTGAGATGCCAGCTCCTTTCATTCAGTCAGTAGCTTCAATCATTTCTGGACGTTTTTCAATGGCAAAAATCAATGAATATTGTAAATGCACAAACAGTAATTTCTCCGCATTGCAAGGTGCAATTCTGAAATTTTTTGCTTTTTCCTGCTCCTCTTAGCATGATAAAGAAGATTCAAAGAGAGTGAGATGCCAGCTCCTTTCATTCAGTCAGTAGCTTCAAACATTTCTGGTATATGAATAACATGATGTTTTTCAATGGCAAAAATCAATGAATATTGTAAATGCACAAACAGTAATTTCTCCGCATTGCAAGGTGCAAGTCTGAAATTTTTTGCTTTTTCCTGCTCCTCTTAGCATGATAAAGAAGATTCAAAGAGAGTGAGATGCCAGCTACTTTCATTCAGTCAGTAGCTTCAATCATTTCTGGACGTTTTTCAATGGTAAAAATCAATGAATATTGTAAATGCACAAACAGTAATTTCTCCGCATTGCAAGGTGCAATTCTGAAATTTTTTGCTTTTTCCTGCTCCTCTTAGCATGATAAAGAAGATTCAAAGAGAGTGAGATGCCAGCTCCTTTCATTCAGTCAGTAGCTTCAATCATTTCTGGACGTTTTTCAATGGCAAAAATCAATGAATATTGTAAATGCACAAACAGTAATTTCTCCGCATTGCAAGGTGCAATTCTGAAATTTTTTGCTTTTTCCTGCTCCTCTTAGCATGATAAAGAAGTTTCAAAGAGAGTGAGATGCCAGCTCCTTTCATTCAGTCAGTAGCTTCAATCATTTCTGGTAAATGAATAACATGATGTTTTTCAATGGCAAAAATCAATGAATTTTGTAAATGCACAAACACTAATTTCTCCGCATTGCAAGGCGCAATTCTGAAATTTTTTGCTTTTTCCTGCTCCTCTTAGCATGATAAAGAAGATTCAAAGAGAGTGAGATGCCAGCTCCTTTCATTCAGTCAGTAGCTTCAATCATTTCTGAACGTTTTTCAATGGCAAAAATCAATGAATATTGTAAATGCACAAACAGTAATTTCTCCGCATTGCAAGGTGCAATTCTGAAATTTTTTGCTTTTTCCTGCTCCTCTTAGCATGATAAAGAAGATTCAAAGAGAGTGAGATGCCAGCTCCTTTCATTCAGTCAGTAGCTTCAATCATTTCTGGACGTTTTTCAATGGCAAAAATCAATGAATATTGTAAATGCACAAACAGTAATTTCTCCGCATTGCAAGGTGCAATTCTGAAATTTTTTGCTTTTTCCTGCTCCTCTTAGCATGATAAAGAAGATTCAAAGAGAGTGAGGTGCCAGCTCCTTTCATTCAGTCAGTAGCTTCAAACATTTCTGGTATATGAATAACATGTTTTTCAATGGCAAAAATCAATGAATATTGTAAATGCACAAACAGTAATTTCTCCGCATTGCAAGGAGCAATTCTGAAATTTTTTGCTTTTTCCTGCTCCTCTTAGCATGATAAAGAAGATTCAAAGAGAGTGAGATGCCAGCTCCTTTCATTCAGTCAGTAGCTTCAATCATTTCTGGACGTTTTTCAATGGCAAAAATCAATGAATATTGTAAATGCACAAACAGTAATTTCTCCGCATTGCAAGGTGCAATTCTGAAATTTTTTGCTTTTTCCTGCTCCTCTTAGCATGATAAAGAAGATTCAAAGAGAGTGAGATGCCAGCTCCTTTCATTCAGTCAGTAGCTTCAAACATTTCTGGTATATGAATAACATGATGTTTTTCAATGGCAAAAATCAATGAATATTGTAAATGCACAAACAGTAATTTCTCCGCATTGCAAGGTGCAATTCTGAAATTTTTTGCTTTTTCCTGCTCCTCTTAGCATGATAAAGAAGATTCAAAGAGAGTGAGATGCCAGCTCCTTTCATTCAGTCAGTAGCTTCAAACATTTCTGGTATATGAATAACATGATGTTTTTCAATGGCAAAAATCAATGAATATTGTAAATGCACAAACAGTAATTTCTCCGCATTGCAAGGTGCAATTCTGAAATTTTTTGCTTTTTCCTGCTCCTCTTAGCATGATAAAGAAGATTCAAAGAGAGTGAGATGCCAGCTCCTTTCATTGAGTCAGTAGCTTCAATCATTTCTGGACTTTTTTCAATGGCAAAAATCATTGAATATTGTAAATGCACAAACAGTAATTTCTCCGCATTGCAAGGTGCAATTCTGAAATTTTTTACTTTTTCCTGCTCCTCTTAGCATGATAAAGAAGATTCAAAGAGAGTGAGATGCCAGCTCCTTTCATTCAGTCAGTAGCTTCAATCATTTCTGGTATATGAATAACATGATGTTTTTCAATGGCAAAAATCAATGAATATTGTAAATGCACAAACAGTAATTTCTCCGCATTGCAAGGTGCAATTCTGAAATTTTTTGTTTTTTCCTGCTCCTCTTAGCATGATAAAGAAGATTCAAAGAGAGTGAGATGCCAGCTCCTTTCATTCAGTCAGTAGCTTCAAACATTTCTGGTATATGAATAACATGATGTTTTTCAATGGCAAAAATCAATGAATATTGTAAATGCACAAACAGTAATTTCTCCGCATTGCAAGGTGCAATTCTGAAATTTTTTGCTTTTTCCTGCTCCTCTTAGCATGTTAAAGAAGATTCAAAGAGAGTGAGATGCCAGCTCCTTTCGTTCAGTCAGTAGCCTCAATCATTTCTGGACGTTTTTCAATGGTAAAAATCAATGAATATTGTAAATGCACAAACAGTAATTTCTCCGCATTGCAAGGTGCAATTCTGAAATTTTTTGCTTTTTCCTGCTCCTCTTAGCATGATAAAGAAGATTCAAAGAGAGTGAGATGCCAGCTCCTTTCATTCAGTCAGTAGCTTCAAACATTTCTGGTATATGAATAACATGATGTTTTTCAATGGCAAAAATCAATGAATATTGTAAATGCACAAACAGTAATTTCTCCGCATTGCAAGGTGCAATTCTGAAATTTTTTGCTTTTTCCTGCTCCTCTTAGCATGATAAAGAAGATTCAAAGAGAGTGAGATGCCAGCTCCTTTCATTCAGTCAGTAGCTTCAATCATTTCTGGTATATGAATAACATGATGTTTTTCAATGGCAAAAATCAATGAATATTGTAAATGCACAAACAGTAATTTCTCCGCATTGCAAGGTGCAATTCTGAAATTTTTTGCTTTTTCCTGCTCCTCTTAGCATGATAAAGAAGATTCAAAGAGAGTGAGATGCCAGCTCCTTTCATTCAGTCAGTAGCTTCAATCATTTCTGGACGTTTTTCAATGGCAAAAATCAATGAATATTGCAAATGCACAAACAGTAATTTCTCCGCATTGCAAGGTGCAATTCTGAAATTTTTTGCTTTTTCCTGCTCCTCTTAGCATGATAAACAAGATTCAAAGAGAGTGAGATGCCAGCTCCTTTCATTCAGTCAGTAGCTTCAATCATTTCTGGACGTTTTTCAATGGCAAAAATCAATGAATATTGTAAATGCACAAACAGTAATTTCTCCGCATTGCAAGGTGCAATTCTGAAATTTTTTGCTTTTACCTGCTCCTCTTAGCATGATAAAGAAGATTCAAAGAGAGTGAGATGCCAGCTCCTTTCATTCAGTCAGTAGCTTCAATCATTTCTGGACATTTTTCAATGGCAAAAATCAATGAATATTGTAAATGCACAAACAGTAATTTCTCCGCATTGCAAGTTGCAATTCTGAAATTTTTTGCTTTTTCCTGCTCCACTTAGCATGATAAAGAAGATTCAAAGAGAGTGAGATGCCAGCTCCTTTCATTCAGTCAGTAGCTTCAAACATTTCTGGTATATGAATAACATGATGTTTTTCAATGGCAAAAATCAATGAATATTGTAAATGCACAAACAGTAATTTCTCCGCATTGCAAGGTGCAATTCTGAAATTTTTTGCTTTTTCCTGCTCCTCTTAGCATGATAAAGAAGATTCAAAGAGAGTGAGATGCCAGCTCCTTTCGTTCAGTCAGTAGCTTCAATCATTTCTGGACGTTTTTCAATGGCAAAAATCATTGAATATTATAAATGCACAAACAGTAATTTCTCCGCATTGCATAGTGCAATTCTGAAATTTTTTACTTTTTCCTGCTCCTCTTAGCATGATAAAGAAGATTCAAAGAGAGTGAGATGCCAGCTCCTTTCATTCAGTCAGTAGCTTCAATCATTTCTGGTATATGAATAACATGATGTTTTTCAATGGCAAAAATCAATGAATATTGTAAATGCACAAACAGTAATTTCTCCGCATTGCAAGGTGCAATTCTGAAATTTTTTGCTTTTTCCTGCTCCTCTTAGCATGATAAAGAAGATTCAAAGAGAGTGAGATGCCAGCTCCTTTCATTCAGTCAGTAGCTTCAATAATTTCTGGACGTTTTTCAATGGCAAAAATCAATGAATATTGTAAATGCACAAACAGTAATTTCTCCGCATTGCAAGGTGCAATTCTGAAATTTTTTGCTTTTTCCTGCTCCTCTTAGCATGATAAACATGATTCAAAGAGAGTGAGATGCCAGCTCCTTTCATTCAGTCAGTAGCTTCAATCATTTCTGGACGTTTTTCAATGGCAAAAATCAATGAATATTGTAAATGCACAAACAGTAATTTCTCCGCATTGCAAGGTGCAATTATGAAATTTTTTGCTTTTTCCTGCTCCTCTTAGCATGATAAAGAAGATTCAAAGAGAGTGAGATGCCAGCTCCTTTCATTCAGTCAGTAGCTTCAAACATTTCTGGTATATGAATAACATGATGTTTTTCAATGGCAAAAATCAATGAATATTGTAAATGCACAAACAGTAATTTCTCCGCATTGCAAGGTGCAATTCTGAAATTTTTTGCTTTTTCCTGCTCCTCTTAGCATGATAAAGAAGATTCAAAGAGAGTGAGATGCCAGCTCCTTTCATTCAGTCAGTAGCTTCAATCATTTCTGGATGTTTTTCAATGGCAAAAATCAATGAATATTGTAAATGCACAAACAGTAATTTCTCCGCATTGCAAGGTGCAATTCTGAAATTTTTTGCTTTTTCCTGCTCCTCTTAGCATGATAAACAAGATTCAAAGAGAGTGAGATGCCAGCTCCTTTCATTCAGTCAGTAGCTTCAATCATTTCTGGACGTTTTTCAATGGCAAAAATCAATGAATATTGTAAATGCACAAACAGTAATTTCTCCGCATTGCAAGGTGCAATTCTGAAATTTTTTGCTTTTTCCTGCTCCTCTTAGCATGATAAAGAAGATTCAAAGAGAGTGAGATGCCAGCTCCTTTCATTCAGTCAGTAGCTTCAAACATTTCTGGTATATGAATAACATGATGTTTTTCAATGGCAAAAATCAATGAATATTGTAAATGCACAAACAGTAATTTCTCCGCATTGCAAGGTGCAAGTCTGAAATTTTTTGCTTTTTCCTGCTCCTCTTAGCATGATAAAGAAGATTCAAAGAGAGTGAGATGCCAGCTACTTTCATTCAGTCAGTAGCTTCAATCATTTCTGGACGTTTTTCAATGGTAAAAATCAATGAATATTGTAAATGCACAAACAGTAATTTCTCCACATTGCAAGGTGCAATTCTGAAATTTTTTGCTTTTTCCTGCTCCTCTTAGCATGATAAAGAAGATTCAAAGAGAGTGAGATGCCAGCTCCTTTCATTCAGTCAGTAGCTTCAAACATTTCTGGTATATGAATAACATGATGTTTTTCAATGGCAAAAATCAATGAATATTGTAAATGCACAAACAGTAATTTCTCCGCATTGCAAGGTGCAATTCTGAAATTTTTTGCTTTTTCCTGCTCCTCTTAGCATGATAAAGAAGATTCAAAGAGAGTGAGATGCCAGCTCCTTTCATTCAGTCAGTAGCTTCAATCATTTCTGGATGTTTTTCAATGGCAAAAATCAATGAATATTGTAAATGCACAAACAGTAATTTCTCCGCATTGCAAGGTGCAATTCTGAAATTTTTTGCTTTTTCCTGCTCCTCTTAGCATGATAAACAAGATTCAAAGAGAGTGAGATGCCAGCTCCTTTCATTCAGTCAGTAGCTTCAATCATTTCTGGACGTTTTTCAATGGCAAAAATCAATGAATATTGTAAATGCACAAACAGTCATTTCTCCGCATTGCAAGGTGCAATTCTGAAATTTTTTGCTTTTTCCTGCTCCTCTTAGCATGATAAAGAAGATTCAAAGAGAGTGAGATGCCAGCTCCTTTCATTCAGTCAGTAGCTTCAAACATTTCTGGTATATGAATAACATGATGTTTTTCAATGGCAAAAATCAATGAATATTGTAAATGCACAAACAGTAATTTCTCCGCATTGCAAGTTGCAAGTCTGAAATTTTTTGCTTTTTCCTGCTCCTCTTAGCATGATAAAGAAGATTCAAAGAGAGTGAGATGCCAGCTACTTTCATTCAGTCAGTAGCTTCAATCATTTCTGGACGTTTTTCAATGGTAAAAATCAATGAATATTGTAAATGCACAAACAGTAATTTCTCCACATTGCAAGGTGCAATTCTGAAATTTTTTGCTTTTTCCTGCTCCTCTTAGCATGATAAAGAAGATTCAAAGAGAGTGAGATGCCAGCTCCTTTCATTCAGTCAGTAGCTTCAAACATTTCTGGTATATGAATAACATGATGTTTTTCAATGGCAAAAATCAATGAATATTGTAAATGCACAAACAGTAATTTCTCCGCATTGCAAGGTGCAATTCTGAAATTTTTTGCTTTTTCCTGCTCCTCTTAGCATGATAAAGAAGATTCAAAGAGAGTGAGATGCCAGCTCCTTTCATTCAGTCAGTAGCTTCAATCATTTCTGGATGTTTTTCAATGGCAAAAATCAATGAATATTGTAAATGCACAAACTGTAATTTCTCCGCATTGCAAGGTGCAATTCTGAAATTTTTTGCTTTTTCCTGCTCCTCTTAGCATAATAAAGAAGATTCAAAGAGAGTGAGATGCCAGCTCCTTTCATTCAGTCAGTAGCTTCAATCATTTCTGGACGTTTTTCAATGGCAAAAATCAATGAATATTGTAAATGCACAAACAGTAATTTCTCCGCATTGCAAGGTGCAATTCTGAAATTTTTTGCTTTTTCCTGCTCCTCTTAGCATGATAAAGAAGATTCAAAGAGAGTGAGATGCCAGATCCTTTCATTCAGTCAGTACCTTCAATCATTTCTGGACGTTTTTCAATGGCAAAAATCAATGAATATTGTAAATGCACAAACAGTAATTTCTCCGCATTGCAAGGTGCAATTCTGAAATTTTTTGCTTTTTCCCGCTCCTCTTAGCATGATAAAGATTCAAAGAGAGTGAGGTGCCAGCTCCTTTCATTCAGTCAGTAGCTTCAAACATTTCTGGTATATGAATAACATGTTTTTCAATGGCAAAAATCAATGAATATTGTAAATGCACAAACAGTAATTTCTCCGCATTGCAAGGTGCAATTCTGAAATTTTTTGCTTTTTCCTGCTCCTCTTAGCATGATAAAGAAGATTCAAAGAGAGTGAGATGCCAGCTCCTTTCATTCAGTCAGTAGCTTCAAACATTTCTGGTATATGAATAACATGATGTTTTTCAATGGCAAAAATCAATGAATATTGTAAATGCACAAACAGTAATTTCTCCGCATTGCAAGGTGCAATTCTGAAATTTTTTGCTTTTTCCTGCTCCTCTTAGCATGATAAAGAAGATTCAAAGAGAGTGAGATGCCAGCTCCTTTCATTCAGTCAGTAGCTTCAATCATTTCTGGATGTTTTTCAATGGCAAAAATCAATTAATATTGTAAATGCACAAACTGTAATTTCTCCGCATTGCAAGGTGCAATTCTGAAATTTTTTGCTTTTTCCTGCTCCTCTTAGCATGATAAAGAAGATTCAAAGAGAGTGAGATGCCATCTCCTTTCATTCAGTCAGTAGCTTCAATCATTTCTGGACGTTTTTCAATGGCAAAAATCAATGAATATTGTAAATGCACAAACAGTAATTTCTCCGCATTGCAAGGTGCAATTCTGAAATTTTTTGCTTTTTCCTGCTCCTCTTAGCATGATAAAGAAGATTCAAAGAGAGTGAGATGCCAGCTCCTTTCATTCAGTCAGTACCTTCAATCATTTCTGGACGTTTTTCAATGGCAAAAATCAATGAAAATTGTAAATGCACAAACAGTAATTTCTCCGCATTGCAAGGTGCGATTCTGAAATTTTTTGCTTTTTCCTGCTCCTCTTAGCATGATAAAGAAGATTCAAAGAGAGTGAGATGCCAGCTCCTTTCATTCAGTCAGTAGCTTCAAACATTTCTGGTATATGAATAACATGATGTTTTTCAATGGCAAAAATCAATGAATATTGTAAATGCACAAACAGTAATTTCTCCGCATTGCAAGGTGCAAGTCTGAAATTTTTTGCTTTTTCCTGCTCCTCTTAGCATGATAAAGAAGATTCAAAGAGAGTGAGATGCCAGCTACTTTCATTCAGTCAGTAGCTTCAATCATTTCTGGACCTTTTTCAATGGTAAAAATCAATGAATATTGTAAATGCACAAACAGTAATTTCTCCACATTGCAAGGTGCAATTCTGAAATTTTTTGCTTTTTCCTGCTCCTCTTAGCATGATAAAGAAGATTCAAAGAGAGTGAGATGCCAGCTCCTTTCATTCAGTCAGTAGCTTCAAACATTTCTGGTATATGAATAACATGATGTTTTTCAATGGCAAAAATCAATGAATATTGTAAATGCACAAACAGTAATTTCTCCGCATTGCAAGGTGCAATTCTGAAATTTTTTGCTTTTTCCTGCTCCTCTTAGCATGATAAAGAAGATTCAAAGAGAGTGAGATGCCAGCTCCTTTCATTCAGTCAGTAGCTTCAAACATTTCTGGTATATGAATAACATGATGTTTTTCAATGGCAAAAATCAATGAATATTGTAAATGCACAAACAGTAATTTCTCCGCATTGCAAGGTGCAATTCTGAAATTTTTTGCTTTTTCCTGCTCCTCTTAGCATGATAAAGAAGATTCAAAGAGAGTGAGATGCCAGCTCCTTTCATTCAGTCAGTAGCTTCAATCATTTCTGGATGTTTTTCAATGGCAAAAATCAATGAATATTGTAAATGCACAAACAGTAATTTCTCCGCATTGCAAGGTGCAATTCTGAAATTTTTTGCTTTTTCCTGCTCCTCTTAGCATGATAAAGAAGATTCAAAGAGAGTGAGATGTCTGCTCCTTTCATTCAGTCAGTAGCTTCAAACATTTCTGGTATATGAATAACATGATGTTTTTCAATGGCAAAAATCAATGAATTTTGTAAATGCACAAACAGTAATTTCTCCGCATTGCAAGGTGCAATTCTGAAATTTTTTGCTTTTTCCTGCTCCTCTTAGCATGATAAAGAAGATTCAAAGAGAGTGAGATGCCAGCTCCTTTCATTCAGTCAGTAGCTTCAATCATTTCTGGATGTTTTTCAATGGCAAAAATCAATGAATATTGTAAATGCACAAACAGTAATTTCTCCGCATTGCAAGGTGCAATTCTGAAATTTTTTGCTTTTTCCTGCTCCTCTTAGCATGATAAACAAGATTCAAAGAGAGTGAGATGCCAGCTCCTTTCATTCAGTCAGTAGCTTCAATCATTTCTGGACGTTTTTCAATGGCAAAAATCAATGAATATTGTAAATGCACAAACAGTAATTTCTCCGCATTGCAAGGTGCAATTCTGAAATTTTTTGCTTTTTCCTGCTCCTCTTAGCATGATAAAGAAGATTCAAAGAGAGTGAGATGCCAGCTCCTTTCATTCAGTCAGTAGCTTCAAACATTTCTGGTATATGAATAACATGATGTTTTTCAATGGCAAAAATCAATGAATATTGTAAATGCACAAACAGTAATTTCTCCGCATTGCAAGGTGCAAGTCTGAAATTTTTTGCTTTTTCCTGCTCCTCTTAGCATGATAAAGAAGATTCAAAGAGAGTGAGATGCCAGCTACTTTCATTCAGTTAGTAGCTTCAATCATTTCTGGACGTTTTTCAATGGTAAAAATCAATGAATATTGTAAATGCACAAACAGTAATTTCTCCACATTGCAAGGTGCAATTCTGAAATTTTTTGCTTTTTCCTGCTCCTCTTAGCATGATAAAGAAGATTCAAAGAGAGTGAGATGCCAGCTCCTTTCATTCAGTCAGTAGCTTCAAACATTTCTGGTATATGAATAACATGATGTTTTTCAATGGCAAAAATCAATGAATATTGTAAATGCACAAACAGTAATTTCTCCGCATTGCAAGGTGCAATTCTGAAATTTTTTGCTTTTTCCTGCTCCTCTTAGCATGATAAAGAAGATTCAAAGAGAGTGAGATGCCAGCTCCTTTCATTCAGTCAGTAGCTTCAATCATTTCTGGATGTTTTTCAATGGCAAAAATCAATGAATATTGTAAATGCACAAACAGTAATTTCTCCGCATTGCAAGGTGCAATTCTGAAATTTTTTGCTTTTTCCTGCTCCTCTTAGCATGATAAACAAGATTCAAAGAGAGTGAGATGCCAGCTCCTTTCATTCAGTCAGTAGCTTCAATCATTTCTGGGCGTTTTTCAATGGCAAAAATCAATGAATATTGTAAATGCACAAACAGTAATTTCTCCGCATTGCAAGGTGCAATTCTGAAATTTTTTGCTTTTTCCTGCTCCTCTTAGCATGATAAAGAAGATTCAAAGAGAGTGAGATGCCAGCTCCTTTAATTCAGTCAGTAGCTTCAAACATTTCTGGTATATGAATAACATGATGTTTTTCAATGGCAAAAATCAATGAATATTGTAAATGCACAAACAGTAATTTCTCCGCATTGCAAGGTGCAAGTCTGAAATTTTTTGCTTTTTCCTGCTCCTCTTAGCATGATAAAGAAGATTCAAAGAGAGTGAGATGCCAGCTACTTTCATTCAGTCAGTAGCTTCAATCATTTCTGGACGTTTTTCAATGGTAAAAATCAATGAATATTGTAAATGCACAAACAGTAATTTCTCCACATTGCAAGGTGCAATTCTGAAATTTTTTGCTTTTTCCTGCTCCTCTTAGCATGATAAAGAAGATTCAAAGAGAGTGAGATGCCAGCTCCTTTCATTCAGTCAGTAGCTTCAAACATTTCTGGTATATGAATAACATGATGTTTTTCAATGGCAAAAATCAATGAATATTGTAAATGCACAAACAGTAATTTCTCCGCATTGCAAGGTGCAATTCTGAAATTTTTTGCTTTTTCCTGCTCCTCTTAGCATGATAAAGAAGATTCAAAGAGAGTGAGATGCCAGCTCCTTTCATTCAGTCAGTAGCTTCAATCATTTCTGGATGTTTTTCAATGGCAAAAATCAATGAATATTGTAAATGCACAAACTGTAATTTCTCCGCATTGCAAGGTGCAATTCTGAAATTTTTTGCTTTTTCCTGCTCCTCTTAGCATAATAAAGAAGATTCAAAGAGAGTGAGATGCCAGCTCCTTTCATTCAGTCAGTAGCTTCAATCATTTCTGGACGTTTTTCAATGGCAAAAATCAATGAATATTGTAAATGCACAAACAGTAATTTCTCCGCATTGCAAGGTGCAATTCTGAAATTTTTTGCTTTTTCCTGCTCCTCTTAGCATGATAAAGAAGATTCAAAGAGAGTGAGATGCCAGCTCCTTTCATTCAGTCAGTACCTTCAATCATTTCTGGACGTTTTTCAATGGCAAAAATCAATGAATATTGTAAATGCACAAACAGTAATTTCTCCGCATTGCAAGGTGCAATTCTGAAATTTTTTGCTTTTTCCCGCTCCTCTTAGCATGATAAAGATTCAAAGAGAGTGAGGTGCCAGCTCCTTTCATTCAGTCAGTAGCTTCAAACATTTCTGGTATATGAATAACATGTTTTTCAATGGCAAAAATCAATGAATATTGTAAATGCACAAACAGTAATTTCTCCGCATTGCAAGGTGCAATTCTGAAATTTTTTGCTTTTTCCTGCTCCTCTTAGCATGATAAAGAAGATTCAAAGAGAGTGAGATGCCAGCTCCTTTCATTCAGTCAGTAGCTTCAAACATTTCTGGTATATGAATAACATGATGTTTTTCAATGGCAAAAATCAATGAATATTGTAAATGCACAAACAGTAATTTCTCCGCATTGCAAGGTGCAAGTCTGAAATTTTTTGCTTTTTCCTGCTCCTCTTAGCATGATAAAGAAGATTCAAAGAGAGTGAGATGCCAGCTACTTTCATTCAGTCAGTAGCTTCAATCATTTCTGGACCTTTTTCAATGGTAAAAATCAATGAATATTGTAAATGCACAAACAGTAATTTCTCCACATTGCAAGGTGCAATTCTGAAATTTTTTGCTTTTTCCTGCTCCTCTTAGCATGATAAAGAAGATTCAAAGAGAGTGAGATGCCAGCTCCTTTCATTCAGTCAGTAGCTTCAAACATTTCTGGTATATGAATAACATGATGTTTTTCAATGGCAAAAATCAATGAATATTGTAAATGCACAAACAGTAATTTCTCCGCATTGCAAGGTGCAATTCTGAAATTTTTTGCTTTTTCCTGCTCCTCTTAGCATGATAAAGAAGATTCAAAGAGAGTGAGATGCCAGCTCCTTTCATTCAGTCAGTAGCTTCAATCATTTCTGGATGTTTTTCAATGGCAAAAATCAATGAATATTGTAAATGCACAAACAGTAATTTCTCCGCATTGCAAGGTGCAATTCTGAAATTTTTTGCTTTTTCCTGCTCCTCTTAGCATGATAAAGAAGATTCAAAGAGAGTGAGATGTCAGCTCCTTTCATTCAGTCAGTAGCTTCAAACATTTCTGGTATATGAATAACATGATGTTTTTCAATGGCAAAAATCAATGAATTTTGTAAATGCACAAACAGTAATTTCTCCGCATTGCAAGGTGCAATTCTGAAATTTTTTGCTTTTTCCTGCTCCTCTTAGCATGATAAAGAAGATTCAAAGAGAGTGAGATGCCAGTTCCTTTCATTCAGTCAGTAGCTTCAATCATTTCTGGACGTTTTTCAATGGCAAAAATCAATGAATATTGTAAATGCACAGTAATTTCTCCGCATTGCAAGGTGCAATTCTGAAATTTTTTGCTTTTTCCTGCTCCTCTTAGCATGATAAAGAAGATTCAAAGAGAGTGAGATGCCAGCTCCTTTCATTCAGTCAGTATCTTCAATCATTTCTGGTATATGAATAACATGATGTTTTTCAATGGCAAAAATCAATGAATATTGTAAATGCACAAACAGTAATTTCTCCGCATTGCAAGGTGCAATTCTGAAATTTTTTGCTTTTTCCTGCTCCTCTTAGCATGATAAAGAAGATTCAAAGAGAGTGAGATGCCAGCTCCTTTCATTCAGTCAGTAGCTTCAATCATTTCTGGACGTTTTTCAATGGCAAAAATCAATGAATATTGTAAATGCACAAACAGTAATTTCTCCGCATTGCAAGGTGCAATTCTGAAATTTTTTGCTTTTTCCTGCTCCTCTTAGCATGATAAACAAGATTCAAAGAGAGTGAGATGCCAGCTCCTTTCATTCAGTCAGTAGCTTCAATCATTTCTGGACGTTTTTCAATGGCAAAAATCAATGAATATTGTAAATGCACGAACAGTAATTTCTCCGCATTGCAAGGTGCAATTCTGAAATTTTTTGCTTTTTCCTGCTCCTCTTAGCATGATAAAGAAGATTCAAAGAGAGTGAGATGCCAGCTCCTTTCATTCAGTCAGTAGCTTCAAACATTTCTGGTATATG
This sequence comes from Phyllobates terribilis, assembly GCF_046119375.1. Lineage (NCBI taxonomy): Eukaryota > Metazoa > Chordata > Amphibia > Anura > Dendrobatidae > Phyllobates > Phyllobates terribilis. The sequence goes on from NW_027363921.1 coordinate 85,658, forward strand.
AATAACATGATGTTTTTCAATGGCAAAAATCAATGAATATTGTAAATGCACAAACAGTAATTTCTCCGCATTGCAAGGTGCAAGTCTGAAATTTTTTGCTTTTTCCTGCTCCTCTTAGCATGATAAAGAAGATACAAAGAGAGTGAGATGCCAGCTACTTTCATTCAGTCAGTAGCTTCAATCATTTCTGGATGTTTTTCAATGGTAAAAATCAATGAATATTGTAAATGCACAAACAGTAATTTCTCCACATTGCAAGGTGCAATTCTGAAATTTTTTGCTTTTTCCTGCTCCTCTTAGCATGATAAAGAAGATTCAAAGAGAGTGAGATGCCAGCTCCTTTCATTCAGTCAGTAGCTTCAAACATTTCTGGTATATGAATAACATGATGTTTTTCAATGGCAAAAATCAATGAATATTGTAAATGCACAAACAGTAATTTCTCCGCATTGCAAGGTGCAGTTCTGAAATTTTTTGCTTTTTCCTGCTCCTCTTAGCATGATAAAGAATATTCAAAGAGAGTGAGATGCCAGCTCCTTTCATTCAGTCAGTAGCTTCAATCATTTCTGGATGTTTTTCAATGGCAAAAATCAATGAATATTGTAAATGCACAAACTGTAATTTCTCCGCATTGCAAGGTGCAATTCTGAAATTTTTTGTTTTTTCCTGCTCCTCTTAGCATGATAAAGAAGATTCAAAGAGAGTGAGATGCCAGCTCCTTTCATTCAGTCAGTAGCTTCAATCATTTCTGGACGTTTTTCAATGGCAAAAATCAATGAATATTGTAAATGCACAAACAGTAATTTCTCCGCATTGCAAGGTGCAATTCTGAAATTTTTTGCTTTTTCCTGCTCCTCTTAGCATGATAAAGAAGATTCAAAGAGAGTGAGATGCCAGCTCCTTTCATTCAGTCAGTACCTTCAATCATTTCTGGATGTTTTTCAATGGCAAAAATCAATGAATATTGTAAATGCACAAACAGTAATTTCTCCGCATTGCAAGGTGCAATTCTGAAATTTTTTGCTTTTTCCCGCTCCTCTTAGCATGATAAAGAAGATTCAAAGAGAGTGAGGTGCCAGCTCCTTTCATTCAGTCAGTAGCTTCAAACATTTCTGGTATATGAATAACATGTTTTTCAATGGCAAAAATCAATGAATATTGTAAATGCACAAACAGTAATTTCTCCGCATTGCAAGGTGCAATTCTGAAATTTTTTGATTTTTCCTGCTCCTCTTAGCATGATAAAGAAGATTCAAAGAGAGTGAGATGCCAGCTCCTTTCATTCAGTCAGTAGCTTCAATCATTTCTGGACGTTTTTCAATGGCAAAAATCAATGAATATTGTAAATGCACAAACAGTAATTTCTCCGCATTGCAAGGTGCAATTCTGAAATTTTTTGCTTTTTCCTGCTCCTCTTAGCATGATAAAGAAGATTCAAAGAGAGTGAGATGCCAGCTCCTTTCATTCAGTCAGTAGCTTCAATCATTTCTGGACGTTTTTCAATGGCAAAAATCAATGAATATTGTAAATGCACAAACAGTAATTTCTCCGCATTGCAAGGTGCAATTCTGAAATTTTTTGCTTTTTCCTGCTCCTCTTAGCATGATAAAGAAGATTCAAAGAGAGTGAGATGCCAGCTCCTTTCATTCAGTCAGTAGCTTCAAACATTTCTGGTATATGAATAACATGATGTTTTTCAATGGCAAAAATCAATGAATATTGTAAATGCACAAACAGCAATTTCTCCGCATTGCAAGGTGCAAGTCTGAAATTTTTTGCTTTTTCCTGCTCCTCTTAGCATGGTAAAGAAGATTCAAAGAGAGTGAGATGCCAGCTACTTTCATTCAGTCAGTAGCTTCAATCATTTCTGGACGTTTTTCAATGGTAAAAATCATTGAATATTGTAAATGCACAAACAGTAATTTCTCCACATTGCAAGGTGCAATTCTGAAATTTTTTGCTTTTTCCTGCTCCTCTTAGCATGATAAAGAAGATTCAAAGAGAGTGAGATGCCAGCTCCTTTCATTCAGTCAGTAGCTTCAAACATTTCTGGTATATGAATAACATGATGTTTTTCAATGGCAAAAATCAATGAATATTGTAAATGCACAAACAGTAATTTCTCCGCATTGCAAGGTGCAATTCTGAAATTTTTTGCTTTTTCCTGCTCCTCTTAGCATGATAAAGAAGATTCAAAGAGAGTGAGATGCCAGCTCCTTTCATTCAGTCAGTAGCTTCAAACATTTCTGGTATATGAATAACATGATGTTTTTCAATGGCAAAAATCAATGAATATTGTAAATGCACAAACAGTAATTTCTCCGCATTGCAAGGTGCAATTCTGAAATTTTTTGCTTTTTCCTGCTCCTCTTAGCATGATAAAGAAGATTCAAAGAGAGTGAGATGCCAGCTCCTTTCATTCAGTCAGTAGCTTCAATCATTTCTGGACGTTTTTCAATGGCAAAAATCAATGAATATTGTAAATGCACAAACAGTAATTTCTCCGCATTGCAAGGTGCAATTCTGAAATTTTTTGCTTTTTCCTGCTCCTCTTAGCATGATAAAGAAGATTCAAAGAGAGTGAGATGCCAGCTCCTTTCATTCAGTCAGTAGCTTCAATCATTTCTGGACGTTTTTCAATGGCAAAAATCAATGAATATTGTAAATGCACAAACAGTAATTTCTCCGCATTGCAAGGTGCAATTCTGAAATTTTTTGCTTTTTCCTGCTCCTCTTAGCATGATAAAGAAGATTCAAAGAGAGTGAGATGCCAGCTCCTTTCATTCAGTCAGTAGCTTCAATCATTTCTGGACGTTTTTCAAAGGCAAAAATCAATGAATATTGTAAATGCACAAACAGTAATTTCTCCGCATTGCAAGGTGCAATTCTGAAATTTTTTGCTTTTTCCTGCTCCTCTTAGCATGATAAAGAAGATTCAAAGAGAGTGAGATGCCAGCTCCTTTCATTCAGTCAGTAGCTTCAATCATTTCTGGACGTTTTTCAATGGCAAAAATCAATGAATATTGTAAATGCACAAACAGTAATTTCTCCGCATTGCAAGGTGCAATTCTGAAATTTTTTGCTTTTTCCTGCTCCTCTTAGCATGACAAAGAAGATTCAAAGAGAGTAAGATGCCAGCTCCTTTCATTCAGTCAGTAGCTTCAATCATTTCTGGTATATGAATAACATGATGTTTTTCAATGGCAAAAATCAATGAATATTGTAAATGCACAAACAGTAATTTCTCCGCATTGCAAGGTGCAATTCTGAAATTTTTTGCTTTTTCCTGCTCCTCTTAGCATGATAAAGAAGATTCAAAGAGAGTGAGATGCCAGCTCCTTTCATTCAGTCAGTAGCTTCAATCATTTCTGGACGTTTTTCAGTGGCAAAAATCAATGAATATTGTAAATGCACAAACAGTAATTTCTCCGCATTGCAAGGTGCAATTCTGAAATTTTTTGCTTTTTCCTGCTCCTCTTAGCATGATAAAGAAGATTCAAAGAGAGTGAGATGCCAGCTCCTTTCATTCAGTCAGTAGCTTCAATCATTTCTGGACGTTTTTCAATGGCAAAAATCAATGAATATTGTAAATGCACAAACAGTAATTTCTCCGCATTGCAAGGTGCAATTCTGAAATTTTTTGCTTTTTCCTGCTCCTCTTAGCATGATAAAGAAGATTCAAAGAGAGTGAGATGCCAGCTCCTTTCATTCAGTCAGTAGCTTCAAACATTTCTTGTATATGAATAACATGATGTTTTTCAATGGCAAAAATCAATGAATATTGTAAAAGCACAAACAGTAATTTCTCCGCATTGCAAGGTGCAATTCTGAAATTTTTTGCTTTTTCCTGCTCCTCTTAGCATGATAAAGAAGATTCAAAGAGAGTGAGATGCCAGCTCCTTTCATTCAGTCAGTAGCTTCAATCATTTCTGGACGTTTTTCAATGGCAAAAATCAATGAATATTGTAAATGCACAAACAGTAATTTCTCCGCATTGCAAGGTGCAATTCTGAAATTTTTTGCTTTTTCCTGCTCCTCTTAGCATGATAAAGAAGATTCAAAGAGAGTGAGATGCCAGCTCCTTTCATTCAGTCAGTAGCTTCAATCATTTCTGGTATATGAATAACATGATGTTTTTCAATGGCAAAAATCAATGAATATTGTAAATGCACAAACAGTAATTTCTCCGCATTGCAAGTTGCAATTCTGAAATTTTTTGCTTTATCCTGCTCCTCTTAGCATGATAAAGAAGATTCAAAGAGAGTGAGATGCCAGCTCCTTTCATTCAGTCAGTAGCTTCAATCATTTCTGGACGTTTTTCAATGGCAAAAATCAATGAATATTGTAAATGCACAAACAGTAATTTCTCCGCATTGCAAGGTGCAATTCTGAAATTTTTTGCTTTTTCCTGCTCCTCTTAGCATGATAAAGAAGATTCAAAGAGAGTGAGATGCCAGCTCCTTTCATTCAGTCAGTAGCTTCAATCATTTCTGGACGTTTTTCAATGGCAAAAATCAATGAATATTGTAAATGCACAAACAGTAATTTCTCCGCATTGCAAGGTGCAATTCTGAAATTTTTTGCTTTTTCCTGCTCCTCTTAGCATGATAAAGAAGATTCAAAGAGAGTTAGATGCCAGCTCCTTTCATTCAGTCAGTAGCTTCAAACATTTCTGGTATATGAATAACATGATGTTTTTCAATGGCAAAAATCAATGAATATTGTAAAAGCACAAACAGTAATTTCTCCGCATTGCAAGGTGCAATTCTGAAATTTTTTGCTTTTTCCTGCTCCTCTTAGCATGATAAAGAAGATTCAAAGAGAGTGAGATGCCAGCTCCTTTCATTCAGTCAGTAGCTTCAATCATTTCTGGACGTTTTTCAATGGCAAAAATCAATGAATATTGTAAATGCACAAACAGTAATTTCTCCGCATTGCAAGGTGCAATTCTGAAATTTTTTGCTTTTTCCTGCTCCTCTTAGCATGATAAAGAAGATTCAAAGAGAGTGAGATGCCAGCTCCTTTCATTCAGTCAGTACCTTCAATCATTTCTGGATGTTTTTCAATGGCAAAAATCAATGAATATTGTAAATGCACAAACAGTAATTTCTCCGCATTGCAAGGTGCAATTCTGAAATTTTTTGCTTTTTCCCGCTCCTCTTAGCATGATAAAGAAGATTCAAAGAGAGTGAGGTGCCAGCTCCTTTCATTCAGTCAGTAGCTTCAAACATTTCTGGTATATGAATAACATGTTTTTCAATGGCAAAAATCAATGAATATTGTAAATGCACAAACAGTAATTTCTCTGCATTGCAAGGTGCAATTCTGAAATTTTTTGATTTTTCCTGCTCCTCTTAGCATGATAAAGAAGATTCAAAGAGAGTGAGATGCCAGCTCCTTTCATTCAGTCAGTAGCTTCAATCATTTCTGGACGTTTTTCAATGGCAAAAATCAATGAATATTGTAAATGCACAAACAGTAATTTCTCCGCATTGCAAGGTGCAATTCTGAAATTTTTTGCTTTTTCCTGCTCCTCTTAGCATGATAAAGAAGATTCAAAGAGAGTGAGATGCCAGCTCCTTTCATTCAGTCAGTAGCTTCAATCATTTCTGGACGTTTTTCAATGGCAAAAATCAATGAATATTGTAAATGCACAAACAGTAATTTCTCCGCATTGCAAGGTGCAATTCTGAAATTTTTTGCTTTTTCCTGCTCCTCTTAGCATGATAAAGAAGATTCAAAGAGAGTGAGATGCCAGCTCCTTTCATTCAGTCAGTAGCTTCAAACATTTCTGGTATATGAATAACATGATGTTTTTCAATGGCAAAAATCAATGAATATTGTAAATGCACAAACAGTAATTTCTCCGCATTGCAAGGTGCAAGTCTGAAATTTTTTGCTTTTTCCTGCTCCTCTTAGCATGGTAAAGAAGATTCAAAGAGAGTGAGATGCCAGCTACTTTCATTCAGTCAGTAGCTTCAATCATTTCTGGACGTTTTTCAATGGTAAAAATCAATGAATATTGTAAATGCACAAACAGTAATTTCTCCACATTGCAAGGTGCAATTCTGAAATTTTTTGCTTTTTCCTGCTCCTCTTAGCATGATAAAGAAGATTCAAAGAGAGTGAGATGCCAGCTCCTTTCATTCAGTCAGTAGCTTCAAACATTTCTGGTATATGAATAAAATGATGTTTTTCAATGGCAAAAATCAATGAATATTGTAAATGCACAAACAGTAATTTCTCCGCATTGCAAGGTGCAATTCTGAAATTTTTTGCTTTTTCCTGCTCCTCTTAGCATGATAAAGAAGATTCAAAGAGAGTGAGATGCCAGCATCTTTCATTCAGTCAGTAGCTTCAAACATTTCTGGTATATGAATAACATGATGTTTTTCAATGGCAAAAATCAATGAATATTGTAAATGCACAAACAGTAATTTCTCCGCATTGCAAGGTGCAATTCTGAAATTTTTTGCTTTTTCCTGCTCCTCTTAGCATGATAAAGAAGATTCAAAGAGAGTGAGATGCCAGCTCCTTTCATTCAGTCAGTAGCTTCAATCATTTCTGGACGTTTTTCAATGGCAAAAATCAATGAATATTGTAAATGCACAAACAGTAATTTCTCCGCATTGCAAGGTGCAATTCTGAAATTTTTTGCTTTTTCCTGCTCCTCTTAGCATGATAAAGAAGATTCAAAGAGAGTGAGATGCCAGCTCCTTTCATTCAGTCAGTAGCTTCAATCATTTCTGGACGTTTTTCAATGGCAAAAATCAATGAATATTGTAAATGCACAAACAGTAATTTCTCCGCATTGCAAGGTGCAATTCTGAAATTTTTTGCTTTTTCCTGCTCCTCTTAGCATGATAAAGAAGATTCAAAGAGAGTGAGATGCCAGCTCCTTTCATTCAGTCAGTAGCTTCAAACATTTCTGGTATATGAATAACATGATGTTTTTCAATGGCAAAAATCAATGAATATTGTAAATGCACAAACAGTAATTTCTCCGCATTGCAAGGTGCAATTCTGAAATTTTTTGCTTTTTCCTGCTCCTCTTAGCATGATAAAGAAGATTCAAAGAGAGTGAGATGCCAGCTCCTTTCATTCAGTCAGTAGCTTCAATCATTTCTGGACGTTTTTCAATGGCAAAAATCAATGAATATTGTAAATGCACAAACAGTAATTTCTCCGCATTGCAAGGTGCAATTCTGAAATTTTTTGCTTTTTCCTGCTCCTCTTAGCATGATAAAGAAGATTCAAAGAGAGTGAGATGCCAGCTCCTTTCATTCAGTCAGTAGCTTCAAACATTTCTTGTATATGAATAACATGATGTTTTTCAATGGCAAAAATCAATGAATATTGTAAAAGCACAAACAGTAATTTCTCCGCATTGCAAGGTGCAATTCTGAAATTTTTTGCTTTTTCCTGCTCCTCTTAGCATGATAAAGAAGATTCAAAGAGAGTGAGATGCCAGCTCCTTTCATTCAGTCAGTAGCTTCAATCATTTCTTGACGTTTTTCAATGGCAAAAATCAATGAATATTGTAAATGCACAAACAGTAATTTCTCCGCATTGCAAGGTGCAATTCTGAAATTTTTTGCTTTTTCCTGCTCCTCTTAGCATGATAAAGAAGATTCAAAGAGAGTGAGATGCCAGCTCCTTTCATTCAGTCAGTAGCTTCAATCATTTCTGGTATATGAATAACATGATGTTTTTCAATGGCAAAAATCAATGAATATTGTAAATGCACAAACAGTAATTTCTCCGCATTGCAAGTTGCAATTCTGAAATTTTTTGCTTTTTCCTGCTCCTCTTAGCATGATAAAGAAGATTCAAAGAGAGTGAGATGCCAGCTCCTTTCATTCAGTCAGTAGCTTCAAACATTTCTGGTATATGAATAACATGATGTTTTTCAATGGCAAAAATCAATGAATATTGTAAATGCACAAACAGTAATTTCTCCGCATTGCAAGGTGCAATTCTGAAATTTTTTGCTTTTTCCTGCTCCTCTTAGCATGATAAAGAAGATTCAAAGAGAGTGAGATGCCAGTTCCTTTCATTCAGTCAGTAGCTTCAATCATTTCTGGACGTTTTTCAATGGCAAAAATCAATGAATATTGTAAATGCACAAACAGTAATTTCTCCGCATTGCAAGGTGCAATTCTGAAATTTTTTGCTTTTTCCTGCTCCTCTTAGCATGATAAAGAAGATTCAAAGAGAGTGAGATGCCAGCTCCTTTCATTCAGTCAGTAGCTTCAATCATTTCTGGTATATGAATAACATGATGTTTTTCAATGGCAAAAATCAATGAATATTGTAAATGCACAAACAGTAATTTCTCCGCATTGCAAGTTGCAATTCTGAAATTTTTTGCTTTTTCCTGCTCCTCTTAGCATGATAAAGAAGATTCAAAGAGAGTGAGATGCCAGCTCCTTTCATTCAGTCAGTAGCTTCAAACATTTCTGGTATATGAATAACATGATGTTTTTCAATGGCAAAAATCAATGAATATTGTAAATGCACAAACAGTAATTTCTCCGCATTGCAAGGTGCAATTCTGAAATTTTTTGCTTTTTCCTGCTCCTCTTAGCATGATAAAGAAGATTCAAAGAGAGTGAGATGCCAGTTCCTTTCATTCAGTCAGTAGCTTCAATCATTTCTGGACGTTTTTCAATGGCAAAAATCAATGAATATTGTAAATGCACAAACAGTAATTTCTCCGCATTGCAAGGTGCAATTCTGAAATTTTTTGCTTTTTCCTGCTCCTCTTAGCATGATAAAGAAGATTCAAAGAGAGTGAGATGCCAGCTCCTTTCATTCAGTCAGTAGCTTCAAACATTTCTGGTATATGAATAACATGATGTTTTTCAATGGCAAAAATCAATGAATATTGTAAATGCACAAACAGTAATTTCTCCGCATTGCAAGGTGCAATTCTGAAATTTTTTGCTTTTTCCTGCTCCTCTTAGCATGATAAAGAAGATTCAAAGAGAGTGAGATGCCAGCTCCTTTCATTCAGTCAGTAGCTTCAATCATTTCTGGACGTTTTTCAATGGCAAAAATCAATGAATATTGTAAATGCACAAACAGTAATTTCTCCGCATTGCAAGGTGCAATTCTGAAATTTTTTGCTTTTTCCTGCTCCTCTTAGCATGATAAAGAAGATTCAAAGAGAGTGAGATGCCAGCTCCTTTCATTCAGTCAGTAGCTTCAATCATTTCTGGTATATGAATAACATGATGTTTTTCAATGGCAAAAATCAATGAATATTGTAAATGCACAAACAGTAATTTCTCCGCATTGCAAGGTGCAATTCTGAAATTTTTTGCTTTTTCCTGCTCCTCTTAGCATGATAAAGAAGATTCAAAGAGAGTGAGATGCCAGCTCCTTTCATTCAGTCAGTAGCTTCAAACATTTCTGGTATATGAATAACATGATGTTTTTCAATGGCAAAAATCAATGAATATTGTAAATGCACAAACAGTAATTTCTCCGCATTGCAAGGTGCAATTCTGAAATTTTTTGCTTTTTCCTGCTCCTCTTAGCATGATAAAGAAGATTCAAAGAGAGTGAGATGCCAGCTCCTTTCATTCAGTCAGTAGCTTCAATCATTTCTGGACGTTTTTCAATGGCAAAAATCAATGAATATTGTAAATGCACAAACAGTAATTTCTCCGCATTGCAAGGTGCAATTCTGAAATTTTTTGCTTTTTCCTGCTCCTCTTAGCATGATAAAGAAGATTCAAAGAGAGTGAGATGTCAGCTCCTTTCATTCAGTCAGTAGCTTCAAACATTTCTGGTATATGAATAACATGATGTTTTTCAATGGCAAAAATCAATGAATTTTGTAAATGCACAAACAGTAATTTCTCCGCATTGCAAGGTGCAATTCTGAAATTTTTTGCTTTTTCCTGCTCCTCTTAGCATGATAAAGAAGATTCAAAGAGAGTGAGATGCCAGTTCCTTTCATTCAGTCAGTAGCTTCAATCATTTCTGGACGTTTTTCAATGGCAAAAATCAATGAATATTGTAAATGCACAAACAGTAATTTCTCCGCATTGCAAGGTGCAATTCTGAAATTTTTTGCTTTTTCCTGCTCCTCTTAGCATGATAAAGAAGATTCAAAGAGAGTGAGATGCCAGCTCCTTTCATTCAGTCAGTAGCTTCAATCATTTCTGGTATATGAATAACATGATGTTTTTCAATGGCAAAAATCAATGAATATTGTAAATGCACAAACAGTAATTTCTCCGCATTGCAAGGTGCAATTCTGAATTTTTTTGCTTTTTCCTGCTCCTCTTAGCATGATAAAGAAGATTCAAAGAGAGTGAGATGCCAGCTCCTTTCATTCAGTCAGTAGCTTCAATCATTTCTGGACGTTTTTCAATGGCAAAAATCAATGAATATTGTAAATGCACAAACAGTAATTTCTCCGCATTGCAAGGTGCAATTCTGAAATTTTTTGCTTTTTCCTGCTCCTCTTAGCATGATAAACAAGATTCAAAGAGAGTGAGATGCCAGCTCCTTTCATTCAGTCAGTAGCTTCAATCATTTCTGGACGTTTTTCAATGGCAAAAATCAATGAATATTGTAAATGCACAAACAGTAATTTCTCCGCATTGCAAGGTGCAATTCTGAAATTTTTTGCTTTTTCCTGCTCCTCTTAGCATGATAAAGAAGATTCAAAGAGAGTGAGATGCCAGCTCCTTTCATTCAGTCAGTAGCTTCAAACATTTCTGGTATATGAATAACATGATGTTTTTCAATGGCAAAAATCAATGAATATTGTAAATGCACAAACAGTAATTTCTCCGCATTGCAAGGTGCAAGTCTGAAATTTTTTGCTTTTTCCTGCTCCTCTTAGCATGATAAAGAAGATTCAAAGAGAGTGAGATGCCAGCTACTTTCATTCATTCAGTAGCTTCAATCATTTCTGGACGTTTTTCAATGGTAAAAATCAATGAATATTGTAAATGCACAAACAGTAATTTCTCCACATTGCAAGGTGCAATTCTGAAATTTTTTGCTTTTTCCTGCTCCTCTTAGCATGATAAAGAAGATTCAAAGAGAGTGAGATGCCAGCTCCTTTCATTCAGTCAGTAGCTTCAATCATTTCTGGTATATGAATAACATGATGTTTTTCAATGGCAAAAATCAATGAATATTGTAAATGCACAAACAGTAATTTCTCCGCATTGCAAGGTGCAATTCTGAAATTTTTTGCTTTTTCCTGCTCCTCTTAGCATGATAAAGAAGATTCAAAGAGAGTGAGATGCCAGCTCCTTTCATTCAGTCAGTAGCTTCAATCATTTCTGGACGTTTTTCAATGGCAAAAATCAATGAATATTGTAAATGCACAAACAGTAATTTCTCCGCATTGCAAGGTGCAATTCTGAAATTTTTTGCTTTTTCCTGCTCCTCTTAGCATGATAAAGAAGATTCAAAGAGAGTGAGATGTCAGCTCCTTTCATTCAGTCAGTAGCTTCAAACATTTCTGGTATATGAATAACATGATGTTTTTCAATGGCAAAAATCAATGAATTTTGTAAATGCACAAACAGTAATTTCTCCGCATTGCAAGGTGCAATTCTGAAATTTTTTGCTTTTTCCTGCTCCTCTTAGCATGATAAAGAAGATTCAAAGAGAGTGAGATGCCAGCTCCTTTCATTCAGTCAGTAGCTTCAATCATTTCTGGTATATGAATAACATGATGTTTTTCAATGGCAAAAATCAATGAATATTGTAAATGCACAAACAGTAATTTCTCCGCATTGCAAGGTGCAATTCTGAAATTTTTTGCTTTTTCCTGCTCCTCTTAGCATGATAAAGAAGATTCAAAGAGAGTGAGATGCCAGCTCCTTTCATTCAGTCAGTAGCTTCAATCATTTCTGGTATATGAATAACATGATGTTTTTCAATGGCAAAAATCAATGAATATTGTAAATGCACAAACAGTAATTTCTCCGCATTGCAAGGTGCAATTCTGAAATTTTTTGCTTTTTCCTGCTCCTCTTAGCATGATAAAGAAGATTCAAAGAGAGTGAGATGCCAGCTCCTTTCATTCAGTCAGTAGCTTCAATCATTTCTGGACGTTTTTCAATGGCAAAAATCAATGAATATTGTAAATGCACAAACAGTAATTTCTCCGCATTGCAAGGTGCAATTCTGAAATTTTTTGCTTTTTCCTGCTCCTCTTAGCATGATAAAGAAGATTCAAAGAGAGTGAGATGCCAGCTCCTTTCATTCAGTCAGTAGCTTCAATCATTTCTGGACGTTTTTCAATGGCAAAAATCAATGAATATTGTAAATGCACAAACAGTAATTTCTCCGCATTGCAAGGTGCAATTCTGAAATTTTTTGCTTTTTCCTGCTCCTCTTAGCATGATAAAGAAGATTCAAAGAGAGTGAGATGTCAGCTCCTTTCATTCAGTCAGTAGCTTCAAACATTTCTGGTATATGAATAACATGATGTTTTTCAATGGCAAAAATCAATGAATTTTGTAAATGCACAAACAGTAATTTCTCCGCATTGCAAGGTGCAATTCTGAAATTTTTTGCTTTTTCCTGCTCCTCTTAGCATGATAAAGAAGATTCAAAGAGAGTGAGATGCCAGTTCCTTTCATTCAGTAAGTAGCTTCAATCATTTCTGGACGTTTTTCAATGGCAAAAATCAATGAATATTGTAAATGCACAAACAGTAATTTCTCCGCATTGCAAGGTGCAATTCTGAAATTTTTTGCTTTTTCCTGCTCCTCTTAGCATGATAAAGAAGATTCAAAGAGAGTGAGATGCCAGCTCCTTTCATTCAGTCAGTAGCTTCAATCATTTCTGGTATATGAATAACATGATGTTTTTCAATGGCAAAAATCAATGAATATTGTAAATGCACAAACAGTAATTTCTCCGCATTGCAAGGTGCAATTCTGAAATTTTTTGCTTTTTCCTGCTCCTCTTAGCATGATAAAGAAGATTCAAAGAGAGTGAGATGCCAGCTCCTTTCATTCAGTCAGTAGCTTCAATCATTTCTGGACGTTTTTCAATGGCAAAAATCAATGAATATTGTAAATGCACAAACAGTAATTTCTCCGCATTGCAAGGTGCAATTCTGAAATTTTTTGCTTTTTCCTGCTCCTCTTAGCATGATAAAGAAGATTCAAAGAGAGTGAGATGCCAGCTCCTTTCATTCAGTCAGTAGCTTCAATCATTTCTGGACGTTTTTCAATGGCAAAAATCAATGAATATTGTAAATGCACAAACAGTAATTTCTCCGCATTGCAAGGTGCAATTCTGAAATTTTTTGCTTTTTCCTGCTCCTCTTAGCATGATAAAGAAGATTCAAAGAGAGTGAGATGCCAGCTCCTTTCATTCAGTCAGTAGCTTCAATCATTTCTGGTATATGAATAACATGATGTTTTTCAATGGCAAAAATCAATGAATATTGTAAATGCACAAACAGTAATTTCTCCGCATTGCAAGGTGCAATTCAGAAATTTTTTGCTTTTTCCTGCTCCTCTTAGCATGATAAAGAAGATTCAAAGAGAGTGAGATGCCAGCTCCTTTCATTCAGTCAGTAGCTTCAAACATTTCTGGTATATGAATAACATGATGTTTTTCAATGGCAAAAATCAATGAATATTGTAAATGCACAAACAGTAATTTCTCCGCATTGCAAGGTGCAATTCTGAAATTTTTTGCTTTTTCCTGCTCCTCTTAGCATGATAAAGAAGATTCAAAGAGAGTGAGATGCCAGCTCCTTTCATTCAGTCAGTAGCTTCAATCATTTCTGGACGTTTTTCAATGGCAAAAATCAATGAATATTGTAAATGCACAAACAGTAATTTCTCCGCATTGCAAGGTGCAATTCTGAAATTTTTTGCTTTTTCCTGCTCCTCTTAGCATGATAAAGAAGATTCAAAGAGAGTGAGATGTCAGCTCCTTTCATTCAGTCAGTAGCTTCAAACATTTCTGGTATATGAATAACATGATGTTTTTCAATGGCAAAAATCAATGAATTTTGTAAATGCACAAACAGTAATTTCTCCGCATTGCAAGGTGCAATTCTGAAATTTTTTGCTTTTTCCTGCTCCTCTTAGCATGATAAAGAAGATTCAAAGAGAGTGAGATGCCAGTTCCTTTCATTCAGTCAGTAGCTTCAATCATTTCTGGACGTTTTTCAATGGCAAAAATCAATGAATATTGTAAATGCACAAACAGTAATTTCTCCGCATTGCAAGGTGCAATTCTGAAATTTTTTGCTTTTTCCTGCTCCTCTTAGCATGATAAAGAAGATTCAAAGAGAGTGAGATGCCAGCTCCTTTCATTCAGTCAGTAGCTTCAATCATTTCTGGTATATGAATAACATGATGTTTTTCAATGGCAAAAATCAATGAATATTGTAAATGCACAAACAGTAATTTCTCCGCATTGCAAGGTGCAATTCTGAATTTTTTTGCTTTTTCCTGCTCCTCTTAGCATGATAAAGAAGATTCAAAGAGAGTGAGATGCCAGCTCCTTTCATTCAGTCAGTAGCTTCAATCATTTCTGGACGTTTTTCAATGGCAAAAATCAATGAATATTGTAAATGCACAAACAGTAATTTCTCCGCATTGCAAGGTGCAATTCTGAAATTTTTTGCTTTTTCCTGCTCCTCTTAGCATGATAAACAAGATTCAAAGAGAGTGAGATGCCAGCTCCTTTCATTCAGTCAGTAGCTTCAATCATTTCTGGACGTTTTTCAATGGCAAAAATCAATGAATATTGTAAATGCACAAACAGTAATTTCTCCGCATTGCAAGGTGCAATTCTGAAATTTTTTGCTTTTTCCTGCTCCTCTTAGCATGATAAAGAAGATTCAAAGAGAGTGAGATGCCAGCTCCTTTCATTCAGTCAGTAGCTTCAAACATTTCTGGTATATGAATAACATGATGTTTTTCAATGGCAAAAATCAATGAATATTGTAAATGCACAAACAGTAATTTCTCCGCATTGCAAGGTGCAAGTCTGAAATTTTTTGCTTTTTCCTGCTCCTCTTAGCATGATAAAGAAGATTCAAAGAGAGTGAGATGCCAGCTACTTTCATTCATTCAGTAGCTTCAATCATTTCTGGACGTTTTTCAATGGTAAAAATCAATGAATATTGTAAATGCACAAACAGTAATTTCTCCACATTGCAAGGTGCAATTCTGAAATTTTTTGCTTTTTCCTGCTCCTCTTAGCATGATAAAGAAGATTCAAAGAGAGTGAGATGCCAGCTCCTTTCATTCAGTCAGTAGCTTCAATCATTTCTGGTATATGAATAACATGATGTTTTTCAATGGCAAAAATCAATGAATATTGTAAATGCACAAACAGTAATTTCTCCGCATTGCAAGGTGCAATTCTGAAATTTTTTGCTTTTTCCTGCTCCTCTTAGCATGATAAAGAAGATTCAAAGAGAGTGAGATGCCAGCTCCTTTCATTCAGTCAGTAGCTTCAATCATTTCTGGACGTTTTTCAATGGCAAAAATCAATGAATATTGTAAATGCACAAACAGTAATTTCTCCGCATTGCAAGGTGCAATTCTGAAATTTTTTGCTTTTTCCTGCTCCTCTTAGCATGATAAAGAAGATTCAAAGAGAGTGAGATGTCAGCTCCTTTCATTCAGTCAGTAGCTTCAAACATTTCTGGTATATGAATAACATGATGTTTTTCAATGGCAAAAATCAATGAATTTTGTAAATGCACAAACAGTAATTTCTCCGCATTGCAAGGTGCAATTCTGAAATTTTTTGCTTTTTCCTGCTCCTCTTAGCATGATAAAGAAGATTCAAAGAGAGTGAGATGCCAGTTCCTTTCATTCAGTCAGTAGCTTCAATCATTTCTGGACGTTTTTCAATGGCAAAAATCAATGAATATTGTAAATGCACAAACAGTAATTTCTCCGCATTGCAAGGTGCAATTCTGAAATTTTTTGCTTTTTCCTGCTCCTCTTAGCATGATAAAGAAGATTCAAAGAGAGTGAGATGCCAGCTCCTTTCATTCAGTCAGTAGCTTCAATCATTTCTGGTATATGAATAACATGATGTTTTTCAATGGCAAAAATCAATGAATATTGTAAATGCACAAACAGTAATTTCTCCGCATTGCAAGGTGCAATTCTGAAATTTTTTGCTTTTTCCTGCTCCTCTTAGCATGATAAAGAAGATTCAAAGAGAGTGAGATGCCAGCTCCTTTCATTCAGTCAGTAGCTTCAATCATTTCTGGACGTTTTTCAATGGCAAAAATCAATGAATATTGTAAATGCACAAACAGTAATTTCTCCGCATTGCAAGGTGCAATTCTGAAATTTTTTGCTTTTTCCTGCTCCTCTTAGCATGATAAAGAAGATTCAAAGAGAGTGAGATGCCAGCTCCTTTCATTCAGTCAGTAGCTTCAATCATTTCTGGACGTTTTTCAATGGCAAAAATCAATGAATATTGTAAATGCACAAACAGTAATTTCTCCGCATTGCAAGGTGCAATTCTGAAATTTTTTGCTTTTTCCTGCTCCTCTTAGCATGATAAAGAAGATTCAAAGAGAGTGAGATGCCAGCTCCTTTCATTCAGTCAGTAGCTTCAATCATTTCTGGTATATGAATAACATGATGTTTTTCAATGGCAAAAATCAATGAATATTGTAAATGCACAAACAGTAATTTCTCCGCATTGCAAGGTGCAATTCAGAAATTTTTTGCTTTTTCCTGCTCCTCTTAGCATGATAAAGAAGATTCAAAGAGAGTGAGATGCCAGCTCCTTTCATTCAGTCAGTAGCTTCAAACATTTCTGGTATATGAATAACATGATGTTTTTCAATGGCAAAAATCAATGAATATTGTAAATGCACAAACAGTAATTTCTCCGCATTGCAAGGTGCAATTCTGAAATTTTTTGGTTTTTCCTGCTCCTCTTAGCATGATAAAGAAGATTCAAAGAGAGTGAGATGCCAGCTCCTTTCATTCAGTCAGTAGCTTCAATCATTTCTGGACGTTTTTCAATGGCAAAAATCAATGAATATTGTAAATGCACAAACAGTAATTTCTCCGCATTGCAAGGTGCAATTCTGAAATTTTTTGCTTTTTCCTGCTCCTCTTAGCATGATAAAGAAGATTCAAAGAGAGTGAGATGTCAGCTCCTTTCATTCAGTCAGTAGCTTCAAACATTTCTGGTATATGAATAACATGATGTTTTTCAATGGCAAAAATCAATGAATTTTGTAAATGCACAAACAGTAATTTCTCCGCATTGCAAGGTGCAATTCTGAAATTTTTTGCTTTTTCCTGCTCCTCTTAGCATGATAAAGAAGATTCAAAGAGAGTGAGATGCCAGTTCCTTTCATTCAGTCAGTAGCTTCAATCATTTCTGGACGTTTTTCAATGGCAAAAATCAATGAATATTGTAAATGCACAAACAGTAATTTCTCCGCATTGCAAGGTGCAATTCTGAAATTTTTTGCTTTTTCCTGCTCCTCTTAGCATGATAAAGAAGATTCAAAGAGAGTGAGATGCCAGCTCCTTTCATTCAGTCAGTAGCTTCAATCATTTCTGGTATATGAATAACATGATGTTTTTCAATGGCAAAAATCAATGAATATTGTAAATGCACAAACAGTAATTTCTCCGCATTGCAAGGTGCAATTCTGAATTTTTTTGCTTTTTCCTGCTCCTCTTAGCATGATAAAGAAGATTCAAAGAGAGTGAGATGCCAGCTCCTTTCATTCAGTCAGTAGCTTCAATCATTTCTGGACGTTTTTCAATGGCAAAAATCAATGAATATTGTAAATGCACAAACAGTAATTTCTCCGCATTGCAAGGTGCAATTCTGAATTTTTTTGCTTTTTCCTGCTCCTCTTAGCATGATAAAGAAGATTCAAAGAGAGTGAGATGCCAGCTCCTTTCATTCAGTCAGTAGCTTCAATCATTTCTGGACGTTTTTCAATGGCAAAAATCATTGAATATTGTAAATGCACAAACAGTAATTTCTCCGCATTGCAAGGTGCAATTCTGAAATTTTTTGCTTTTTCCTGCTCCTCTTAGCATGATAAAGAAGATTCAAAGAGAGTGAGATGCCAGCTCCTTTCATTCAGTCAGTAGCTTCAATCATTTCTGGTATATGAATAACATGTTTTTCAATGGCAAAAATCAATGAATATTGTAAATGCACAAACAGTAATATCTCCACATTGCAAGGTGCAATTCTGAAATTTTTTGCTTTTTCCTGCTAATCCAAGCATGATAAAGAAGATTCAAAGAGAGTGAGATGCCAGCTCCTTTCATTCAGTCAGTAGCTTCAAACATTTCTGGTATATGAATAACATGATGTTTTTCAATGGCAAAAATCAATGAATATTGTAAATGCACAAACAGTAATTTCTCCGCATTGCAAGGTGCAATTCTGAAATTTTTTGCTTTTTCCTGCTCCTCTTAGCATGATAAAGAAGATTCAAAGAGAGTGAGATGCCAGCTCCTTTCATTCAGTCAGTAGCTTCAATCATTTCTGGACGTTTTTCAATGGCAAAAATCAATGAATATTGTAAATGCACAAACAGTAATTTCTCCGCATTGCAAGGTGCAATTCTGAAATTTTTTGCTTTTTCCTGCTCCTCTTAGCATGATAAAGAAGATTCAAAGAGAGTGAGATGTCAGCTCCTTTCATTCAGTCAGTAGCTTCAAACATTTCTGGTATATGAATAACATGATGTTTTTCAATGGCAAAAATCAATGAATTTTGTAAATGCACAAACAGTAATTTCTCCGCATTGCAAGGTGCAATTCTGAAATTTTTTGCTTTTTCCTGCTCCTCTTAGCATGATAAAGAAGATTCAAAGAGAGTGAGATGCCAGTTCCTTTCATTCAGTCAGTAGCTTCAATCATTTCTGGACGTTTTTCAATGGCAAAAATCAATGAATATTGTAAATGCACAAACAGTAATTTCTCCGCATTGCAAGGTGCAATTCTGAAATTTTTTGCTTTTTCCTGCTCCTCTTAGCATGATAAAGAAGATTCAAAGAGAGTGAGATGCCAGCTCCTTTCATTCAGTCAGTAGCTTCAATCATTTCTGGTATATGAATAACATGATGTTTTTCAATGGCAAAAATCAATGAATATTGTAAATGCACAAACAGTAATTTCTCCGCATTGCAAGGTGCAATTCTGAATTTTTTTGCTTTTTCCTGCTCCTCTTAGCATGATAAAGAAGATTCAAAGAGAGTGAGATGCCAGCTCCTTTCATTCAGTCAGTAGCTTCAATCATTTCTGGACGTTTTTCAATGGCAAAAATCAATGAATATTGTAAATGCACAAACAGTAATTTCTCCGCATTGCAAGGTGCAATTCTGAAATTTTTTGCTTTTTCCTGCTCCTCTTAGCATGATAAACAAGATTCAAAGAGAGTGAGATGCCAGCTCCTTTCATTCAGTCAGTAGCTTCAATCATTTCTGGACGTTTTTCAATGGCAAAAATCAATGAATATTGTAAATGCACAAACAGTAATTTCTCCGCATTGCAAGGTGCAATTCTGAAATTTTTTGCTTTTTCCTGCTCCTCTTAGCATGATAAAGAAGATTCAAAGAGAGTGAGATGCCAGCTCCTTTCATTCAGTCAGTAGCTTCAAACATTTCTGGTATATGAATAACATGATGTTTTTCAATGGCAAAAATCAATGAATATTGTAAATGCACAAACAGTAATTTCTCCGCATTGCAAGGTGCAAGTCTGAAATTTTTTGCTTTTTCCTGCTCCTCTTAGCATGATAAAGAAGATTCAAAGAGAGTGAGATGCCAGCTACTTTCATTCATTCAGTAGCTTCAATCATTTCTGGACGTTTTTCAATGGTAAAAATCAATGAATATTGTAAATGCACAAACAGTAATTTCTCCACATTGCAAGGTGCAATTCTGAAATTTTTTGCTTTTTCCTGCTCCTCTTAGCATGATAAAGAAGATTCAAAGAGAGTGAGATGCCAGCTCCTTTCATTCAGTCAGTAGCTTCAATCATTTCTGGTATATGAATAACATGATGTTTTTCAATGGCAAAAATCAATGAATATTGTAAATGCACAAACAGTAATTTCTCCGCATTGCAAGGTGCAATTCTGAAATTTTTTGCTTTTTCCTGCTCCTCTTAGCATGATAAAGAAGATTCAAAGAGAGTGAGATGCCAGCTCCTTTCATTCAGTCAGTAGCTTCAATCATTTCTGGACGTTTTTCAATGGCAAAAATCAATGAATATTGTAAATGCACAAACAGTAATTTCTCCGCATTGCAAGGTGCAATTCTGAAATTTTTTGCTTTTTCCTGCTCCTCTTAGCATGATAAAGAAGATTCAAAGAGAGTGAGATGTCAGCTCCTTTCATTCAGTCAGTAGCTTCAAACATTTCTGGTATATGAATAACATGATGTTTTTCAATGGCAAAAATCAATGAATTTTGTAAATGCACAAACAGTAATTTCTCCGCATTGCAAGGTGCAATTCTGAAATTTTTTGCTTTTTCCTGCTCCTCTTAGCATGATAAAGAAGATTCAAAGAGAGTGAGATGCCAGTTCCTTTCATTCAGTCAGTAGCTTCAATCATTTCTGGACGTTTTTCAATGGCAAAAATCAATGAATATTGTAAATGCACAAACAGTAATTTCTCCGCATTGCAAGGTGCAATTCTGAATTTTTTTGCTTTTTCCTGCTCCTCTTAGCATGATAAAGAAGATTCAAAGATTCATTCAGTCAGTAGCTTCAATCATTTCTGGTATATGAATAACATGATGTTTTTCAATGGCAAAAATCAATGAATATTGTAAATGCACAAACAGTAATTTCTCCGCATTGCAAGGTGCAATTCTGAAATTTTTTGCTTTTTCCTGCTCCTCTTAGCATGATAAAGAAGATTCAAAGAGAGTGAGATGCCAGCTCCTTTCATTCAGTCAGTAGCTTCAATCATTTCTGGACGTTTTTCAATGGCAAAAATCAATGAATATTGTAAATGCACAAACAGTAATTTCTCCGCATTGCAAGGTGCAATTCTGAAATTTTTTGCTTTTTCCTGCTCCTCTTAGCATGATAAAGAAGATTCAAAGAGAGTGAGATGTCAGCTCCTTTCATTCAGTCAGTAGCTTCAAACATTTCTGGTATGTGAATAACATGATGTTTTTCAATGGCAAAAATCAATGAATTTTGTAAATGCACAAACAGTAATTTCTCCGCATTGCAAGGTGCAATTCTGAAATTTTTTGCTTTTTCCTGCTCCTCTTAGCATGATAAAGAAGATTCAAAGAGAGTGAGATGCCAGTTCCTTTCATTCAGTCAGTAGCTTCAATCATTTCTGGACGTTTTTCAATGGCAAAAATCAATGAATATTGTAAATGCACAAACAGTAATTTCTCCGCATTGCAAGGTGCAATTCTGAAATTTTTTGCTTTTTCCTGCTCCTCTTAGCATGATAAACAAGATTCAAAGAGAGTGAGATGCCAGCTCCTTTCATTCAGTCAGTAGCTTCAATCATTTCTGGTATATGAATAACATGATGTTTTTCAATGGCAAAAATCAATGAATATTGTAAATGCACAAACAGTAATTTCTCAGCATTGCAAGGTGCAATTCTGAATTTTTTTGCTTTTTCCTGCTCCTCTTAGCATGATAAAGAAGATTCAAAGAGAGTGAGATGCCAGCTCCTTTCATTCAGTCAGTAGCTTCAATCATTTCTGGACGTTTTTCAATGGCAAAAATCAATGAATATTGTAAATGCACAAACAGTAATTTCTCCGCATTGCAAGGTGCAATTCTGAAATTTTTTGCTTTTTCCTGCTCCTCTTAGCATGATAAACAAGATTCAAAGAGAGTGAGATGCCAGCTCCTTTCATTCAGTCAGTAGCTTCAATCATTTCTGGACGTTTTTCAGTGGCAAAAATCAATGAATATTGTAAATGCACAAACAGTAATTTCTCCGCATTGCAAGGTGCAATTCTGAAATTTTTTGCTTTTTCCTGCTCCTCTTAGCATGATAAAGAAGATTCAAAGAGAGTGAGATGCCAGCTCCTTTCATTCAGTCAGTAGCTTCAAACATTTCTGGTATATGAATAACATGATGTTTTTCAATGGCAAAAATCAATGAATATTGTAAATGCACAAACAGTAATTTCTCCGCATTGCAAGGTGCAAGTCTGAAATTTTTTGCTTTTTCCTGCTCCTCTTAGCATGATAAAGAAGATTCAAAGAGAGTGAGATGCCAGCTACTTTCATTCATTCAGTAGCTTCAATCATTTCTGGACGTTTTTCAATGGTAAAAATCAATGAATATTGTAAATGCACAAACAGTAATTTCTCCACATTGCAAGGTGCAATTCTGAAATTTTTTGCTTTTTCCTGCTCCTCTTAGCATGATAAAGAACATTCAAAGAGAGTGAGATGCCAGCTCCTTTCATTCAGTCAGTAGCTTCAATCATTTCTGGTATATGAATAACATGATGTTTTTCAATGGCAAAAATCAATGAATATTGTAAATGCACAAACAGTAATTTCTCCGCATTGCAAGGTGCAATTCTGAAATTTTTTGCTTTTTCCTGCTCCTCTTAGCATGATAAAGAAGATTCAAAGAGAGTGAGATGCCAGCTCCTTTCATTCAGTCAGTAGCTTCAATCATTTCTGGACGTTTTTCAATGGCAAAAATCAATGAATATTGTAAATGCACAAACAGTAATTTCTCCGCATTGCAAGGTGCAATTCTGAAATTTTTTGCTTTTTCCTGCTCCTCTTAGCATGATAAAGAAGATTCAAAGAGAGTGAGATGTCAGCTCCTTTCATTCAGTCAGTAGCTTCAAACATTTCTGGTATATGAATAACATGATGTTTTTCAATGGCAAAAATCAATGAATTTTGTAAATGCACAAACAGTAATTTCTCCGCATTGCAAGGTGCAATTCTGAAATTTTTTGCTTTTTCCTGCTCCTCTTAGCATGATAAAGAAGATTCAAAGAGAGTGAGATGCCAGTTCCTTTCATTCAGTCAGTAGCTTCAATCATTTCTGGACGTTTTTCAATGGCAAAAATCAATGAATATTGTAAATGCACAAACAGTAATTTCTCCGCATTGCAAGGTGCAATTCTGAAATTTTTTGCTTTTTCCTGCTCCTCTTAGCATGATAAAGAAGATTCAAAGAGAGTGAGATGCCAGCTCCTTTCATTCAGTCAGTAGCTTCAATCATTTCTGGTATATGAATAACATGATGTTTTTCAATGGCAAAAATCAATGAATATTGTAAATGCACAAACAGTAATTTCTCCGCATTGCAAGGTGCAATTCTGAAATTTTTTGCTTTTTCCTGCTCCTCTTAGCATGATAAAGAAGATTCAAAGAGAGTGAGATGCCAGCTCCTTTCATTCAGTCAGTAGCTTCAATCATTTCTGGACGTTTTTCAATGGCAAAAATCAATGAATATTGTAAATGCACAAACAGTAATTTCTCCGCATTGCAAGGTGCAATTCTGAAATTTTTTGCTTTTTCCTGCTCCTCTTAGCATGATAAAGAAGATTCAAAGAGAGTGAGATGCCAGCTACTTTCATTCAGTCAGTAGCTTCAATCATTTCTGGACGTTTTTCAATGGTAAAAATCAATGAATATTGTAAATGCACAAACAGTAATTTCTCCACATTGCAAGGTGCAATTCTGAAATTTTTTGCTTTTTCCTGCTCCTCTTAGCATGATAAAGAAGATTCAAAGAGAGTGAGATGCCAGCTCCTTTCATTCAGTCAGTAGCTTCAAACATTTCTGGTATATGAATAACATGATGTTTTTCAATGGCAAAAATCAATGAATATTGTAAATGCACAAACAGTAATTTCTCCGCATTGCAAGGTGCAATTCTGAAATTTTTTGCTTTTTCCTGCTCCTCTTAGCATGATAAAGAAGATTCAAAGAGAGTGAGATGCCAGCTCCTTTCATTCAGTCAGTAGCTTCAAACATTTCTGGTATATGAATAACATGATGTTTTTCAATGGCAAAAATCAATGAATATTGTAAATGCACAAACAGTAATTTCTCCGCATTGCAAGTTGCAATTCTGAAATTTTTTGCTTTTTCCTGCTCCTCTTAGCATGATAAAGAATATTCAAAGAGAGTGAGATGCCAGCTCCTTTCATTCAGTCAGTAGCTTCAATCATTTCTGGATGTTTTTCAATGGCAAAAATCAATGAATATTGTAAATGCACAAACTGTAATTTCTCCGCATTGCAAGGTGCAATTCTGAAATTTTTTGCTTTTTCCTGCTCCTCTTAGCATGATAAAGAAGATTCAAAGAGAGTGAGATGCCAGCTCCTTTCATTCAGTCAGTAGCTTCAATCATTTCTGGACGTTTTTCAATGGCAAAAATCAATGAATATTGTAAATGCACAAACAGTAATTTCTCCGCATTGCAAGGTGCAATTCTGAAATTTTTTGCTTTTTCCTGCTCCTCTTAGCATGATAAAGAAGATTCAAAGAGAGTGAGATGCCAGCTCCTTTCATTCAGTCAGTACCTTCAATCATTTCTGGATGTTTTTCAATGGCAAAAATCAATGAATATTGTAAATGCACAAACAGTAATTTCTCCGCATTGCAAGGTGCAATTCTGAAATTTTTTGCTTTTTCCCGCTCCTCTTAGCATGATAAAGAAGATTCAAAGAGAGTGAGGTGCCAGCTCCTTTCATTCAGTCAGTAGCTTCAAACATTTCTGGTATATGAATAACATGTTTTTCAATGGCAAAAATCATTGAATATTGTAAATGCACAAACAGTAATTTCTCCGCATTGCAAGGTGCAATTCTGAAATTTTTTGATTTTTCCTGCTCCTCTTAGCATGATAAAGAAGATTCAAAGAGAGTGAGATGCCAGCTCCTTTCATTCAGTCAGTAGCTTCAATCATTTCTGGACGTTTTTCAATGGCAAAAATCAATGAATATTGTAAATGCACAAACAGTAATTTCTCCGCATTGCAAGGTGCAATTCTGAAATTTTTTGCTTTTTCCTGCTCCTCTTAGCATGATAAAGAAGATTCAAAGAGAGTGAGATGCCAGCTCCTTTCATTCAGTCAGTAGCTTCAATCATTTCTGGACGTTTTTCAATGGCAAAAATCAATGAATATTGTAAATGCACAAACAGTAATTTCTCCGCATTGCAAGGTGCAATTCTGAAATTTTTTGCTTTTTCCTGCTCCTCTTAGCATGATAAAGAAGATTCAAAGAGAGTGAGATGCCAGCTCCTTTCATTCAGTCAGTAGCTTCAAACATTTCTGGTATATGAATAACATGATGTTTTTCAATGGCAAAAATCAATGAATATTGTAAATGCACAAACAGTAATTTCTCCGCATTGCAAGGTGCAAGTCTGAAATTTTTTGCTTTTTCCTGCTCCTCTTAGCATGATAAAGAAGATTCAAAGAGAGTGAGATGCCAGCTACTTTCATTCAGTCAGTAGCTTCAATCATTTCTGGACGTTTTTCAATGGTAAAAATCAATGAATATTGTAAATGCACAAACAGTAATTTCTCCACATTGCAAGGTGCAATTCTGAAATTTTTTGCTTTTTCCTGCTCCTCAGCATGATAAAGAAGATTCAAAGAGAGTGAGATGCCAGCTCCTTTCATTCAGTCAGTAGCTTCAAACATTTCTGGTATATGAATAACATGATGTTTTTCAATGGCAAAAATCAATGAATATTGTAAATGCACAAAGAGTAATTTCTCCGCATTGCAAGGTGCAATTCTGAAATTTTTTGCTTTTTCCTGCTCCTCTTAGCATGATAAAGAAGATTCAAAGAGAGTGAGATGCCAGCTCCTTTCATTCAGTCAGTAGCTTCAATCATTTCTGGACGTTTTTCAATGGCAAAAATCAATGAATATTGTAAATGCACAAACAGTAATTTCTCCGCATTGCAAGGTGCAATTCTGAAATTTTTTGCTTTTTCCTGCTCCTCTTAGCATGATAAAGAAGATTCAAAGAGAGTGAGATGCCAGCTCCTTTCATTCAGTCAGTAGCTTCAATCATTTCTGGACGTTTTTCAATGGCAAAAATCAATGAATATTGTAAATGCACAAACAGTAATTTCTCCGCATTGCAAGGTGCAATTCTGAAATTTTTTGCTTTTTCCTGCTCCTCTTAGCATGATAAAGAAGATTCAAAGAGAGTGAGATGCCAGCTCCTTTCATTCAGTCAGTAGCTACAAACATTTCTGGTATATGAATAACATGATGTTTTTCAATGGCAAAAATCAATGAATATTGTAAATGCACAAACAGTAATTTCTCCGCATTGCAAGGTGCAATTCTGAAATTTTTTGCTTTTTCCTGCTCCTCTTAGCATGATAAAGAAGATTCAAAGAGAGTGAGATGCCAGCTCCTTTCATTCAGTCAGTAGCTTCAATCATTTCTGGACGTTTTTCAATGGCAAAAATCAATGAATATTGTAAATGCACAAACAGTAATTTCTCCGCATTGCAAGGTGCAATTCTGAAATTTTTTGCTTTTTCCTGCTCCTCTTAGCATGATAAAGAAGATTCAAAGAGAGTGAGATGCCAGCTCCTTTCATTCAGTCAGTAGCTTCAAACATTTCTGGTATATGAATAACATGATGTTTTTCAATGGCAAAAATCAATGAATATTGTAAATGCACAAAGAGTAATTTCTCCGCATTGCAAGGTGCAATTCTGAAATTTTTTGCTTTTTCCTGCTCCTCTTAGCATGATAAAGAAGATTCAAAGAGAGTGAGATGCCAGCTCCTTTCATTCAGTCAGTAGCTTCAATCATTTCTGGACGTTTTTCAATGGCAAAAATCAATGAATATTGTAAATGCACAAACAGTAATTTCTCCGCATTGCAAGGTGCAATTCTGAAATTTTTTGCTTTTTCCTGCTCCTCTTAGCATGATAAAGAAGATTCAAAGAGAGTGAGATGCCAGCTCCTTTCATTCAGTCAGTAGCTTCAATCATTTCTGGACGTTTTTCAATGGCAAAAATCAATGAATATTGTAAATGCACAAACAGTAATTTCTCCGCATTGCAAGGTGCAATTCTGAAATTTTTTGCTTTTTCCTGCTCCTCTTAGCATGATAAAGAAGATTCAAAGAGAGTGAGATGCCAGCTCCTTTCATTCAGTCAGTAGCTACAAACATTTCTGGTATATGAATAACATGATGTTTTTCAATGGCAAAAATCAATGAATATTGTAAATGCACAAACAGTAATTTCTCCGCATTGCAAGGTGCAATTCTGAAATTTTTTGCTTTTTCCTGCTCCTCTTAGCATGATAAAGAAGATTCAAAGAGAGTGAGATGCCAGCTCCTTTCATTCAGTCAGTAGCTTCAATAATTTCTGGACGTTTTTCAATGGCAAAAATCAATGAATATTGTAAATGCACAAACAGTAATTTCTCCGCATTGCAAGGTGCAATTCTGAAATTTTTTGCTTTTTCCTGCTCCTCTTAGCATGATAAAGAAGATTCAAAGAGAGTGAGATGCCAGCTCCTTTCATTCAGTCAGTAGCTTCAATCATTTCTGGTATATGAATAACATGATGTTTTTCAATGGCAAAAATCAATGAATATTGTAAATGCACAAACAGTAATTTCTCCGCATTGCAAGTTGCAATTCTGAAATTTTTTGCTTTTTCCTGCTCCTCTTAGCATGATAAAGAAGATTCAAAGAGAGTGAGATGCCAGCTCCTTTCATTCAGTCAGTAGCTTCAATCATTTCTGGACGTTTTTCAATGGCAAAAATCAATGAATATTGTAAATGCACAAACAGTAATTTCTCCGCATTGCAAGGTGCAATTCTGAAATTTTTTGCTTTTTCCTGCTCCTCTTAGCATGATAAAGAAGATTCAAAGAGAGTGAGATGCCAGCTCCTTTCATTCAGTCAGTAGCTTCAATCATTTCTGGACGTTTTTCAATGGCAAAAATCAATGAATATTGTAAATGCACAAACAGTAATTTCTCCGCATTGCAAGGTGCAATTCTGAAATTTTTTGCTTTTTCCTGCTCCTCTTAGCATGATAAAGAAGATTCAAAGAGAGTGAGATGCCAGCTCCTTTCATTCAGTCAGTAGCTTCAAACATTTCTGGTATATGAATAACATGATGTTTTTCAATGGCAAAAATCAATGAATATTGTAAATGCACAAACAGTAATTTCTCCGCATTGCAAGGTGCAATTCTGAAATTTTTTGCTTTTTCCTGCTCCTCTTAGCATGATAAAGAAGATTCAAAGAGAGTGAGATGCCAGCTCCTTTCATTCAGTCAGTAGCTTCAATCATTTCTGGACGTTTTTCAATGGCAAAAATCAATGAATATTGTAAATGCACAAACAGTAATTTCTCCGCATTGCAAGGTGCAATTCTGAAATTTTTTGCTTTTTCCTGCTCCTCTTAGCATGATAAAGAAGATTCAAAGAGAGTGAGATGTCAGCTCCTTTCATTCAGTCAGTAGCTTCAAACATTTCTGGTATATGAATAACATGATGTTTTTCAATGGCAAAAATCAATGAATTTTGTAAATGCACAAACAGTAATTTCTCCGCATTGCAAGGTGCAATTCTGAAATTTTTTGCTTTTTCCTGCTCCTCTTAGCATGATAAAGAAGATTCAAAGAGAGTGAGATGCCAGTTCCTTTCATTCAGTCAGTAGCTTCAATCATTTCTGGACGTTTTTCAATGGCAAAAATCAATGAATATTGTAAATGCACAAACAGTAATTTCTCCGCATTGCAAGGTGCAATTCTGAAATTTTTTGCTTTTTCCTGCTCCTCTTAGCATGATAAAGAAGATTCAAAGAGAGTGAGATGCCAGCTCCTTTCATTCAGTCACTAGCTTCAATCATTTCTGGTATATGAATAACATGATGTTTTTCAATGGCAAAAATCAATGAATATTGTAAATGCACAAACAGTAATTTCTCCGCATTGCAAGGTGCAATTCTGAATTTTTTTGCTTTTTCCTGCTCCTCTTAGCATGATAAAGAAGATTCAAAGAGAGTGAGATGCCAGCTCCTTTCATTCAGTCAGTAGCTTCAATCATTTCTGGATGTTTTTCAATGGCAAAAATCAATGAATATTGTAAATGCACAAACAGTAATTTCTCCGCATTGCAAGGTGCAATTCTGAAATTTTTTGCTTTTTCCTGCTCCTCTTAGCATGATAAACAAGATTCAAAGAGAGTGAGATGCCAGCTCCTTTCATTCAGTCAGTAGCTTCAATCATTTCTGGACGTTTTTCAATGGCAAAAATCAATGAATATTGTAAATGCACAAACAGTAATTTCTCCGCATTGCAAGGTGCAATTCTGAAATTTTTTGCTTTTTCCTGCTCCTCTTAGCATGATAAAGAAGATTCAAAGAGAGTGAGATGCCAGCTCCTTTCATTCAGTCAGTAGCTTCAAACATTTCTGGTATATGAATAACATGATGTTTTTCAATGGCAAAAATCAATGAATATTGTAAATGCACAAACAGTAATTTCTCCGCATTGCAAGGTGCAAGTCTGAAATTTTTTGCTTTTTCCTGCTCCTCTTAGCATGATAAAGAAGATTCAAAGAGAGTGAGATGCCAGCTACTTTCATTCAGTCAGTAGCTTCAATCATTTCTGGACGTTTTTCAATGGTAAAAATCAATGAATATTGTAAATGCACAAACAGTAATTTCTCCACATTGCAAGGTGCAATTCTGAAATTTTTTGCTTTTTCCTGCTCCTCTTAGCATGATAAAGGAGATTCAAAGAGAGTGAGATGCCAGCTCCTTTCATTCAGTCAGTAGCTTCAATCATTTCTGGTATAAGAATAACATGATGTTTTTCAATGGCAAAAATCAATGAATATTGTAAATGCACAAACAGTAATTTCTCCGCATTGCAAGGTGCAATTCTGAAATTTTTTGCTTTTTCCTGCTCCTCTTAGCATGATAAAGAAGATTCAAAGAGAGTGAGATGCCAGCTCCTTTCATTCAGTCAGTAGCTTCAATCATTTCTGGACGTTTTTCAATGGCAAAAATCAATGAATATTGTAAATGCACAAACAGTAATTTCTCCGCATTGCAAGGTGCAATTCTGAAATTTTTTGCTTTTTCCTGCTCCTCTTAGCATGATAAAGAAGATTCAAAGAGAGTGAGATGTCAGCTCCTTTCATTCAGTCAGTAGCTTCAAACATTTCTGGTATATGAATAACATGATGTTTTTCAATGGCAAAAATCAATGAATTTTGTAAATGCACAAACAGTAATTTCTCCGCATTGCAAGGTGCAATTCTGAAATTTTTTGATTTTTCCTGCTCCTCTTAGCATGATAAAGAAGATTCAAAGAGAGTGAGATGCCAGCTCCTTTCATTCAGTCAGTAGCTTCAATCATTTCTGGACGTTTTTCAATGGCAAAAATCAATGAATATTGTAAATGCACAAACAGTAATTTCTCCGCATTGCAAGGTGCAATTCTGAAATTTTTTGATTTTTCCTGCTCCTCTTAGCATGATAAAGAAGATTCAAAGAGAGTGAGATGCCAGCTCCTTTCATTCAGTCAGTAGCTTCAATCATTTCTGGACGTTTTTCAATGGCAAAAATCAATGAATATTGTAAATGCACAAACAGTAATTTCTCCGCATTGCAAGGTGCAATTCTGAAATTTTTTGCTTTTTCCTGCTCCTCTTAGCATGATAAAGAAGATTCAAAGAGAGTGAGATGCCAGCTCCTTTCATTCAGTCAGTAGCTTCAATCATTTCTGGACGTTTTTCAATGGCAAAAATCAATGAATATTGTAAATGCACAAACAGTAATTTCTCCGCATTGCAAGGTGCAATTCTGAAATTTTTTGCTTTTTCCTGCTCCTCTTAGCATGATAAAGAAGATTCAAAGAGAGTGAGATGCCAGCTCCTTTCATTCAGTCAGTAGCTTCAAACATTTCTGGTATATGAATAACATGATGTTTTTCAATGGCAAAAATCAATGAATATTGTAAATGCACAAACAGTAATTTCTCCGCATTGCAAGGTGCAAGTCTGAAATTTTTTGCTTTTTCCTGCTCCTCTTAGCATGATAAAGAAGATTCAAAGAGAGTGAGATGCCAGC
This sequence comes from Phyllobates terribilis, assembly GCF_046119375.1. Lineage (NCBI taxonomy): Eukaryota > Metazoa > Chordata > Amphibia > Anura > Dendrobatidae > Phyllobates > Phyllobates terribilis. The sequence goes on from NW_027363921.1 coordinate 116,723, forward strand.
TACTTTCATTCAGTCAGTAGCTTCAATCATTTCTGGACGTTTTTCAATGGTAAAAATCAATGAATATTGTAAATGCACAAACAGTAATTTCTCCACATTGCAAGGTGCAATTCTGAAATTTTTTGCTTTTTCCTGCTCCTCAGCATGATAAAGAAGATTCAAAGAGAGTGAGATGCCAGCTCCTTTCATTCTGTCAGTAGCTTCAAACATTTCTGGTATATGAATAACATGATGTTTTTCAATGGCAAAAATCAATGAATATTGTAAATGCACAAAGAGTAATTTCTCCGCATTGCAAGGTGCAATTCTGAAATTTTTTGCTTTTTCCTGCTCCTCTTAGCATGATAAAGAAGATTCAAAGAGAGTGAGATGCCAGCTCCTTTCATTCAGTCAGTAGCTTCAATCATTTCTGGACGTTTTTCAATGGCAAAAATCAATGAATATTGTAAATGCACAAACAGTAATTTCTCCGCATTGCAAGGTGCAATTCTGAAATTTTTTGCTTTTTCCTGCTCCTCTTAGCATGATAAAGAAGATTCAAAGAGAGTGAGATGCCAGCTCCTTTCATTCAGTCAGTAGCTTCAATCATTTCTGGACGTTTTTCAATGGCAAAAATCAATTAATATTGTAAATGCACAAACAGTAATTTCTCCGCATTGCAAGGTGCAATTCTGAAATTTTTTGCTTTTTCCTGCTCCTCTTAGCATGATAAAGAAGATTCAAAGAGAGTGAGATGCCAGCTCCTTTCATTCAGTCAGTAGCTACAAACATTTCTGGTATATGAATAACATGATGTTTTTCAATGGCAAAAATCAATGAATATTGTAAATGCACAAACAGTAATTTCTCCGCATTGCAAGGTGCAATTCTGAAATTTTTTGCTTTTTCCTGCTCCTCTTAGCATGATAAAGAAGATTCAAAGAGAGTGAGATGCCAGCTCCTTTCATTCAGTCAGTAGCTTCAATCATTTCTGGACGTTTTTCAATGGCAAAAATCAATGAATATTGTAAATGCACAAACAGTAATTTCTCCGCATTGCAAGGTGCAATTCTGAAATTTTTTGCTTTTTCCTGCTCCTCTTAGCATGATAAAGAAGATTCAAAGAGAGTGAGATGCCAGCTCCTTTCATTCAGTCAGTAGCTTCAAACATTTCTGGTATATGAATAACATGATGTTTTTCAATGGCAAAAATCAATGAATATTGTAAATGCACAAAGAGTAATTTCTCCGCATTGCAAGGTGCAATTCTGAAATTTTTTGCTTTTTCCTGCTCCTCTTAGCATGATAAAGAAGATTCAAAGAGAGTGAGATGCCAGCTCCTTTCATTCAGTCAGTAGCTTCAATCATTTCTGGACGTTTTTCAATGGCAAAAATCAATGAATATTGTAAATGCACAAACAGTAATTTCTCCGCATTGCAAGGTGCAATTCTGAAATTTTTTGCTTTTTCCTGCTCCTCTTAGCATGATAAAGAAGATTCAAAGAGAGTGAGATGCCAGCTCCTTTCATTCAGTCAGTAGCTTCAATCATTTCTGGACGTTTTTCAATGGCAAAAATCAATGAATATTGTAAATGCACAAACAGTAATTTCTCCGCATTGCAAGGTGCAATTCTGAAATTTTTTGCTTTTTCCTGCTCCTCTTAGCATGATAAAGAAGATTCAAAGAGAGTGAGATGCCAGCTCCTTTCATTCAGTCAGTAGCTACAAACATTTCTGGTATATGAATAACATGATGTTTTTCAATGGCAAAAATCAATGAATATTGTAAATGCACAAACAGTAATTTCTCCGCATTGCAAGGTGCAATTCTGAAATTTTTTGCTTTTTCCTGCTCCTCTTAGCATGATAAAGAAGATTCAAAGAGAGTGAGATGCCAGCTCCTTTCATTCAGTCAGTAGCTTCAATCATTTCTGGACGTTTTTCAATGGCAAAAATCAATGAATATTGTAAATGCACAAACAGTAATTTCTCCGCATTGCAAGGTGCAATTCTGAAATTTTTTGCTTTTTCCTGCTCCTCTTAGCATGATAAAGAAGATTCAAAGAGAGTGAGATGCCAGCTCCTTTCATTCAGTCAGTAGCTTCAAACATTTCTGGTATATGAATAACATGATGTTTTTCAATGGCAAAAATCAATGAATATTGTAAATGCACAAACAGTAATTTCTCCGCATTGCAAGGTGCAAGTCTGAAATTTTTTGCTTTTTCCTGCTCCTCTTAGCATGATAAAGAAGATTCAAAGAGAGTGAGATGCCAGCTACTTTCATTCAGTCAGTAGCTTCAATCATTTCTGGACGTTTTTCAATGGTAAAAATCAATGAATATTGTAAATGCACAAACAGTAATTTCTCCACATTGCAAGGTGCAATTCTGAAATTTTTTGCTTTTTCCTGCTCCTCTTAGCATGATAAAGAAGATTCAAAGAGAGTGAGATGCCAGCTCCTTTCATTCAGTCAGTAGCTTCAATCATTTCTGGTATTAGAATAACATGATGTTTTTCAATGGCAAAAATCAATGAATATTGTAAATGCACAAACAGTAATTTCTCCGCATTGCAAGGTGCAATTCTGAAATTTTTTGCTTTTTCCTGCTCCTCTTAGCATGATAAAGAAGATTCAAAGAGAGTGAGATGCCAGCTCCTTTCATTCAGTCAGTAGCTTCAATCATTTCTGGACGTTTTTCAATGGCAAAAATCAATGAATATTGTAAATGCACAAACAGTAATTTCTCCGCATTGCAAGGTGCAATTCTGAAATTTTTTGCTTTTTCCTGCTCCTCTTAGCATGATAAAGAAGATTCAAAGAGAGTGAGATGTCAGCTCCTTTCATTCAGTCAGTAGCTTCAAACATTTCTGGTATATGAATAACATGATGTTTTTCAATGGCAAAAATCAATGAATTTTGTAAATGCACAAACAGTAATTTCTCCGCATTGCAAGGTGCAATTCTGAAATTTTTTGCTTTTTCCTGCTCCTCTTAGCATGATAAAGAAGATTCAAAGAGAGTGAGATGCCAGTTCCTTTCATTCAGTCAGTAGCTTCAATAATTTCTGGACGTTTTTCAATGACAAAAATCAATGAATATTGTAAATGCACAAACAGTAATTTCTCCGCATTGCAAGGTGCAATTCTGAAATTTTTTGCTTTTTCCTGCTCCTCTTAGCATGATAAAGAAGATTCAAAGAGAGTGAGATGCCAGCTCCTTTCATTCAGTCAGTAGCTTCAATCATTTCTGGTATATGAATAACATGATGTTTTTCAATGGCAAAAATCAATGAATATTGTAAATGCACAAACAGTAATTTCTCCGCATTGCAAGGTGCAATTCTGAAATTTTTTGCTTTTTCCTGCTCCTCTTAGCATGATAAAGAAGATTCAAAGAGAGTGAGATGCCAGCTCCTTTCATTCAGTCAGTAGCTTCAATCATTTCTGGACGTTTTTCAATGGCAAAAATCAATGAATATTGTAAATGCACAAACAGTAATTTCTCCGCATTGCAAGGTGCAATTCTGAAATTTTTTGCTTTTTCCTGCTCCTCTTAGCATGATAAAGAAGATTCAAAGAGAGTGAGATGCCAGTTCCTTTCATTCAGTCAGTAGCTTCAATCATTTCTGGACGTTTTTCAATGGCAAAAATCAATGAATATTGTAAATGCACAAACAGTAATTTCTCCGCATTGCAAGGTGCAATTCTGAAATTTTTTGCTTTTTCCTGCTCCTCTTAGCATGATAAAGAAGATTCAAAGAGAGTGAGATGCCAGCTCCTTTCATTCAGTCAGTAGCTTCAAACATTTCTGGTATATGAATAACATGATGTTTTTCAATGGCAAAAATCAATGAATATTGTAAATGCACAAAGAGTAATTTCTCCGCATTGCAAGGTGCAATTCTGAAATTTTTTGCTTTTTCCTGCTCCTCTTAGCATGATAAAGAAGATTCAAAGAGAGTGAGATGCCAGCTCCTTTCATTCAGTCAGTAGCTTCAATCATTTCTGGACGTTTTTCAATGGCAAAAATCAATGAATATTGTAAATGCACAAACAGTAATTTCTCCGCATTGCAAGGTGCAATTCTGAAATTTTTTGCTTTTTCCTGCTCCTCTTAGCATGATAAAGAAGATTCAAAGAGAGTGAGATGCCAGCTCCTTTCATTCAGTCAGTAGCTTCAATCATTTCTGGACGTTTTTCAATGGCAAAAATCAATGAATATTGTAAATGCACAAACAGTAATTTCTCCGCATTGCAAGGTGCAATTCTGAAATTTTTTGCTTTTTCCTGCTCCTCTTAGCATGATAAAGAAGATTCAAAGAGAGTGAGATGCCAGCTCCTTTCATTCAGTCAGTAGCTACAAACATTTCTGGTATATGAATAACATGATGTTTTTCAATGGCAAAAATCAATGAATATTGTAAATGCACAAACAGTAATTTCTCCGCATTGCAAGGTGCAATTCTGAAATTTTTTGCTTTTTCCTGCTCCTCTTAGCATGATAAAGAAGATTCAAAGAGAGTGAGATGCCAGCTCCTTTCATTCAGTCAGTAGCTTCAATCATTTCTGGACGTTTTTCAATGGCAAAAATCAATGAATATTGTAAATGCACAAACAGTAATTTCTCCGCATTGCAAGGTGCAATTCTGAAATTTTTTGCTTTTTCCTGCTCCTCTTAGCATGATAAAGAAGATTCAAAGAGAGTGAGATGCCAGCTCCTTTCATTCAGTCAGTAGCTTCAAACATTTCTGGTATATGAATAACATGATGTTTTTCAATGGCAAAAATCAATGAATATTGTAAATGCACAAACAGTAATTTCTCCGCATTGCAAGGTGCAAGTCTGAAATTTTTTGCTTTTTCCTGCTCCTCTTAGCATGATAAAGAAGATTCAAAGAGAGTGAGATGCCAGCTACTTTCATTCAGTCAGTAGCTTCAATCATTTCTGGACGTTTTTCAATGGTAAAAATCAATGAATATTGTAAATGCACAAACAGTAATTTCTCCACATTGCAAGGTGCAATTCTGAAATTTTTTGCTTTTTCCTGCTCCTCTTAGCATGATAAAGAAGATTCAAAGAGAGTGAGATGCCAGCTCCTTTCATTCAGTCAGTAGCTTCAATCATTTCTGGTATTAGAATAACATGATGTTTTTCAATGGCAAAAATCAATGAATATTGTAAATGCACAAACAGTAATTTCTCCGCATTGCAAGGTGCAATTCTGAAATTTTTTGCTTTTTCCTGCTCCTCTTAGCATGATAAAGAAGATTCAAAGAGAGTGAGATGCCAGCTCCTTTCATTCAGTCAGTAGCTTCAATCATTTCTGGACGTTTTTCAATGGCAAAAATCAATGAATATTGTAAATGCACAAACAGTAATTTCTCCGCATTGCAAGGTGCAATTCTGAAATTTTTTGCTTTTTCCTGCTCCTCTTAGCATGATAAAGAAGATTCAAAGAGAGTGAGATGTCAGCTCCTTTCATTCAGTCAGTAGCTTCAAACATTTCTGGTATATGAATAACATGATGTTTTTCAATGGCAAAAATCAATGAATTTTGTAAATGCACAAACAGTAATTTCTCCGCATTGCAAGGTGCAATTCTGAAATTTTTTGCTTTTTCCTGCTCCTCTTAGCATGATAAAGAAGATTCAAAGAGAGTGAGATGCCAGTTCCTTTCATTCAGTCAGTAGCTTCAATAATTTCTGGACGTTTTTCAATGACAAAAATCAATGAATATTGTAAATGCACAAACAGTAATTTCTCCGCATTGCAAGGTGCAATTCTGAAATTTTTTGCTTTTTCCTGCTCCTCTTAGCATGATAAAGAAGATTCAAAGAGAGTGAGATGCCAGCTCCTTTCATTCAGTCAGTAGCTTCAATCATTTCTGGTATATGAATAACATGATGTTTTTCAATGGCAAAAATCAATGAATATTGTAAATGCACAAACAGTAATTTCTCCGCATTGCAAGGTGCAATTCTGAAATTTTTTGCTTTTTCCTGCTCCTCTTAGCATGATAAAGAAGATTCAAAGAGAGTGAGATGCCAGCTCCTTTCATTCAGTCAGTAGCTTCAATCATTTCTGGACGTTTTTCAATGGCAAAAATCAATGAATATTGTAAATGCACAAACAGTAATTTCTCCGCATTGCAAGGTGCAATTCTGAAATTTTTTGCTTTTTCCTGCTCCTCTTAGCATGATAAAGAAGATTCAAAGAGAGTGAGATGCCAGTTCCTTTCATTCAGTCAGTAGCTTCAATCATTTCTGGACGTTTTTCAATGGCAAAAATCAATGAATATTGTAAATGCACAAACAGTAATTTCTCCGCATTGCAAGGTGCAATTCTGAAATTTTTTGCTTTTTCCTGCTCCTCTTAGCATGATAAAGAAGATTCAAAGAGAGTGAGATGCCAGCTCCTTTCATTCAGTCAGTAGCTTCAATCATTTCTGGTATATGAATAACATGATGTTTTTCAATGGCAAAAATCAATGAATATTGTAAATGCACAAACAGTAATTTCTCCGCATTGCAAGGTGCAATTCTGAAATTTTTTGCTTTTTCCTGCTCCTCTTAGCATGATAAAGAAGATTCAAAGAGAGTGAGATGCCAGCTCCTTTCATTCAGTCAGTAGCTTCAATCATTTTTGGACGTTTTTCAATGGCAAAAATCAATGAATATTGTAAATGCACAAACAGTAATTTCTCCGCATTGCAAGGTGCAATTCTGAAATTTTTTGCTTTTTCCTGCTCCTCTTAGCATGATAAACAAGATTCAAAGAGAGTGAGATGCCAGCTCCTTTCATTCAGTCAGTAGCTTCAATCATTTCTGGACGTTTTTCAATGGCAAAAATCAATGAATATTGTAAATGCACAAACAGTAATTTCTCCGCATTGCAAGGTGCAATTCTGAAATTTTTTGCTTTTTCCTGCTCCTCTTAGCATGATAAAGAAGATTAAAAGAGAGTGAGATGCCAGCTCCTTTCATTCAGTCAGTAGCTTCAAACATTTCTGGTATATGAATAACATGATGTTTTTCAATGGCAAAAATCAATGAATATTGTAAATGCACAAACAGTAATTTCTCCGCATTGCAAGGTGCAAGTCTGAAATTTTTTGCTTTTTCCTGCTCCTCTTAGCATGATAAAGAAGATTTAAAGAGAGTGAGATGCCAGCTACTTTCATTCAGTCAGTAGCTTCAATCATTTCTGGACGTTTTTCAATGGTAAAAATCAATGAATATTGTAAATGCACAAACAGTAATTTCTCCACATTGCAAGGTGCAATTCTGAAATTTTTTGCTTTTTCCTGCTCCTCTTAGCATGATAAAGAAGATTCAAAGAGAGTGAGATGCCAGCTCCTTTCATTCAGTCAGTAGCTTCAAACATTTCTGGTATATGAATAACATGATGTTTTTCAATGGCAAAAATCAATGAATATTGTAAATGCACAAACAGTAATTTCTCTGCATTGCAAGGTGCAATTCTGAAATTTTTTGCTTTTTCCTGCTCCTCTTAGCATGATAAAGAAGATTCAAAGAGAGTGAGATGCCAGCTACTTTCATTCAGTCAGTAGCTTCAATCATTTCTGGACGTTTTTCAATGGTAAAAATCAATGAATATTGTAAATGCACAAACAGTAATTTCTCCACATTGCAAGGTGCAATTCTGAAATTTTTTGCTTTTTCCTGCTCCTCTTAGCATGATAAAGAAGATTCAAAGAGAGTGAGATGCCAGCTCCTTTCATTCAGTCAGTAGCTTCAAACATTTCTGGTATATGAATAACATGATGTTTTTCAATGGCAAAAATCAATGAATATTGTAAATGCACAAACAGTAATTTCTCCGCATTGCAAGGTGCAATTCTGAAATTTTTTGCTTTTTCCTGCTCCTCTTAGCATGATAAAGAAGATTCAAAGAGAGTGAGATGCCAGCTCCTTTCATTCAGTCAGTAGCTTCAAACATTTCTGGTATATGAATAACATGATGTTTTTCAATGGCAAAAATCAATGAATATTGTAAATGCACAAACAGTAATTTCTCCGCATTGCAAGTTGCAATTCTGAAATTTTTTGCTTTTTCCTGCTCCTCTTAGCATGATAAAGAATATTCAAAGAGAGTGAGATGCCAGCTCCTTTCATTCAGTCAGTAGCTTCAATCATTTCTGGATGTTTTTCAATGGCAAAAATCAATGAATATTGTAAATGCACAAACTGTAATTTCTCCGCATTGCAAGGTGCAATTCTGAAATTTTTGGCTTTTTCCTGCTCCTCTTAGCATGATAAAGAAGATTCAAAGAGAGTGAGATGCCAGCTCCTTTCATTCAGTCAGTAGCTTCAATCATTTCTGGACGTTTTTCAATGGCAAAAATCAATGAATATTGTAAATGCACAAACAGTAATTTCTCCGCATTGCAAGGTGCAATTCTGAAATTTTTTGCTTTTTCCTGCTCCTCTTAGCATGATAAAGAAGATTCAAAGAGAGTGAGATGCCAGCTCCTTTCATTCAGTCAGTACCTTCAATCATTTCTGGATGTTTTTCAATGGCAAAAATCAATGAATATTGTAAATGCACAAACAGTAATTTCTCCGCATTGCAAGGTGCAATTCTGAAATTTTTTGCTTTTTCCCGCTCCTCTTAGCATGATAAAGAAGATTCAAAGAGAGTGAGGTGCCAGCTCCTTTCATTCAGTCAGTAGCTTCAAACATTTCTGGTATATGAATAACATGTTTTTCAATTGCAAAAATCATTGAATATTGTAAATGCACAAACAGTAATTTCTCCGCATTGCAAGGTGCAATTCTGAAATTTTTTGATTTTTCCTGCTCCTCTTAGCATGATAAAGAAGATTCAAAGAGAGTGAGATGCCAGCTCCTTTCATTCAGTCAGTAGCTTCAATCATTTCTGGACGTTTTTCAATGGCAAAAATCAATGAATATTGTAAATGCACAAACAGTAATTTCTCCGCATTGCAAGGTGCAATTCTGAAATTTTTTGCTTTTTCCTGCTCCTCTTAGCATGATAAAGAAGATTCAAAGAGAGTGAGATGCCAGCTCCTTTCATTCAGTCAGTAGCTTCAATCATTTCTGGACGTTTTTCAATGGCAAAAATCAATGAATATTGTAAATGCACAAACAGTAATTTCTCCGCATTGCAAGGTGCAATTCTGAAATTTTTTGCTTTTTCCTGCTCCTCTTAGCATGATAAAGAAGATTCAAAGAGAGTGAGATGCCAGCTCCTTTCATTCAGTCAGTAGCTTCAAACATTTCTGGTATATGAATAACATGATGTTTTTCAATGGCAAAAATCAATGAATATTGTAAATGCACAAACAGTAATTTCTCCGCATTGCAAGGTGCAAGTCTGAAATTTTTTGCTTTTTCCTGCTCCTCTTAGCATGATAAAGAAGATTCAAAGAGAGTGAGATGCCAGCTACTTTCATTCAGTCAGTAGCTTCAATCATTTCTGGACGTTTTTCAATGGTAAAAATCAATGAATATTGTAAATGCACAAACAGTAATTTCTCCACATTGCAAGGTGCAATTCTGAAATTTTTTGCTTTTTCCTGCTCCTCAGCATGATAAAGAAGATTCAAAGAGAGTGAAATGCCAGCTCCTTTCATTCAGTCAGTAGCTTCAAACATTTCTGGTATATGAATAACATGATGTTTTTCAATGGCAAAAATCAATGAATATTGTAAATGCACAAAGAGTAATTTCTCCGCATTGCAAGGTGCAATTCTGAAATTTTTTGCTTTTTCCTGCTCCTCTTAGCATGATAAAGAAGATTCAAAGAGAGTGAGATGCCAGCTCCTTTCATTCAGTCAGTAGCTTCAATCATTTCTGGACGTTTTTCAATGGCAAAAATCAATGAATATTGTAAATGCACAAACAGTAATTTCTCCGCATTGCAAGGTGCAATTCTGAAATTTTTTGCTTTTTCCTGCTCCTCTTAGCATGATAAAGAAGATTCAAAGAGAGTGAGATGCCAGCTCCTTTCATTCAGTCAGTAGCTTCAATCATTTCTGGACGTTTTTCAATGGCAAAAATCAATGAATATTGTAAATGCACAAACAGTAATTTCTCCGCATTGCAAGGTGCAATTCTGAAATTTTTTGCTTTTTCCTGCTCCTCTTAGCATGATAAAGAAGATTCAAAGAGAGTGAGATGCCAGCTCCTTTCATTCAGTCAGTAGCTACAAACATTTCTGGTATATGAATAACATGATGTTTTTCAATGGCAAAAATCAATGAATATTGTAAATGCACAAACAGTAATTTCTCCGCATTGCAAGGTGCAATTCTGAAATTTTTTGCTTTTTCCTGCTCCTCTTAGCATGATAAAGAAGATTCAAAGAGAGTGAGATGCCAGCTCCTTTCATTCAGTCAGTAGCTTCAATCATTTCTGGACGTTTTTCAATGGCAAAAATCAATGAATATTGTAAATGCACAAACAGTAATTTCTCCGCATTGCAAGGTGCAATTCTGAAATTTTTTGCTTTTTCCTGCTCCTCTTAGCATGATAAAGAAGATTCAAAGAGAGTGAGATGCCAGCTCCTTTCATTCAGTCAGTAGCTTCAAACATTTCTGGTATATGAATAACATGATGTTTTTCAATGGCAAAAATCAATGAATATTGTAAATGCACAAAGAGTAATTTCTCCGCATTGCAAGGTGCAATTCTGAAATTTTTTGCTTTTTCCTGCTCCTCTTAGCATGATAAAGAAGATTCAAAGAGAGTGAGATGCCAGCTCCTTTCATTCAGTCAGTAGCTTCAATCATTTCTGGACGTTTTTCAATGGCAAAAATCAATGAATATTGTAAATGCACAAACAGTAATTTCTCCGCATTGCAAGGTGCAATTCTGAAATTTTTTGCTTTTTCCTGCTCCTCTTAGCATGATAAAGAAGATTCAAAGAGAGTGAGATGCCAGCTCCTTTCATTCAGTCAGTAGCTTCAATCATTTCTGGACGTTTTTCAATGGCAAAAATCAATGAATATTGTAAATGCACAAACAGTAATTTCTCCGCATTGCAAGGTGCAATTCTGAAATTTTTTGCTTTTTCCTGCTCCTCTTAGCATGATAAAGAAGATTCAAAGAGAGTGAGATGCCAGCTCCTTTCATTCAGTCAGTAGCTACAAACATTTCTGGTATATGAATAACATGATGTTTTTCAATGGCAAAAATCAATGAATATTGTAAATGCACAAACAGTAATTTCTCCGCATTGCAAGGTGCAATTCTGAAATTTTTTGCTTTTTCCTGCTCCTCTTAGCATGATAAAGAAGATTCAAAGAGAGTGAGATGCCAGCTCCTTTCATTCAGTCAGTAGCTTCAATCATTTCTGGACGTTTTTCAATGGCAAAAATCAATGAATATTGTAAATGCACAAACAGTAATTTCTCCGCATTGCAAGGTGCAATTCTGAAATTTTTTGCTTTTTCCTGCTCCTCTTAGCATGATAAAGAAGATTCAAAGAGAGTGAGATGCCAGCTCCTTTCATTCAGTCAGTAGCTTCAATCATTTCTGGACGTTTTTCAATGGCAAAAATCAATGAATATTGTAAATGCACAAACAGTAATTTCTCCGCATTGCAAGGTGCAATTCTGAAATTTTTTGCTTTTTCCTGCTCCTCTTAGCATGACAAAGAAGATTCAAAGAGAGTAAGATGCCAGCTCCTTTCATTCAGTCAGTAGCTTCAATCATTTCTGGTATATGAATAACATGATGTTTTTCAATGGCAAAAATCAATGAATATTGTAAATGCACAAACAGTAATTTCTCCGCATTGCAAGGTGCAATTCTGAAATTTTTTGCTTTTTCCTGCTCCTCTTAGCATGATAAAGAAGATTCAAAGAGAGTGAGATGCCAGCTCCTTTCATTCAGTCAGTAGCTTCAATCATTTCTGGACGTTTTTCAATGGCAAAAATCAATGAATATTGTAAATGCACAAACAGTAATTTCTCCGCATTGCAAGGTGCAATTCTGAAATTTTTTGCTTTTTCCTGCTCCTCTTAGCATGATAAAGAAGATTCAAAGAGAGTGAGATGCCAGCTCCTTTCATTCAGTCAGTAGCTTCAATCATTTCTGGACGTTTTTCAATGGCAAAAATCAATGAATATTGTAAATGCACAAACAGTAATTTCTCCGCATTGCAAGGTGCAATTCTGAAATTTTTTGCTTTTTCCTGCTCCTCTTAGCATGATAAAGAAGATTCAAAGAGAGTGAGATGCCAGCTCCTTTCATTCAGTCAGTAGCTTCAAACATTTCTGGTATATGAATAATATGATGTTTTTCAATGGCAAAAATCAATGAATATTGTAAAAGCACAAACAGTAATTTCTCCGCATTGCAAGGTGCAATTCTGAAATTTTTTGCTTTTTCCTGCTCCTCTTAGCATGATAAAGAAGATTCAAAGAGAGTGAGATGCCAGCTCCTTTCATTCAGTCAGTAGCTTCAATCATTTCTGGACGTTTTTCAATGGCAAAAATCAATGAATATTGTAAATGCACAAACAGTAATTTCTCCGCATTGCAAGGTGCAATTCTGAAATTTTTTGCTTTTTCCTGCTCCTCTTAGCATGATAAAGAAGATTCAAAGAGAGTGAGATGCCAGCTCCTTTCATTCAGTCAGTAGCTTCAATCATTTCTGGTATATGAATAACATGATGTTTTTCAATGGCAAAAATCAATGAATATTGTAAATGCACAAACAGTAATTTCTCCGCATTGCAAGTTGCAATTCTGAAATTTTTTGCTTTTTCCTGCTCCTCTTAGCATGATAAAGAAGATTCAAAGAGAGTGAGATGCCAGCTCCTTTCATTCAGTCAGTAGCTTCAATCATTTCTGGACGTTTTTCAATGGCAAAAATCAATGAATATTGTAAATGCACAAACAGTAATTTCTCCGCATTGCAAGGTGCAATTCTGAAATTTTTTGCTTTTTCCTGCTCCTCTTAGCATGATAAAGAAGATTCAAAGAGAGTGAGATGCCAGCTCCTTTCATTCAGTCAGTAGCTTCAATCATTTCTGGACGTTTTTCAATGGCAAAAATCAATGAATATTGTAAATGCACAAACAGTAATTTCTCCGCATTGCAAGGTGCAATTCTGAAATTTTTTGCTTTTTCCTGCTCCTCTTAGCATGATAAAGAAGATTCAAAGAGAGTGAGATGCCAGCTCCTTTCATTCAGTCAGTAGCTTCAAACATTTCTGGTATATGAATAACATGATGTTTTTCAATGGCAAAAATCAATGAATATTGTAAATGCACAAACAGTAATTTCTCCGCATTGCAAGGTGCAATTCTGAAATTTTTTGCTTTTTCCTGCTCCTCTTAGCATGATAAAGAAGATTCAAAGAGAGTGAGATGCCAGCTCCTTTCATTCAGTCAGTAGCTTCAATCATTTCTGGACGTTTTTCAATGGCAAAAATCAATGAATATTGTAAATGCACAAACAGTAATTTCTCCGCATTGCAAGGTGCAATTCTGAAATTTTTTGCTTTTTCCTGCTCCTCTTAGCATGATAAAGAAGATTCAAAGAGAGTGAGATGTCAGCTCCTTTCATTCAGTCAGTAGCTTCAAACATTTCTGGTATATGATTAACATGATGTTTTTCAATGGCAAAAATCAATGAATTTTGTAAATGCACAAACAGTAATTTCTCCGCATTGCAAGGTGCAATTCTGAAATTTTTTGCTTTTTCCTGCTCCTCTTAGCATGATAAAGAAGATTCAAAGAGAGTGAGATGCCAGTTCCTTTCATTCAGTCAGTAGCTTCAATCATTTCTGGACGTTTTTCAATGGCAAAAATCAATGAATATTGTAAATGCACAAACAGTAATTTCTCCGCATTGCAAGGTGCAATTCTGAAATTTTTTGCTTTTTCCTGCTCCTCTTAGCATGATAAAGAAGATTCAAAGAGAGTGAGATGCCAGCTCCTTTCATTCAGTCAGTAGCTTCAATCATTTCTGGTATATGAATAACATGATGTTTTTCAATGGCAAAAATCAATGAATATTGTAAATGCACAAACAGTAATTTCTCCGCATTGCAAGGTGCAATTCTGAATTTTTTTGCTTTTTCCTGCTCCTCTTAGCATGATAAAGAAGATTCAAAGAGAGTGAGATGCCAGCTCCTTTCATTCAGTCAGTAGCTTCAATCATTTCTGGACGTTTTTCAATGGCAAAAATCAATGAATATTGTAAATGCACAAACAGTAATTTCTCCGCATTGCAAGGTGCAATTCTGAAATTTTTTGCTTTTTCCTGCTCCTCTTAGCATGATAAACAAGATTCAAAGAGAGTGAGATGCCAGCTACTTTCATTCAGTCAGTAGCTTCAATCATTTCTGGACGTTTTTCAATGGTAAAAATCAATGAATATTGTAAATGCACAAACAGTAATTTCTCCACATTGCAAGGTGCAATTCTGAAATTTTTTGCTTTTTCCTGCTCCTCTTAGCATGATAAAGAAGATTCAAAGAGAGTGAGATGCCAGCTCCTTTCATTCAGTCAGTAGCTTCAATCATTTCTGGTATAAGAATAACATGATGTTTTTCAATGGCAAAAATCAATGAATATTGTAAATGCACAAACAGTAATTTCTCCGCATTGCAAGGTGCAATTCTGAAATTTTTTGCTTTTTCCTGCTCCTCTTAGCATGATAAAGAAGATTCAAAGAGATTGAGATGCCAGCTCCTTTCATTCAGTCAGTAGCTTCAATCATTTCTGGACGTTTTTCAATGGCAAAAATCAATGAATATTTGTAAATGCACAAACAGTAATTTCTCCGCATTGCAAGGTGCAATTCTGAAATTTTTTGCTTTTTCCTGCTCCTCTTAGCATGATAAAGAAGATTCAAAGAGAGTGAGATGTCAGCTCCTTTCATTCAGTCAGTAGCTTCAAACATTTCTGGTATATGAATAACATGATGTTTTTCAATGGCAAAAATCAATGAATTTTGTAAATGCACAAACAGTAATTTCTCCGCATTGCAAGGTGCAATTCTGAAATTTTTTGCTTTTTCCTGCTCCTCTTAGCATGATAAAGAAGATTCAAAGAGAGTGAGATGCCAGTTCCTTTCATTCAGTCAGTAGCTTCAATCATTTCTGGACGTTTTTCAATGGCAAAAATCAATGAATATTGTAAATGCACAAACAGTAATTTCTCCGCATTGCAAGGTGCAATTCTGAAATTTTTTGCTTTTTCCTGCTCCTCTTAGCATGATAAAGAAGATTCAAAGAGAGTGAGATGCCAGCTCCTTTCATTCAGTCAGTAGCTTCAATCATTTCTGGTATATGAATAACATGATGTTTTTCAATGGCAAAAATCAATGAATATTGTAAATGCACAAACAGTAATTTCTCCGCATTGCAAGGTGCAATTCTGAAATTTTTTGCTTTTTCCTGCTCCTCTTAGCATGATAAAGAAGATTCAAAGAGAGTGAGATGCCAGCTCCTTTCATTCAGTCAGTAGCTTCAATCATTTCTGGACGTTTTTCAATGGCAAAAATCAATGAATATTGTAAATGCACAAACAGTAATTTCTCCGCATTGCAAGGTGCAATTCTGAAATTTTTTGCTTTTTCCTGCTCCTCTTAGCATGATAAAGAAGATTCAAAGAGAGTGAGATGCCAGTTCCTTTCATTCAGTCAGTAGCTTCAATCATTTCTGGACGTTTTTCAATGGCAAAAATCAATGAATATTGTAAATGCACAAACAGTAATTTCTCCGCATTGCAAGGTGCAATTCTGAAATTTTTTGCTTTTTCCTGCTCCTCTTAGCATGATAAAGAAGATTCAAAGAGAGTGAGATGCCAGCTCCTTTCATTCAGTCAGTAGCTTCAATCATTTCTGGTATATGAATAACATGATGTTTTTCAATGGCAAAAATCAATGAATATTGTAAATGCACAAACAGTAATTTCTCCGCATTGCAAGGTGCAATTCTGAAATTTTTTGCTTTTTCCTGCTCCTCTTAGCATGATAAAGAAGATTCAAAGAGAGTGAGATGCCAGCTCCTTTCATTCAGTCAGTAGCTTCAATCATTTCTGGACGTTTTTCAATGGCAAAAATCAATGAATATTGTAAATGCACAAACAGTAATTTCTCCGCATTGCAAGGTGCAATTCTGAAATTTTTTGCTTTTTCCTGCTCCTCTTAGCATGATAAACAAGATTCAAAGAGAGTGAGATGCCAGCTCCTTTCATTCAGTCAGTAGCTTCAATCATTTCTGGACGTTTTTCAATGGCAAAAATCAATGAATATTGTAAATGCACAAACAGTAATTTCTCCGCATTGCAAGGTGCAATTCTGAAATTTTTTGCTTTTTCCTGCTCCTCTTAGCATGATAAAGAAGATTCAAAGAGAGTGAGATGCCAGCTCCTTTCATTCAGTCAGTAGCTTCAAACATTTCTGGTATATGAATAACATGATGTTTTTCAATGGCAAAAATCAATGAATATTGTAAATGCACAAACAGTAATTTCTCCGCATTGCAAGGTGCAAGTCTGAAATTTTTTGCTTTTTCCTGCTCCTCTTAGCATGATAAAGAAGATTCAAAGAGAGTGAGATGCCAGCTACTTTCATTCAGTCAGTAGCTTCAATCATTTCTGGACGTTTTTCAATGGTAAAAATCAATGAATATTGTAAATGCACAAACAGTAATTTCTCCACATTGCAAGGTGCAATTCTGAAATTTTTTGCTTTCTCCTGCTCCTCTTAGCATGATAAAGAAGATTCAAAGAGAGTGAGATGCCAGCTCCTTTCATTCAGTCAGTAGCTTCAAACATTTCTGGTATATGAATAACATGATGTTTTTCAATGGCAAAAATCAATGAATATTGTAAATGCACAAACAGTAATTTCTCTGCATTGCAAGGTGCAATTCTGAAATTTTTTGCTTTTTCCTGCTCCTCTTAGCATGATAAAGAAGATTCAAAGAGAGTGAGATGCCAGCTACTTTCATTCAGTCAGTAGCTTCAATCATTTCTGGACGTTTTTCAATGGTAAAAATCAATGAATATTGTAAATGCACAAACAGTAATTTCTCCACATTGCAAGGTGCAATTCTGAAATTTTTTGCTTTTTCCTGCTCCTCTTAGCATGATAAAGAAGATTCAAAGAGAGTGAGATGCCAGCTCCTTTCATTCAGTCAGTAGCTTCAAACATTTCTGGTATATGAATAACATGATGTTTTTCAATGGCAAAAATCAATGAATATTGTAAATGCACAAACAGTAATTTCTCCGCATTGCAAGGTGCAATTCTGAAATTTTTTGCTTTTTCCTGCTCCTCTTAGCATGATAAAGAAGATTCAAAGAGAGTGAGATGCCAGCTCCTTTCATTCAGTCAGTAGCTTCAAACATTTCTGGTATATGAATAACATGATGTTTTTCAATGGCAAAAATCAATGAATATTGTAAATGCACAAACAGTAATTTCTCCGCATTGCAAGGTGCAATTCTGAAATTTTTTGCTTTTTCCTGCTCCTCTTAGCATGATAAAGAATATTCAAAGAGAGTGAGATGCCAGCTCCTTTCATTCAGTCAGTAGCTTCAATCATTTCTGGATGTTTTTCAATGGCAAAAATCAATGAATATTGTAAATGCACAAACTGTAATTTCTCCGCATTGCAAGGTGCAATTCTGAAATTTTTTGCTTTTTCCCGCTCCTCTTAGCATGATAAAGAATATTCAAAGAGAGTGAGATGCCAGCTCCTTTCATTCAGTCAGTAGCTTCAATCATTTCTGGATGTTTTTCAATGGCAAAAATCAATGAATATTGTAAATGCACAAACTGTAATTTCTCCGCATTGCAAGGTGCAATTCTGAAATTTTTGGCTTTTTCCTGCTCCTCTTAGCATGATAAAGAAGATTCAAAGAGAGTGAGATGCCAGCTCCTTTCATTCAGTCAGTAGCTTCAATCATTTCTGGACGTTTTTCAATGGCAAAAATCAATGAATATTGTAAATGCACAAACAGTAATTTCTCCGCATTGCAAGGTGCAATTCTGAAATGTTTTGCTTTTTCCTGCTCCTCTTAGCATGATAAAGAAGATTCAAAGAGAGTGAGATGCCAGCTCCTTTCATTCAGTCAGTACCTTCAATCATTTCTGGATGTTTTTCAATGGCAAAAATCAATGAATATTGTAAATGCACAAACAGTAATTTCTCCGCATTGCAAGGTGCAATTCTGAAATTTTTTGCTTTTTCCCGCTCCTCTTAGCATGATAAATAAGATTCAAAGAGAGTGAGGTGCCAGCTCCTTTCATTCAGTCAGTAGCTTCAAACATTTCTGGTATATGAATAACATGTTTTTCAATGGCAAAAATCATTGAATATTGTAAATGCACAAACAGTAATTTCTCCGCATTGCAAGGTGCAATTCTGAAATTTTTTGATTTTTCCTGCTCCTCTTAGCATGATAAAGAAGATTCAAAGAGAGTGAGATGCCAGCTCCTTTCATTCAGTCAGTAGCTTCAATCATTTCTGGACGTTTTTCAATGGCAAAAATCAATGAATATTGTAAATGCACAAACAGTAATTTCTCCGCATTGCAAGGTGCAATTCTGAAATTTTTTGCTTTTTCCTGCTCCTCTTAGCATGATAAAGAAGATTCAAAGAGAGTGAGATGCCAGCTCCTTTCATTCAGTCAGTAGCTTCAATCATTTCTGGACGTTTTTCAATGGCAAAAATCAATGAATATTGTAAATGCGCAAACAGTAATTTCTCCGCATTGCAAGGTGCAATTCTGAAATTTTTTGCTTTTTCCTGCTCCTCTTAGCATGATAAAGAAGATTCAAAGAGAGTGAGATGCCAGCTCCTTTCATTCAGTCAGTAGCTTCAAACATTTCTGGTATATGAATAACATGATGTTTTTCAATGGCAAAAATCAATGAATATTGTAAATGCACAAACAGTAATTTCTCCGCATTGCAAGGTGCAAGTCTGAAATTTTTTGCTTTTTCCTGCTCCTCTTAGCATGATAAAGAAGATTCAAAGAGAGTGAGATGCCAGCTACTTTCATTCAGTCAGTAGCTTCAATCATTTCTGGACGTTTTTCAATGGTAAAAATCAATGAATATTGTAAATGCACAAACAGTAATTTCTCCACATTGCAAGGTGCAATTCTGAAATTTTTTGCTTTTTCCTGCTCCTCTTAGCATGATAAAGAAGATTCAAAGAGAGTGAGATGCCAGCTCCTTTCATTCAGTCAGTAGCTTCAAACATTTCTGGTATATGAATAACATGATGTTTTTCAATGGCAAAAATCAATGAATATTGTAAATGCACAAACAGTAATTTCTCCGCATTGCAAGGTGCAATTCTGAAATTTTTTGCTTTTTCCTGCTCCTCTTAGCATGATAAAGAAGATTCAAAGAGAGTGAGATGCCAGCTCCTTTCATTCAGTCAGTAGCTTCAAACATTTCTGGTATATGAATAACATGATGTTTTTCAATGGCAAAAATCAATGAATATTGTAAATGCACAAACAGTAATTTCTCCGCATTGCAAGGTGCAATTCTGAAATTTTTTGCTTTTTCCTGCTCCTCTTAGCATGATAAAGAATATTCAAAGAGAGTGAGATGCCAGCTCCTTTCATTCAGTCAGTAGCTTCAATCATTTCTGGATGTTTTTCAATGGCAAAAATCAATGAATATTGTAAATGCACAAACTGTAATTTCTCCGCATTGCAAGGTGCAATTCTGAAATTTTTTGCTTTTTCCCGCTCCTCTTAGCATGATAAAGAATATTCAAAGAGAGTGAGATGCCAGCTCCTTTCATTCAGTCAGTAGCTTCAATCATTTCTGGATGTTTTTCAATGGCAAAAATCAATGAATATTGTAAATGCACAAACTGTAATTTCTCCGCATTGCAAGGTGCAATTCTGAAATTTTTGGCTTTTTCCTGCTCCTCTTAGCATGATAAAGAAGATTCAAAGAGAGTGAGATGCCAGCTCCTTTCATTCAGTCAGTAGCTTCAATCATTTCTGGACGTTTTTCAATGGCAAAAATCAATGAATATTGTAAATGCACAAACAGTAATTTCTCCGCATTGCAAGGTGCAATTCTGAAATGTTTTGCTTTTTCCTGCTCCTCTTAGCATGATAAAGAAGATTCAAAGAGAGTGAGATGCCAGCTCCTTTCATTCAGTCAGTACCTTCAATCATTTCTGGATGTTTTTCAATGGCAAAAATCAATGAATATTGTAAATGCACAAACAGTAATTTCTCCGCATTGCAAGGTGCAATTCTGAAATTTTTTGCTTTTTCCCGCTCCTCTTAGCATGATAAAGAAGATTCAAAGAGAGTGAGGTGCCAGCTCCTTTCATTCAGTCAGTAGCTTCAAACATTTCTGGTATATGAATAACATGTTTTTCAATGGCAAAAATCATTGAATATTGTAAATGCACAAACAGTAATTTCTCCGCATTGCAAGGTGCAATTCTGAAATTTTTTGATTTTTCCTGCTCCTCTTAGCATGATAAAGAAGATTCAAAGAGAGTGAGATGCCAGCTCCTTTCATTCAGTCAGTAGCTTCAATCATTTCTGGACGTTTTTCAATGGCAAAAATCAATGAATATTGTAAATGCACAAACAGTAATTTCTCCGCATTGCAAGGTGCAATTCTGAAATTTTTTGCTTTTTCCTGCTCCTCTTAGCATGATAAAGAAGATTCAAAGAGAGTGAGATGCCAGCTCCTTTCATTCAGTCAGTAGCTTCAATCATTTCTGGACGTTTTTCAATGGCAAAAATCAATGAATATTGTAAATGCGCAAACAGTAATTTCTCCGCATTGCAAGGTGCAATTCTGAAATTTTTTGCTTTTTCCTGCTCCTCTTAGCATGATAAAGAAGATTCAAAGAGAGTGAGATGCCAGCAAATTTCATTCAGTCAGTAGCTTCAAACATTTCTGGTATATGAATAACATGATGTTTTTCAATGGCAAAAATCAATGAATATTGTAAATGCACAAACAGTAATTTCTCCGCATTGCAAGGTGCAAGTCTGAAATTTTTTGCTTTTTCCTGCTCCTCTTAGCATGATAAAGAAGATTCAAAGAGAGTGAGATGCCAGCTACTTTCATTCAGTCAGTAGCTTCAATCATTTCTGGACGTTTTTCAATGGTAAAAATCAATGAATATTGTAAATGCACAAACAGTAATTTCTCCACATTGGAAGGTGCAATTCTGAAATTTTTTGCTTTTTCCTGCTCCTCTTAGCATGATAAAGAAGATTCAAAGAGAGTGAGATGCCAGCTCCTTTCATTCAGTCAGTAGCTTCAAACATTTCTGGTATATGAATAACATGATGTTTTTCAATGGCAAAAATCAATGAATATTGTAAATGCACAAACAGTAATTTCTCCGCATTGCAAGGTGCAATTCTGAAATTTTTTGCTTTTTCCTGCTCCTCTTAGCATGATAAAGAAGATTCAAAGAGAGTGAGATGCCAGCTCCTTTCATTCAGTCAGTAGCTTCAAACATTTCTGGTATATGAATAACATGATGTTTTTCAATGGCAAAAATCAATGAATATTGTAAATGCACAAAGAGTAATTTCTCCGCATTGCAAGGGGCAATTCTGAAATTTTTTGCTTTTTCCTGCTCCTCTTAGCATGATAAAGAAGATTCAAAGAGAGTGAGATGCCAGCTCCTTTCATTCAGTCAGTAGCTTCAATCATTTCTGGACGTTTTTCAATGGCAAAAATCAATGAATATTGTAAATGCACAAACAGTAATTTCTCCGCATTGCAAGGTGCAATTCTGAAATTTTTTGCTTTTTCCTGCTCCTCTTAGCATGATAAAGAAGATTCAAAGAGAGTGAGATGCCAGCTCCTTTCATTCAGTCAGTAGCTTCAATCATTTCTGGACGTTTTTCAATGGCAAAAATCAATGAATATTGTAAATGCACAAACAGTAATTTCTCCGCATTGCAAGGTGCAATTCTGAAATTTTTTGCTTTTTCCTGCTCCTCTTAGCATGATAAAGAAGATTCAAAGAGAGTGAGATGCCAGCTCCTTTCATTCAGTCAGTAGCTACAAACATTTCTGGTATATGAATAACATGATGTTTTTCAATGGCAAAAATCAATGAATATTGTAAATGCACAAACAGTAATTTCTCCGCATTGCAAGGTGCAATTCTGAAATTTTTTGCTTTTTCCTGCTCCTCTTATAATGATAAAGAAGATTCAAAGAGAGTGAGATGCCAGCTCCTTTCATTCAGTCAGTAGCTTCAATCATTTCTGGACGTTTTTCAATGGCAAAAATCAATGAATATTGTAAATGCACAAACAGTAATTTCTCCGCATTGCAAGGTGCAATTCTGAAATTTTTTGCTTTTTCCTGCTCCTCTTAGCATGACAAAGAAGATTCAAAGAGAGTAAGATGCCAGCTCCTTTCATTCAGTCAGTAGCTTCAATCATTTCTGGTATATGAATAACATGATGTTTTTCAATGGCAAAAATCAATGAATATTGTAAATGCACAAACTGTAATTTCTCCGCATTGCAAGGTGCAATTCTGAAATTTTTTGCTTTTTCCCGCTCCTCTTAGCATGATAAAGAATATTCAAAGAGAGTGAGATGCCAGCTCCTTTCATTCAGTCAGTAGCTTCAATCATTTCTGGATGTTTTTCAATGGCAAAAATCAATGAATATTGTAAATGCACAAACTGTAATTTCTCCGCATTGCAAGGTGCAATTCTGAAATTTTTGGCTTTTTCCTGCTCCTCTTAGCATGATAAAGAAGATTCAAAGAGAGTGAGATGCCAGCTCCTTTCATTCAGTCAGTAGCTTCAATCATTTCTGGACGTTTTTCAATGGCAAAAATCAATGAATATTGTAAATGCACAAACAGTAATTTCTCCGCATTGCAAGGTGCAATTCTGAAATGTTTTGCTTTTTCCTGCTCCTCTTAGCATGATAAAGAAGATTCAAAGAGAGTGAGATGCCAGCTCCTTTCATTCAGTCAGTACCTTCAATCATTTCTGGATGTTTTTCAATGGCAAAAATCAATGAATATTGTAAATGCACAAACAGTAATTTCTCCGCATTGCAAGGTGCAATTCTGAAATTTTTTGCTTTTTCCCGCTCCTCTTAGCATGATAAAGAAGATTCAAAGAGAGTGAGGTGCCAGCTCCTTTCATTCAGTCAGTAGCTTCAAACATTTCTGGTATATGAATAACATGTTTTTCAATGGCAAAAATCATTGAATATTGTAAATGCACAAACAGTAATTTCTCCGCATTGCAAGGTGCAATTCTGAAATTTTTTGATTTTTCCTGCTCCTCTTAGCATGATAAAGAAGATTCAAAGAGAGTGAGATGCCAGCTCCTTTCATTCAGTCAGTAGCTTCAATCATTTCTGGACGTTTTTCAATGGCAAAAATCAATGAATATTGTAAATGCACAAACAGTAATTTCTCCGCATTGCAAGGTGCAATTCTGAAATTTTTTGCTTTTTCCTGCTCCTCTTAGCATGATAAAGAAGATTCAAAGAGAGTGAGATGCCAGCTCCTTTCATTCAGTCAGTAGCTTCAATCATTTCTGGACGTTTTTCAATGGCAAAAATCAATGAATATTGTAAATGCGCAAACAGTAATTTCTCCGCATTGCAAGGTGCAATTCTGAAATTTTTTGCTTTTTCCTGCTCCTCTTAGCATGATAAAGAAGATTCAAAGAGAGTGAGATGCCAGCAAATTTCATTCAGTCAGTAGCTTCAAACATTTCTGGTATATGAATAACATGATGTTTTTCAATGGCAAAAATCAATGAATATTGTAAATGCACAAACAGTAATTTCTCCGCATTGCAAGGTGCAAGTCTGAAATTTTTTGCTTTTTCCTGCTCCTCTTAGCATGATAAAGAAGATTCAAAGAGAGTGAGATGCCAGCTACTTTCATTCAGTCAGTAGCTTCAATCATTTCTGGACGTTTTTCAATGGTAAAAATCAATGAATATTGTAAATGCACAAACAGTAATTTCTCCACATTGGAAGGTGCAATTCTGAAATTTTTTGCTTTTTCCTGCTCCTCTTAGCATGATAAAGAAGATTCAAAGAGAGTGAGATGCCAGCTCCTTTCATTCAGTCAGTAGCTTCAAACATTTCTGGTATATGAATAACATGATGTTTTTCAATGGCAAAAATCAATGAATATTGTAAATGCACAAACAGTAATTTCTCCGCATTGCAAGGTGCAATTCTGAAATTTTTTGCTTTTTCCTGCTCCTCTTAGCATGATAAAGAAGATTCAAAGAGAGTGAGATGCCAGCTCCTTTCATTCAGTCAGTAGCTTCAAACATTTCTGGTATATGAATAACATGATGTTTTTCAATGGCAAAAATCAATGAATATTGTAAATGCACAAAGAGTAATTTCTCCGCATTGCAAGGGGCAATTCTGAAATTTTTTGCTTTTTCCTGCTCCTCTTAGCATGATAAAGAAGATTCAAAGAGAGTGAGATGCCAGCTCCTTTCATTCAGTCAGTAGCTTCAATCATTTCTGGACGTTTTTCAATGGCAAAAATCAATGAATATTGTAAATGCACAAACAGTAATTTCTCCGCATTGCAAGGTGCAATTCTGAAATTTTTTGCTTTTTCCTGCTCCTCTTAGCATGATAAAGAAGATTCAAAGAGAGTGAGATGCCAGCTCCTTTCATTCAGTCAGTAGCTTCAATCATTTCTGGACGTTTTTCAATGGCAAAAATCAATGAATATTGTAAATGCACAAACAGTAATTTCTCCGCATTGCAAGGTGCAATTCTGAAATTTTTTGCTTTTTCCTGCTCCTCTTAGCATGATAAAGAAGATTCAAAGAGAGTGAGATGCCAGCTCCTTTCATTCAGTCAGTAGCTACAAAC
Organism: Phyllobates terribilis; assembly: GCF_046119375.1. Taxonomy (NCBI): domain Eukaryota; kingdom Metazoa; phylum Chordata; class Amphibia; order Anura; family Dendrobatidae; genus Phyllobates; species Phyllobates terribilis. The sequence goes on from NW_027363921.1 coordinate 141,555, forward strand.
ATTTCTGGTATATGAATAACATGATGTTTTTCAATGGCAAAAATCAATGAATATTGTAAATGCACAAACAGTAATTTCTCCGCATTGCAAGGTGCAATTCTGAAATTTTTTGCTTTTTCCTGCTCCTCTTATAATGATAAAGAAGATTCAAAGAGAGTGAGATGCCAGCTCCTTTCATTCAGTCAGTAGCTTCAATCATTTCTGGACGTTTTTCAATGGCAAAAATCAATGAATATTGTAAATGCACAAACAGTAATTTCTCCGCATTGCAAGGTGCAATTCTGAAATTTTTTGCTTTTTCCTGCTCCTCTTAGCATGATAAAGAAGATTCAAAGAGAGTGAGATGCCAGCTCCTTTCATTCAGTCAGTAGCTTCAATCATTTCTGGACGTTTTTCAATGGCAAAAATCAATGAATATTGTAAATGCACAAACAGTAATTTCTCCGCATTGCAAGGTGCAATTCTGAAATTTTTTGCTTTTTCCTGCTCCTCTTAGCATGACAAAGAAGATTCAAAGAGAGTAAGATGCCAGCTCCTTTCATTCAGTCAGTAGCTTCAATCATTTCTGGTATATGAATAACATGATGTTTTTCAATGGCAAAAATCAATGAATATTGTAAATGCACAAACAGTAATTTCTCCGCATTGCAAGGTGCAATTCTGAAATTTTTTGCTTTTTCCTGCTCCTCTTAGCATGATAAAGAAGATTCAAAGAGAGTGAGATGCCAGCTCCTTTCATTCAGTCAGTAGCTTCAATCATTTCTGGACGTTTTTCAATGGCAAAAATCAATGAATATTGTAAATGCACAAACAGTAATTTCTCCGCATTGCAAGGTGCAATTCTGAAATTTTTTGCTTTTTCCTGCTCCTCTTAGCATGATAAAGAAGATTCAAAGAGAGTGAGATGCCAGCTCCTTTCATTCAGTCAGTAGCTTCAATCATTTCTGGACGTTTTTCAATGGCAAAAATCAATGAATATTGTAAATGCACAAACAGTAATTTCTCCGCATTGCAAGGTGCAATTCTGAAATTTTTTGCTTTTTCCTGCTCCTCTTAGCATGATAAAGAAGATTCAAAGAGAGTGAGATGCCAGCTCCTTTCATTCAGTCAGTAGCTTCAAACATTTCTGGTATATGAATAATATGATGTTTTTCAATGGCAAAAATCAATGAATATTGTAAAAGCACAAACAGTAATTTCTCCGCATTGCAAGGTGCAATTCTGAAATTTTTTGCTTTTTCCTGCTCCTCTTAGCATGATAAAGAAGATTCAAAGAGAGTGAGATGCCAGCTCCTTTCATTCAGTCAGTAGCTTCAATCATTTCTGGACGTTTTTCAATGGCAAAAATCAATGAATATTGTAAATGCACAAACAGTAATTTCTCCGCATTGCAAGGTGCAATTCTGAAATTTTTTGCTTTTTCCTGCTTCTCTTAGCATGATAAAGAAGATTCAAAGAGAGTGAGATGCCAGCTCCTTTCATTCAGTCAGTAGCTTCAATCATTTCTGGTATATGAATAACATGATGTTTTTCAATGGCAAAAATCAATGAATATTGTAAATGCACAAACAGTAATTTCTCCGCATTGCAAGTTGCAATTCTGAAATTTTTTGCTTTTTCCTGCTCCTCTTAGCATGATAAAGAAGATTCAAAGAGAGTGAGATGCCAGCTCCTTTCATTCAGTCAGTAGCTTCAATCATTTCTGGACGTTTTTCAATGGCAAAAATCAATGAATATTGTAAATGCACAAACAGTAATTTCTCCGCATTGCAAGGTGCAATTCTGAAATTTTTTGCTTTTTCCTGCTCCTCTTAGCATGATAAAGAAGATTCAAAGAGAGTGAGATGCCAGCTCCTTTCATTCAGTCAGTAGCTTCAATCATTTCTGGACGTTTTTCAATGGCAAAAATCAATGAATATTGTAAATGCACAAACAGTAATTTCTCCGCATTGCAAGGTGCAATTCTGAAAGTTTTTGCTTTTTCCTGCTCCTCTTAGCATGATAAAGAAGATTCAAAGAGAGTGAGATGCCAGCTCCTTTCATTCAGTCAGTAGCTTCAAACATTTCTGGTATATGAATAACATGATGTTTTTCAATGGCAAAAATCAATGAATATTGTAAAAGCACAAACAGTAATTTCTCCGCATTGCAAGGTGCAATTCTGAAATTTTTTGCTTTTTCCTGCTCCTCTTAGCATGATAAAGAAGATTCAAAGAGAGTGAGATGCCAGCTCCTTTCATTCAGTCAGTAGCTTCAATCATTTCTGGACGTTTTTCAATGGCAAAAATCAATGAATATTGTAAATGCACAAACAGTAATTTCTCCGCATTGCAAGGTGCAATTCTGAAATTTTTTGCTTTTTCCTGCTCCTCTTAGCATGATAAAGAAGATTCAAAGAGAGTGAGATGCCAGCTCCTTTCATTCAGTCAGTAGCTTCAATCATTTCTGGTATATGAATAACATGATGTTTTTCAATGGCAAAAATCAATGAATATTGTAAATGCACAAACAGTAATTTCTCCACATTGCAAGGTGAAATTCTGAAATTTTTTGCTTTTTCCTGCTCCTCTTAGCATGATAAAGAAGATTCAAAGAGAGTGAGATGCCAGCTCCTTTCATTCAGTCAGTAGCTTCAATCATTTCTGGACGTTTTTCAATGGCAAAAATCAATGAATATTGTAAATGCACAAACAGTAATTTCTCCGCATTGCAAGGTGCAATTCTGAAATTTTTTGCTTTTTCCTGCTCCTCTTAGCATGATAAAGAAGATTCAAAGAGAGTGAGATGCCAGCTCCTTTCATTCAGTCAGTAGCTACAAACATTTCTGGTATATGAATAACATGATGTTTTTCAATGGCAAAAATCAATGAATATTGTAAATGCACAAACAGTAATTTCTCCGCATTGCAAGGTGCAATTCTGAAATTTTTTGCTTTTTCCTGCTCCTCTTAGCATGATAAACAAGATTCAAAGAGAGTGAGATGCCAGCTCCTTTCATTCAGTCAGTAGCTTCAATCATTTCTGGACGTTTTTCAATGGCAAAAATCAATGAATATTGTAAATGCACAAACAGTAATTTCTCCGCATTGCAAGGTGCAATTCTGAAATTTTTTGCTTTTTCCTGCTCCTCTTAGCATGATAAAGAAGATTCAAAGAGAGTGAGATGCCAGCTCCTTTCATTCAGTCAGTAGCTTCAATCATTTCTGGACGTTTTTCAATGGCAAAAATCAATGAATATTGTAAATGCACAAACAGTAATTTCTCCGCATTGCAAGGTGCAATTCTGAAATTTTTTGCTTTTTCCTGCTCCTCTTAGCATGATAAAGAAGATTCAAAGAGAGTGAGATGCCAGCTCCTTTCATTCAGTCAGTAGCTTCAAACATTTCTGGTATATGAATAATATGATGTTTTTCAATGGCAAAAATCAATGAATATTGTAAAAGCACAAACAGTAATTTCTCCGCATTGCAAGGTGCAATTCTGAAATTTTTTGCTTTTTCCTGCTCCTCTTAGCATGATAAAGAAGATTCAAAGAGAGTGAGATGCCAGCTCCTTTCATTCAGTCAGTAGCTTCAATCATTTCTGGACGTTTTTCAATGGCAAAAATCAATGAATATTGTAAATGCACAAACAGTAATTTCTCCGCATTGCAAGGTGCAATTCTGAAATTTTTTGCTTTTTCCTGCTCCTCTTAGCATGATAAAGAAGATTCAAAGAGAGTGAGATGCCAGCTCCTTTCATTCAGTCAGTAGCTTCAATCATTTCTGGTATATGAATAACATGATGTTTTTCAATGGCAAAAATCAATGAATATTGTAAATGCACAAACAGTAATTTCTCCGCATTGCAAGTTGCAATTCTGAAATTTTTTGCTTTTTCCTGCTCCTCTTAGCATGATAAAGAAGATTCAAAGAGAGTGAGATGCCAGCTCCTTTCATTCAGTCAGTAACTTCAATCATTTCTGGACGTTTTTCAATGGCAAAAATCAATGAATATTGTAAATGCACAAACAGTAATTTCTCCGCATTGCAAGGTGCAATTCTGAAATTTTTTGCTTTTTCCTGCTCCTCTTAGCATGATAAAGAAGATTCAAAGAGAGTGAGATGCCAGCTCCTTTCATTCAGTCAGTAGCTTCAATCATTTCTGGACGTTTTTCAATGGCAAAAATCAATGAATATTGTAAATGCACAAACAGTAATTTCTCCGCATTGCAAGGTGCAATTCTGAAATTTTTTGCTTTTTCCTGCTCCTCTTAGCATGATAAAGAAGATTCAAAGAGAGTGAGATGCCAGCTCCTTTCATTCAGTCAGTAGCTTCAAACATTTCTGGTATATGAATAACATGATGTTTTTCAATGGCAAAAATCAATGAATATTGTAAAAGCACAAACAGTAATTTCTCCGCATTGCAAGGTGCAATTCTGAAATTTTTTGCTTTTTCCTGCTCCTCTTAGCATGATAAAGAAGATTCAAAGAGAGTGAGATGCCAGCTCCTTTCATTCAGTCAGTAGCTTCAATCATTTCTGGTATATGAATAACATGATGTTTTTCAATGGCAAAAATCAATGAATATTGTAAATGCACAAACAGTAATTTCTCCACATTGCAAGGTGCAATTCTGAAATTTTTTGCTTTTTCCTGCTCCTCTTAGCATGATAAAGAAGATTCAAAGAGAGTGAGATGACAGCTCCTTTCATTCAGTCAGTAGCTTCAATCATTTCTGGACGTTTTTCAATGGCAAAAAACAATGAATATTGTAAATGCACAAACAGTAATTTCTCCGCATTGCAAGGTGCAATTCTGAAATTTTTTGCTTTTTCCTGCTCCTCTTAGCATGATAAAGAAGATTCAAAGAGAGCGAGATGCCAGCTCCTTTCATTCAGTCAGTAGCTTCAATCATTTCTGGTATATGAATAACATGATGTTTTTCAATGGCAAAAATCAATGAATATTGTAAATGCACAAACAGTAATTTCTCCGCATTGCAAGGTGCAATTCTGAAATTTTTTGCTTTTTCCTGCTCCTCTTAGCATGATAAAGAAGATTCAAAGAGAGTGAGATGCCAGCTCCTTTCATTCAGTCAGTAGCTTCAATCATTTCTGGACGTTTTTCAATGGCAAAAATCAATGAATATTGTAAATGCACAAACAGTAATTTCTCCGCATTGCAAGGTGCAATTCTGAAATTTTTTGCTTTTTCCTGCTCCTCTTAGCATGATAAAGAAGATTCAAAGAGAGTGAGATGCCAGCTCCTTTCATTCAGTCAGTAGCTTCAAACATTTCTGGTATATGAATAACATGATGTTTTTCAATGGCAAAAATCAATGAATATTGTAAATGCACAAACAGTAATTTCTCCGCATTGCAAGGTGCAATTCTGAAATTTTTTGCTTTTTCCTGCTCCTCTTAGCATGATAAAGAAGATTCAAAGAGAGTGAGATGCCAGCTCCTTTCATTCAGTCAGTAGCTTCAAACATTTCTGGTATATGAATAACATGATGTTTTTCAATGGCAAAAATCAATGAATATTGTAAATGCACAAAGAGTAATTTCTCCGCATTGCAAGGTGCAATTCTGAAATTTTTTGCTTTTTCCTGCTCCTCTTAGCATGATAAAGAAGATTCAAAGAGAGTGAGATGCCAGCTCCTTTCATTCAGTCAGTAGCTTCAATCATTTCTGGACGTTTTTCAATGGCAAAAATCAATGAATATTGTAAATGCACAAACAGTAATTTCTCCGCATTGCAAGGTGCAATTCTGAAATTTTTTGCTTTTTCCTGCTCCTCTTAGCATGATAAAGAAGATTCAAAGAGAGTGAGATGCCAGCTCCTTTCATTCAGTCAGTAGCTTCAATCATTTCTGGACGTTTTTCAATGGCAAAAATCAATGAATATTGTAAATGCACAAACAGTAATTTCTCCGCATTGCAAGGTGCAATTCTGAAATTTTTTGCTTTTTCCTGCTCCTCTTAGCATGATAAAGAAGATTCAAAGAGAGTGAGATGCCAGCTCCTTTCATTCAGTCAGTAGCTACAAACATTTCTGGTATATGAATAACATGATGTTTTTCAATGGCAAAAATCAATGAATATTGTAAATGCACAAACAGTAATTTCTCCGCATTGCAAGGTGCAATTCTGAAATTTTTTGCTTTTTCCTGCTCCTCTTAGCATGATAAAGAAGATTCAAAGAGAGTGAGATGCCAGCTCCTTTCATTCAGTCAGTAGCTTCAATCATTTCTGGACGTTTTTCAATGGCAAAAATCAATGAATATTGTAAATGCACAAACAGTAATTTCTCCGCATTGCAAGGTGCAATTCTGAAATTTTTTGCTTTTTCCTGCTCCTCTTAGCATGATAAAGAAGATTCAAAGAGCGTGAGATGCCAGCTCCTTTCATTCAGTCAGTAGCTTCAATCATTTCTGGACGTTTTTCAATGGCAAAAATCAATGAATATTGTAAATGCTCAAACAGTAATTTCTCTGCATTGCAAGGTGCAATTCTGAAATTTTTTGCTTTTTCCTGCTCCTCTTAGCATGACAAAGAAGATTCAAAGAGAGTAAGATGCCAGCTCCTTTCATTCAGTCAGTAGCTTCAATCATTTCTGGTATATGAATAACATGATGTTTTTCAATGGCAAAAATCAATGAATATTGTAAATGCACAAACAGTAATTTCTCCGCATTGCAAGGTGCAATTCTGAAATTTTTTGCTTTTTCCTGCTCCTCTTAGCATGATAAAGAAGATTCAAAGAGAGTGAGATGCCAGCTCCTTTCATTCAGTCAGTAGCTTCAATCATTTCTGGACGTTTTTCAATGGCAAAAATCAATGAATATTGTAAATGCACAAACAGTAATTTCTCCGCATTGCAAGGTGCAATTCTGAAATTTTTTGCTTTTTCCTGCTCCTCTTAGCATGATAAAGAAGATTCAAAGAGAGTGAGATGCCAGCTCCTTTCATTCAGTCAGTAGCTTCAATCATTTCTGGACGTTTTTCAATGGCAAAAATCAATGAATATTGTAAATGCACAAACAGTAATTTCTCCGCATTGCAAGGTGCAATTCTGAAATTTTTTGCTTTTTCCTGCTCCTCTTAGCATGATAAAGAAGATTCAAAGAGAGTGAGATGCCAGCTCCTTTCATTCAGTCAGTAGCTTCAATCATTTCTGGACGTTTTTCAATGGCAAAAATCAATGAATATTGTAAATGCTCAAACAGTAATTTCTCCGCATTGCAAGGTGCAATTCTGAAATTTTTTGCTTTTTCCTGCTCCTCTTAGCATGACAAAGAAGATTCAAAGAGAGTAAGATGCCAGCTCCTTTCATTCAGTCAGTAGCTTCAATCATTTCTGGTATATGAATAACATGATGTTTTTCAATGGCAAAAATCAATGAATATTGTAAATGCACAAACAGTAATTTCTCCGCATTGCAAGGTGCAATTCTGAAATTTTTTGCTTTTTCCTGCTCCTCTTAGCATGATAAAGAAGATTCAAAGAGAGTGAGATGCCAGCTCCTTTCATTCAGTCAGTAGCTTCAATCATTTCTGGACGTTTTTCAATGGCAAAAATCAATGAATATTGTAAATGCACAAACAGTAATTTCTCCGCATTGCAAGGTGCAATTCTGAAATTTTTTGCTTTTTCCTGCTCCTCTTAGCATGATAAAGAAGATTCAAAGAGAGTGAGATGCCAGCTCCTTTCATTCAGTCAGTAGCTTCAATCATTTCTGGACGTTTTTCAATGGCAAAAATCAATGAATATTGTAAATGCACAAACAGTAATTTCTCCGCATTGCAAGGTGCAATTCTGAAATTTTTTGCTTTTTCCTGCTCCTCTTAGCATGATAAAGAAGATTCAAAGAGAGTGAGATGCCAGCTCCTTTCATTCAGTCAGTAGCTTCAAACATTTCTGGTATATGAATAACATGATGTTTTTCAATGGCAAAAATCAATGAATATTGTAAAAGCACAAACAGTAATTTCTCCGCATTGCAAGGTGCAATTCTGAAATTTTTTGCTTTTTCCTGCTCCTCTTAGCATGATAAAGAAGATTCAAAGAGAGTGAGATGCCAGCTCCTTTCATTCAGTCAGTAGCTTCAATCATTTCTGGACGTTTTTCAATGGCAAAAATCAATGAATATTGTAAATGCACAAACAGTAATTTCTCCGCATTGCAAGGTGCAATTCTGAAATTTTTTGCTTTTTCCTGCTCCTCTTAGCATGATAAAGAAGATTCAAAGAGAGTGAGATGCCAGCTCCTTTCATTCAGTCAGTAGCTTCAATCATTTCTGGTATATGAATAACATGATGTTTTTCAATGGCAAAAATCAATGAATATTGTAAATGCACAAACAGTAATTTCTCCGCATTGCAAGTTGCAATTCTGAAATTTTTTGCTTCTTCCTGCTCCTCTTAGCATGATAAAGAAGATTCAAAGAGAGTGAGATGCCAGCTCCTTTCATTCAGTCAGTAGCTTCAATCATTTCTGGACGTTTTTCAATGGCAAAAATCAATGAATATTGTAAATGCACAAACAGTAATTTCTCCGCATTGCAAGGTGCAATTCTGAAATTTTTTGCTTTTTCCTGCTCCTCTTAGCATGATAAAGAAGATTCAAAGAGAGTGAGATGCCAGCTCCTTTCATTCAGTCAGTAGCTTCAATCATTTCTGGACGTTTTTCAATGGCAAAAATCAATGAATATTGTAAATGCACAAACAGTAATTTCTCCGCATTGCAAGGTGCAATTCTGAAATTTTTTGCTTTTTCCTGCTCCTCTTAGCATGATAAAGAAGATTCAAAGAGAGTGAGATGCCAGCTCCTTTCATTCAGTCAGTAGCTTCAAACATTTCTGGTATATGAATAACATGATGTTTTTCAATGGCAAAAATCAATGAATATTGTAAAAGCACAAACAGTAATTTCTCCGCATTGCAAGGTGCAATTCTGAAATTTTTTGCTTTTTCCTGCTCCTCTTAGCATGATAAAGAAGATTCAAAGAGAGTGAGATGCCAGCTCCTTTCATTCAGTCAGTAGCTTCAATCATTTCTGGACGTTTTTCAATGGCAAAAATCAATGAATATTGTAAATGCACAAACAGTAATTTCTCCGCATTGCAAGGTGCAATTCTGAAATTTTTTGCTTTTTCCTGCTCCTCTTAGCATGATAAAGAAGATTCAAAGAGAGTGAGATGCCAGCTCCTTTCATTCAGTCAGTAGCTTCAATCATTTCTGGACGTTTTTCAATGGCAAAAATCAATGAATATTGTAAATGCACAAACAGTAATTTCTCCGCATTGCAAGGTGCAATTCTGAAATTTTTTGCTTTTTCCTGCTCCTCTTAGCATGATAAAGAAGATTCAAAGAGAGTGAGATGCCAGCTCCTTTCATTCAGTCAGTAGCTTCAAACATTTCTGGTATATGAATAACATGATGTTTTTCAATGGCAAAAATCAATGAATATTGTAAATGCACAAACAGTAATTTCTCCGCATTGCAAGGTGCAATTCTGAAATTTTTTGCTTTTTCCTGCTCCTCTTAGCATGATAAAGAAGATTCAAAGAGAGTGAGATGCCAGCTCCTTTCATTCAGTCAGTAGCTTCAATCATTTCTGGACGTTTTTCAATGGCAAAAATCAATGAATATTGTAAATGCACAAACAGTAATTTCTCCGCATTGCAAGGTGCAATTCTGAAATTTTTTGCTTTTTCCTGCTCCTCTTAGCATGATAAAGAAGATTCAAAGAGAGTGAGATGCCAGCTCCTTTCATTCAGTCAGTAGCTTCAATCATTTCTGGACGTTTTTCAATGGCAAAAATCAATGAATATTGTAAATGCACAAACAGTAATTTCTCCGCATTGCAAGGTGCAATTCTGAAATTTTTTGCTTTTTCCTGCTCCTCTTAGCATGATAAAGAAGATTCAAAGAGAGTGAGATGCCAGCTCCTTTCATTCAGTCAGTAGCTTCAATCATTTCTGGTATATGAATAACATGATGTTTTTCAATAGCAAAAATCAATGAATATTGTAAATGCACAAACAGTAATTTCTCCGCATTGCAAGGTGCAATTCTGAAATTTTTTGCTTTTTCCTGCTCCTCTTAGCATGATAAAGAAGATTCAAAGAGAGTGAGATGCCAGCTCCTTTCATTCAGTCAGCAGCTTCAATCATTTCTGGACATTTTTCAATGGCAAAAATCAATGAATATTGTAAATGCACAAACAGTAATTTCTCCGCATTGCAAGGTGCAATTCTGAAATTTTTTGCTTTTTCCTGCTCCTCTTAGCATGATAAAGAAGATTCAAAGAGAGTGAGATGCCAGCTCCTTTCATTCAGTCAGTAGCTTCAAACATTTCTGGTATATGAATAACATGATGTTTTTCAATGGCAAAAATCAATGAATATTGTAAAAGCACAAACAGTAATTTCTCCGCATTGCAAGGTGCAATTCTGAAATTTTTTGCTTTTTCCTGCTCCTCTTAGCATGATAAAGAAGATTCAAAGAGAGTGAGATGCCAGCTCCTTTCATTCAGTCAGTAGCTTCAATCATTTCTGGACGTTTTTCAATGGCAAAAATCAATGAATATTGTAAATGCACAAACAGTAATTTCTCCGCATTGCAAGGTGCAATTCTGAAATTTTTTGCTTTTTCCTGCTCCTCTTAGCATGATAAAGAAGATTCAAATAGAGTGAGATGCCAGCTCCTTTCATTCAGTCAGTAGCTTCAATCATTTCTGGTATATGAATAACATGATGTTTTTCAATGGCAAAAATCAATGAATATTGTAAATGCACAAACAGTAATTTCTCCGCATTGCAAGTTGCAATTCTGAAATTTTTTGCTTTTTCCTGCTCCTCTTAGCATGATAAAGAAGATTCAAAGAGAGTGAGATGCCAGCTCCTTTCATTCAGTCAGTAGCTTCAATTATTTCTGGACGTTTTTCAATGGCAAAAATCAATGAATATTGTAAATGCACAAACAGTAATTTCTCCGCATTGCAAGGTGCAATTCTGAAATTTTTTGCTTTTTCCTGCTCCTCTTAGCATGATAAAGAAGATTCAAAGAGAGTGAGATGCCAGCTCCTTTCATTCAGTCAGTTGCTTCAATCATTTCTGGACGTTTTTCAATGGCAAAAATCAATGAATATTGTAAATGCACAAACAGTAATTTCTCCGCATTGCAAGGTGCAATTCTGAAATTTTTTGCTTTTTCCTGCTCCTCTTAGCATGATAAAGAAGATTCAAAGAGAGTGAGATGCCAGCTCCTTTCATTCAGTCAGTAGCTTCAATCATTTCTGGACGTTTTTCAATGGCAAAAATCAATGAATATTGTAAATGCACAAACAGTAATTTCTCCGCATTGCAAGGTGCAATTCTGAAATTTTTTGCTTTTTCCTGCTCCTCTTTGCATGATAAAGAAGATTCAAAGAGAGTGAGATGCCAGCTCCTTTCATTCAGTCAGTAGCTTCAATCATTTCTGGTATATGAATAACATGATGTTTTTCAATGGCAAAAATCAATGAATATTGTAAATGCACAAACAGTAATTTCTCCGCATTGCAAGGTGCAATTCTGAAATTTTTGGCTTTTTCCTGCTCCTCTTAGCATGATAAAGAAGATTCAAAGAGAGTGAGATGCCAGCTCCTTTCATTCAGTCAGTAGCTTCAATCATTTCTGGATGTTTTTCAATGGCAAAAATCAATGAATATTGTAAATGCACAAACAGTAATTTCTCCGCATTGCAAGGTGCAATTCTGAAATTTCTTGCATTTTCCTGCTCCTCTTAGCATGATAAAGAAGATTCAAAGAGAGTGAGATGCCAGCTCCTTTCATTCAGTCAGTAGCTTCAATCATTTCTGGACGTTTTTCAATGGCAAAAATCAATGAATATTGTAAATGCACAAACAGTAATTTCTCCGCATTGCAAGGTGCAATTCTGAAATTTTTTGCTTTTTCCTGCTCCTCTTAGCATGATAAAGAAGATTCAACGAGAGTGAGATGCCAGCTCCTTTCATTCAGTCAGTAGCTTCAAACATTTCTGGTATATGAATAACATGATGTTTTTCAATGGCAAAAATCAATGAATATTGTAAATGCACAAACAGTAATTTCTCCGCATTGCAAGGTGCAATTCTGAAATTTTTTGCTTTTTCCTGCTCCTCTTAGCATGATAAAGAAGATTCAAAGAGAGTGAGATGCCAGCTCCTTTCATTCAGTCAGTAGCTTCAATCATTTCTGGACGTTTTTCAATGGCAAAAATCAATGAATATTGTAAATGCACAAACAGTAATTTCTCCGCATTGCAAGGTGCAATTCTGAAATTTTTTGCTTTTTCCTGCTCCTCTTAGCATGATAAAGAAGATTCAAAGAGAGTGAGATGCCAGCTCCTTTCATTCAGTCAGTAGCTTCAATCATTTCTGGACGTTTTTCAATGGCAAAAATCAATGAATATTGTAAATGCACAAACAGTAATTTCTCCGCATTGCAAGGTGCAATTCTGAAATTTTTTGCTTTTTCCTGCTCCTCTTAGCATGATAAAGAAGATTCAAAGAGAGTGAGATGCCAGCTCCTTTCATTCAGTCAGTAGCTTCAATCATTTCTGGACGTTTTTCAATGGCAAAAATCAATGAATATTGTAAATGCACAAACAGTAATTTCTCCGCATTGCAAGGTGCAATTCTGAAATTTTTTGCTTTTTCCTGCTCCTCTTAGCATGATAAAGAAGATTCAAAGAGAGTGAGATGCCAGCTCCTTTCATTCAGTCAGTAGCTTCAATCATTTCTGGTATATGAATAACATGATGTTTTTCAATGGCAAAAATCAATGAATATTGTAAATGCACAAACAGTAATTTCTCCGCATTGCAAGTTGCAATTCTGAAATTTTTTGCTTTTTCCTGCTCCTCTTAGCATGATAAAGAAGATTCAAAGAGAGTGAGATGCCAGCTCCTTTCATTCAGTCAGTAGCTTCAATCATTTCTGGACGTTTTTCAATGGCAAAAATCAATGAATATTGTAAATGCACAAACAGTAATTTCTCCGCATTGCAAGGTGCAATTCTGAAATTTTTTGCTTTTTCCTGCTCCTCTTAGCATGATAAAGAAGATTCAAAGAGAGTGAGATGCCAGCTCCTTTCATTCAGTCAGTAGCTTCAATCATTTCTGGACGTTTTTCAATGGCAAAAATCAATGAATATTGTAAATGCACAAACAGTAATTTCTCCGCATTGCAAGGTGCAATTCTGAAATTTTTTGCTTTTTCCTGCTCCTCTTAGCATGATAAAGAAGATTCAAAGAGAGTGAGATGCCAGCTCCTTTCATTCAGTCAGTAGCTTCAAACATTTCTGGTATATGAATAACATGATGTTTTTCAATGGCAAAAATCAATGAATATTGTAAAAGCACAAACAGTAATTTCTCCGCATTGCAAGGTGCAATTCTGAAATTTTTTGCTTTTTCCTGCTCCTCTTAGCATGATAAAGAAGATTCAAAGAGAGTGAGATGCCAGCTCCTTTCATTCAGTCAGTAGCTTCAATCATTTCTGGACGTTTTTCAATGGCAAAAATCAATGAATATTGTAAATGCACAAACAGTAATTTCTCCGCATTGCAAGGTGCAATTCTGAAATTTTTTGCTTTTTCCTGCTCCTCTTAGCATGATAAAGAAGATTCAAAGAGAGTGAGATGCCAGCTCCTTTCATTCAGTCAGTAGCTTCAATCATTTCTGGTATATGAATAACATGATGTTTTTCAATGGCAAAAATCAATGAATATTGTAAATGCACAAACAGTAATTTCTCCACATTGCAAGGTGCAATTCTGAAATTTTTTGCTTTTTCCTGCTCCTCTTAGCATGATAAAGAAGATTCAAAGAGAGTGAGATGCCAGCTCCTTTCATTCAGTCAGTAGCTTCAATCTCTTCTGGACGTTTTTCAATGGCAAAAATCAATGAATATTGTAAATGCACAAACAGTAATTTCTCCGAATTGCAAGGTGCAATTCTGAAATTTTTTGCTTTTTCCTGCTCCTCTTAGCATGATAAAGAAGATTCAAAGAGAGCGAGATGCCAGCTCCTTTCATTCAGTCAGTAGCTTCAATCATTTCTGGTATATGAATAACATGATGTTTTTCAATGGCAAAAATCAATGAATATTGTAAATGCACAAACAGTAATTTCTCCGCATTGCAAGGTGCAATTCTGAAATTTTTTGCTTTTTCCTGCTCCTCTTAGCATGATAAAGACGATTCAAAGAGAGTGAGATGCCAGCTCCTTTCATTCAGTCAGTAGCTTCAATCATTTCTGGACGTTTTTCAATGGCAAAAATCAATGAATATTGTAAATGCACAAACAGTAATTTCTCCGCATTGCAAGGTGCAATTCTGAAATTTTTTGCTTTTTCCTGCTCCTCTTAGCATGATAAAGAAGATTCAAAGAGAGTGAGATGCCAGCTCCTTTCATTCAGTCAGTAGCTTCAAACATTTCTGGTATATGAATAACATGATGTTTTTCAATGGCAAAAATCAATGAATATTGTAAATGCACAAACAGTAATTTCTCCGCATTGCAAGGTGCAATTCTGAAATTTTTTGCTTTTTCCTGCTCCTCTTAGCATGATAAAGAAGATTCAAAGAGAGTGAGATGCCAGCTCCTTTCATTCAGTCAGTAGCTTCAATCATTTCTGGACGTTTTTCAATGGCAAAAATCAATGAATATTGTAAATGCACAAACAGTAATTTCTCCGCATTGCAAGGTGCAATTCTGAAATTTTTTGCTTTTTCCTGCTCCTCTTAGCATGATAAAGAAGATTCAAAGAGAGTGAGATGCCAGCTCCTTTCATTCAGTCAGTAGCTTCAATCATTTCTGGACGTTTTTCAATGGCAAAAATCAATGAATATTGTAAATGCACAAACAGTAATTTCTCCGCATTGCAAGGTGCAATTCTGAAATTTTTTGCTTTTTCCTGCTCCTCTTAGCATGATAAAGAAGATTCAAAGAGAGTGAGATGCCAGCTCCTTTCATTCAGTCAGTAGCTTCAATCATTTCTGGTATATGAATAACATGATGTTTTTCAATGGCAAAAATCAATGAATATTGTAAATGCACAAACAGTAATTTCTCCGCATTGCAAGGTGCAATTCTGAAATTTTTTGCTTTTTCCTGCTCCTCTTAGCATGATAAAGAAGATTCAAAGAGAGTGAGATGCCAGCTCCTTTCATTCAGTCAGCAGCTTCAATCATTTCTGGACATTTTTCAATGGCAAAAATCAATGAATATTGTAAATGCACAAACAGTAATTTCTCCGCATTGCAAGGTGCAATTCTGAAATGTTTTGCTTTTTCCTGCTCCTCTTAGCATGATAAAGAAGATTCAAAGAGAGTGAGATGCCAGCTCCTTTCATTCAGTCAGTAGCTTCAAACATTTCTGGTATATGAATAACATGATGTGTTTCAATGGCAAAAATCAATGAATATTGTAAAAGCACAAACAGTAATTTCTCCGCATTGCAAGGTGCAATTCTGAAATTTTTTGCTTTTTCCTGCTCCTCTTAGCATGATAAAGAAGATTCAAAGAGAGTGAGATGCCAGCTCCTTTCATTCAGTCAGTAGCTTCAATCATTTCTGGACGTTTTTCAATGGCAAAAATCAATGAATATTGTAAATGCACAAACAGTAATTTCTCCGCATTGCAAGGTGCCATTCTGAAATTTTTTGCTTTTTCCTGCTCCTCTTAGCATGATAAAGAAGATTCAAAGAGAGTGAGATTCCAGCTCCTTTCATTCAGTCAGTAGCTTCAATCATTTCTGGTATATGAATAACATGATGTTTTTCAATGGCAAAAATCAATGAATATTGTAAATGCACAAACAGTAATTTCTCCGCATTGCAAGTTGCAATTCTGAAATTTTTTGCTTTTTCCTGCTCCTCTTAGCATGATAAAGAAGATTCAAAGAGAGTGAGATGCCAGCTCCTTTCATTCAGTCAGTAGCTTCAATTATTTCTGGACGTTTTTCAATGGCAAAAATCAATGAATATTGTAAATGCACAAACAGTAATTTCTCCGCATTGCAAGGTGCAATTCTGAAATTTTTTGCTTTTTCCTGCTCCTCTTAGCATGATAAAGAAGATTCAAAGAGAGTGAGATGCCAGCTCCTTTCATTCAGTCAGTTGCTTCAATCATTTCTGGACGTTTTTCAATGGCAAAAATCAGTGAATATTGTAAATGCACAAACAGTAATTTCTCCGCATTGCAAGGTGCAATTCTGAAATTTTTTGCTTTTTCCTGCTCCTCTTAGCATGATAAAGAAGATTCAAAGAGAGTGAGATGCCAGCTCCTTTCATTCAGTCAGTAGCTTCAATCATTTCTGGACGTTTTTCAATGGCAAAAATCAATGAATATTGTAACTGCACAAACAGTAATTTCTCCGCATTGCAAGGTGCAATTCTGAAATTTTTTGCTTTTTCCTGCTCCTCTTTGCATGATAAAGAAGATTCAAAGAGAGTGAGATGCCAGCTCCTTTCATTCAGTCAGTAGCTTCAATCATTTCTGGTATATGAATAACATGATGTTTTACAATGGCAAAAATCAATGAATATTGTAAATGCACAAACAGTAATTTCTCCGCATTGCAAGGTGCAATTCTGAAATTTTTGGCTTTTTCCTGCTCCTCTTAGCATGATAAAGAAGATTCAAAGAGAGTGAGATGCCAGCTCCTTTCATTCAGTCAGTAGCTTCAATCATTTCTGGATGTTTTTCAATGGCAAAAATCAATGAATATTGTAAATGCACAAACAGTAATTTCTCCGCATTGCAAGGTGCAATTCTGAAATTTCTTGCATTTTCCTGCTCCTCTTAGCATGATAAAGAAGATTCAAAGAGAGTGAGATGCCAGCTCCTTTCATTCAGTCAGTAGCTTCAATCATTTCTGGACGTTTTTCAATGGCAAAAATCAATGAATATTGTAAAAGCACAAACAGTAATTTCTCCGCATTGCAAGGTGCAATTCTGAAATTTTTTGCTTTTTCCTGCTCCTCTTAGCATGATAAAGAAGATTCAAAGAGAGTGCGATGCCAGCTCCTTTCATTCAGTCAGTAGCTTCAAACATTTCTGGTATATGAATAACATGATGTTTTTCAATGGCAAAAATCAATGAATATTGTAAATGCACAAACAGTAATTTCTCCGCATTGCAAGGTGCAATTCTGAAATTTTTTGCTTTTTCCTGCTCCTCTTAGCATGATAAAGAAGATTCAAAGAGAGTGAGATGCCAGCTCCTTTCATTCAGTCAGTAGCTTCAATCATTTCTGGTATATGAATAACATGATGTTTTTCAATGGCAAAAATCAATGAATATTGTAAATGCACAAACAGTAATTTCTCCGCATTGCAAGTTGCAATTCTGAAATTTTTTGCTTTTTCCTGCTCCTCTTAGCATGATAAAGAAGATTCAAAGAGAGTGAGATGCCAGCTCCTTTCATTCAGTCAGTAGCTTCAATCATTTCTGGACGTTTTTCAATGGCAAAAATCAATGAATATTGTAAATGCACAAACAGTAATTTCTCCGCATTGCAAGGTGCAATTCTGAAATTTTTTGCTTTTTCCTGCTCCTCTTAGCATGATAAAGAAGATTCAAAGAGAGTGAGATGCCAGCTCCTTTCATTCAGTCAGTAGCTTCAATCATTTCTGGACGTTTTTCAATGGCAAAAATCAATGAATATTGTAAATGCACAAACAGTAA
The DNA here is from genome assembly GCF_046119375.1 of Phyllobates terribilis. Taxonomy (NCBI): domain Eukaryota; kingdom Metazoa; phylum Chordata; class Amphibia; order Anura; family Dendrobatidae; genus Phyllobates; species Phyllobates terribilis. The sequence continues at coordinate 159,277 of NW_027363921.1, forward strand.
TTTCTCCGCATTGCAAGGTGCAATTCTGAAATTTTTTGCTTTTTCCTGCTCCTCTTAGCATGATAAAGAAGATTCAAAGAGAGTGAGATGCCAGCTCCTTTCATTCAGTCAGTAGCTTCAAACATTTCTGGTATATGAATAACATGATGTTTTTCAATGGCAAAAATCAATGAATATTGTAAAAGCACAAACAGTAATTTCTCCGCATTGCAAGGTGCAATTCTGAAATTTTTTGCTTTTTCCTGCTCCTCTTAGCATGATAAAGAAGATTCAAAGAGAGTGAGATGCCAGCTCCTTTCATTCAGTCAGTAGCTTCAATCATTTCTGGACGTTTTTCAATGGCAAAAATCAATGAATATTGTAAATGCACAAACAGTAATTTCTCCGCATTGCAAGGTGCAATTCTGAAATTTTTTGCTTTTTCCTGCTCCTCTTAGCATGATAAAGAAGATTCAAAGAGAGCGAGATGCCAGCTCCTTTCATTCAGTCAGTAGCTTCAATCATTTCTGGTATATGAATAACATGATGTTTTTCAATGGCAAAAATCAATGAATATTGTAAATGCACAAACAGTAATTTCTCCGCATTGCAAGGTGCAATTCTGAAATTTTTTGCTTTTTCCTGCTCCTCTTAGCATGATAAAGACGATTCAAAGAGAGTGAGATGCCAGCTCCTTTCATTCAGTCAGTAGCTTCAATCATTTCTGGACGTTTTTCAATGGCAAAAATCAATGAATATTGTAAATGCACAAACAGTAATTTCTCCGCATTGCAAGGTGCAATTCTGAAATTTTTTGCTTTTTCCTGCTCCTCTTAGCATGATAAAGAAGATTCAAAGAGAGTGAGATGCCAGCTCCTTTCATTCAGTCAGTAGCTTCAAACATTTCTGGTATATGAATAACATGATGTTTTTCAATGGCAAAAATCAATGAATATTGTAAATGCACAAACAGTAATTTCTCCGCATTGCAAGGTGCAATTCTGAAATTTTTTGCTTTTTCCTGCTCCTCTTAGCATGATAAAGAAGATTCAAAGAGAGTGAGATGCCAGCTCCTTTCATTCAGTCAGTAGCTTCAATCATTTCTGGACGTTTTTCAATGGCAAAAATCAATGAATATTGTAAATGCACAAACAGTAATTTCTCCGCATTGCAAGGTGCAATTCTGAAATTTTTTGCTTTTTCCTGCTCCTCTTAGCATGATAAAGAAGATTCAAAGAGAGTGAGATGCCAGCTCCTTTCATTCAGTCAGTAGCTTCAATCATTTCTGGACGTTTTTCAATGGCAAAAATCAATGAATATTGTAAATGCACAAACAGTAATTTCTCCGCATTGCAAGGTGCAATTCTGAAATTTTTTGCTTTTTCCTGCTCCTCTTAGCATGATAAAGAAGATTCAAAGAGAGTGAGATGCCAGCTCCTTTCATTCAGTCAGTAGCTTCAATCATTTCTGGTATATGAATAACATGATGTTTTTCAATGGCAAAAATCAATGAATATTGTAAATGCACAAACAGTAATTTCTCCGCATTGCAAGGTGCAATTCTGAAATTTTTTGCTTTTTCCTGCTCCTCTTAGCATGATAAAGAAGATTCAAAGAGAGTGAGATGCCAGCTCCTTTCATTCAGTCAGCAGCTTCAATCATTTCTGGACATTTTTCAATGGCAAAAATCAATGAATATTGTAAATGCACAAACAGTAATTTCTCCGCATTGCAAGGTGCAATTCTGAAATGTTTTGCTTTTTCCTGCTCCTCTTAGCATGATAAAGAAGATTCAAAGAGAGTGAGATGCCAGCTCCTTTCATTCAGTCAGTAGCTTCAAACATTTCTGGTATATGAATAACATGATGTGTTTCAATGGCAAAAATCAATGAATATTGTAAAAGCACAAACAGTAATTTCTCCGCATTGCAAGGTGCAATTCTGAAATTTTTTGCTTTTTCCTGCTCCTCTTAGCATGATAAAGAAGATTCAAAGAGAGTGAGATGCCAGCTCCTTTCATTCAGTCAGTAGCTTCAATCATTTCTGGACGTTTTTCAATGGCAAAAATCAATGAATATTGTAAATGCACAAACAGTAATTTCTCCGCATTGCAAGGTGCCATTCTGAAATTTTTTGCTTTTTCCTGCTCCTCTTAGCATGATAAAGAAGATTCAAAGAGAGTGAGATTCCAGCTCCTTTCATTCAGTCAGTAGCTTCAATCATTTCTGGTATATGAATAACATGATGTTTTTCAATGGCAAAAATCAATGAATATTGTAAATGCACAAACAGTAATTTCTCCGCATTGCAAGTTGCAATTCTGAAATTTTTTGCTTTTTCCTGCTCCTCTTAGCATGATAAAGAAGATTCAAAGAGAGTGAGATGCCAGCTCCTTTCATTCAGTCAGTAGCTTCAATTATTTCTGGACGTTTTTCAATGGCAAAAATCAATGAATATTGTAAATGCACAAACAGTAATTTCTCCGCATTGCAAGGTGCAATTCTGAAATTTTTTGCTTTTTCCTGCTCCTCTTAGCATGATAAAGAAGATTCAAAGAGAGTGAGATGCCAGCTCCTTTCATTCAGTCAGTTGCTTCAATCATTTCTGGACGTTTTTCAATGGCAAAAATCAGTGAATATTGTAAATGCACAAACAGTAATTTCTCCGCATTGCAAGGTGCAATTCTGAAATTTTTTGCTTTTTCCTGCTCCTCTTAGCATGATAAAGAAGATTCAAAGAGAGTGAGATGCCAGCTCCTTTCATTCAGTCAGTAGCTTCAATCATTTCTGGACGTTTTTCAATGGCAAAAATCAATGAATATTGTAACTGCACAAACAGTAATTTCTCCGCATTGCAAGGTGCAATTCTGAAATTTTTTGCTTTTTCCTGCTCCTCTTTGCATGATAAAGAAGATTCAAAGAGAGTGAGATGCCAGCTCCTTTCATTCAGTCAGTAGCTTCAATCATTTCTGGTATATGAATAACATGATGTTTTACAATGGCAAAAATCAATGAATATTGTAAATGCACAAACAGTAATTTCTCCGCATTGCAAGGTGCAATTCTGAAATTTTTGGCTTTTTCCTGCTCCTCTTAGCATGATAAAGAAGATTCAAAGAGAGTGAGATGCCAGCTCCTTTCATTCAGTCAGTAGCTTCAATCATTTCTGGATGTTTTTCAATGGCAAAAATCAATGAATATTGTAAATGCACAAACAGTAATTTCTCCGCATTGCAAGGTGCAATTCTGAAATTTCTTGCATTTTCCTGCTCCTCTTAGCATGATAAAGAAGATTCAAAGAGAGTGAGATGCCAGCTCCTTTCATTCAGTCAGTAGCTTCAATCATTTCTGGACGTTTTTCAATGGCAAAAATCAATGAATATTGTAAAAGCACAAACAGTAATTTCTCCGCATTGCAAGGTGCAATTCTGAAATTTTTTGCTTTTTCCTGCTCCTCTTAGCATGATAAAGAAGATTCAAAGAGAGTGCGATGCCAGCTCCTTTCATTCAGTCAGTAGCTTCAAACATTTCTGGTATATGAATAACATGATGTTTTTCAATGGCAAAAATCAATGAATATTGTAAATGCACAAACAGTAATTTCTCCGCATTGCAAGGTGCAATTCTGAAATTTTTTGCTTTTTCCTGCTCCTCTTAGCATGATAAAGAAGATTCAAAGAGAGTGAGATGCCAGCTCCTTTCATTCAGTCAGTAGCTTCAATCATTTCTGGTATATGAATAACATGATGTTTTTCAATGGCAAAAATCAATGAATATTGTAAATGCACAAACAGTAATTTCTCCGCATTGCAAGTTGCAATTCTGAAATTTTTTGCTTTTTCCTGCTCCTCTTAGCATGATAAAGAAGATTCAAAGAGAGTGAGATGCCAGCTCCTTTCATTCAGTCAGTAGCTTCAATCATTTCTGGACGTTTTTCAATGGCAAAAATCAATGAATATTGTAAATGCACAAACAGTAATTTCTCCGCATTGCAAGGTGCAATTCTGAAATTTTTTGCTTTTTCCTGCTCCTCTTAGCATGATAAAGAAGATTCAAAGAGAGTGAGATGCCAGCTCCTTTCATTCAGTCAGTAGCTTCAATCATTTCTGGACGTTTTTCAATGGCAAAAATCAATGAATATTGTAAATGCACAAACAGTAATTTCTCCGCATTGCAAGGTGCAATTCTGAAATTTTTTGCTTTTTCCTGCTCCTCTTAGCATGATAAAGAAGATTCAAAGAGAGTGAGATGCCAGCTCCTTTCATTCAGTCAGTAGCTTCAAACATTTCTGGTATATGAATAACATGATGTTTTTCAATGGCAAAAATCAATGAATATTGTAAAAGCACAAACAGTAATTTCTCCGCATTGCAAGGTGCAATTCTGAAATTTTTTGCTTTTTCCTGCTCCTCTTAGCATGATAAAGAAGATTCAAAGAGAGTGAGATGCCAGCTCCTTTCATTCAGTCAGTAGCTTCAATCATTTCTGGACGTTTTTCAATGGCAAAAATCAATGAATATTGTAAATGCACAAACAGTAATTTCTCCGCATTGCAAGGTGCAATTCTGAAATTTTTTGCTTTTTCCTGCTCCTCTTAGCATGATAAAGAAGATTCAAAGAGAGTGAGATGCCAGCTCCTTTCATTCAGTCAGTAGCTTCAATCATTTCTGGTATATGAATAACATGATGTTTTTCAATGGCAAAAATCAATGAATATTGTAAATGCACAAACAGTAATTTCTCCACATTGCAAGGTGCAATTCTGAAATTTTTTGCTTTTTCCTGCTCCTCTTAGCATGATAAAGAAGATTCAAAGAGAGTGAGATGCCAGCTCCTTTCATTCAGTCAGTAGCTTCAATCATTTCTGGACGTTTTTCAATGGCAAAAATCAATGAATATTGTAAATGCACAAACAGTAATTTCTCCGCATTGCAAGGTGCAATTCTGAAATTTTTTGCTTTTTCCTGCTCCTCTTAGCATGATAAAGAAGATTCAAAGAGAGCGAGATGCCAGCTCCTTTCATTCAGTCAGTAGCTTCAATCATTTCTGGTATATGAATAACATGATGTTTTTCAATGGCAAAAATCAATGAATATTGTAAATGCACAAACAGTAATTTCTCCGCATTGCAAGGTGCAATTCTGAAATTTTTTGCTTTTTCCTGCTCCTCTTAGCATGATAAAGAAGATTCAAAGAGAGTGAGATGCCAGCTCCTTTCATTCAGTCAGTAGCTTCAATCATTTCTGGACGTTTTTCAATGGCAAAAATCAATGAATATTGTAAATGCACAAACAGTAATTTCTCCGCATTGCAAGGTGCAATTCTGAAATTTTTTGCTTTTTCCTGCTCCTCTTTGCATGATAAAGAAGATTCAAAGAGAGTGAGATGCCAGCTCCTTTCATTCAGTCAGTAGCTTCAATCATTTCTGGTATATGAATAACATGATGTTTTTCAATGGCAAAAATCAATGAATATTGTAAATGCACAAACAGTAATTTCTCCGCATTGCAAGGTGCAATTCTGAAATTTTTGGCTTTTTCCTGCTCCTCTTAGCATGATAAAGAAGATTCAGAGAGTGAGATGCCAGCTCCTTTCATTCAGTCAGTAGCTTCAATCATTTCTGGATGTTTTTCAATGGCAAAAATCAATGAATATTGTAAATGCACAAACAGTAATTTCTCCGCATTGCAAGGTGCAATTCTGAAATTTCTTGCATTTTCCTGCTCCTCTTAGCATGATAAAGAAGATTCAAAGAGAGTGAGATGCCAGCTCCTTTCATTCAGTCAGTAGCTTCAATCATTTCTGGACGTTTTTCAATGGCAAAAATCAATGAATATTGTAAAAGCACAAACAGTAATTTCTCCGCATTGCAAGGTGCAATTCTGAAATTTTTTGCTTTTTCCTGCTCCTCTTAGCATGATAAAGAAGATTCAAAGAGAGTGCGATGCCAGCTCCTTTCATTCAGTCAGTAGCTTCAAACATTTCTGGTATATGAATAACATGATGTTTTTCAATGGCAAAAATCAATGAATATTGTAAATGCACAAACAGTAATTTCTCCGCATTGCAAGGTGCAATTCTGAAATTTTTTGCTTTTTCCTGCTCCTCTTAGCATGATAAAGAAGATTCAAAGAGAGTGAGATGCCAGCTCCTTTCATTCAGTCAGTAGCTTCAATCATTTCTGGTATATGAATAACATGATGTTTTTCAATGGCAAAAATCAATGAATATTGTAAATGCACAAACAGTAATTTCTCCGCATTGCAAGTTGCAATTCTGAAATTTTTTGCTTTTTCCTGCTCCTCTTAGCATGATAAAGAAGATTCAAAGAGAGTGAGATGCCAGCTCCTTTCATTCAGTCAGTAGCTTCAATCATTTCTGGACGTTTTTCAATGGCAAAAATCAATGAATATTGTAAATGCACAAACAGTAATTTCTCCGCATTGCAAGGTGCAATTCTGAAATTTTTTGCTTTTTCCTGCTCCTCTTAGCATGATAAAGAAGATTCAAAGAGAGTGAGATGCCAGCTCCTTTCATTCAGTCAGTAGCTTCAATCATTTCTGGACGTTTTTCAATGGCAAAAATCAATGAATATTGTAAATGCACAAACAGTAATTTCTCCGCATTGCAAGGTGCAATTCTGAAATTTTTTGCTTTTTCCTGCTCCTCTTAGCATGATAAAGAAGATTCAAAGAGAGTGAGATGCCAGCTCCTTTCATTCAGTCAGTAGCTTCAAACATTTCTGGTATATGAATAACATGATGTTTTTCAATGGCAAAAATCAATGAATATTGTAAAAGCACAAACAGTAATTTCTCCGCATTGCAAGGTGCAATTCTGAAATTTTTTGCTTTTTCCTGCTCCTCTTAGCATGATAAAGAAGATTCAAAGAGAGTGAGATGCCAGCTCCTTTCATTCAGTCAGTAGCTTCAATCATTTCTGGACGTTTTTCAATGGCAAAAATCAATGAATATTGTAAATGCACAAACAGTAATTTCTCCGCATTGCAAGGTGCAATTCTGAAATTTTTTGCTTTTTCCTGCTCCTCTTAGCATGATAAAGAAGATTCAAAGAGAGTGAGATGCCAGCTCCTTTCATTCAGTCAGTAGCTTCAATCATTTCTGGTATATGAATAACATGATGTTTTTCAATGGCAAAAATCAATGAATATTGTAAATGCACAAACAGTAATTTCTCCACATTGCAAGGTGCAATTCTGAAATTTTTTGCTTTTTCCTGCTCCTCTTAGCATGATAAAGAAGATTCAAAGAGAGTGAGATGCCAGCTCCTTTCATTCAGTCAGTAGCTTCAATCATTTCTGGACGTTTTTCAATGGCAAAAATCAATGAATATTGTAAATGCACAAACAGTAATTTCTCCGCATTGCAAGGTGCAATTCTGAAATTTTTTGCTTTTTCCTGCTCCTCTTAGCATGATAAAGAAGATTCAAAGAGAGCGAGATGCCAGCTCCTTTCATTCAGTCAGTAGCTTCAATCATTTCTGGTATATGAATAACATGATGTTTTTCAATGGCAAAAATCAATGAATATTGTAAATGCACAAACAGTAATTTCTCCGCATTGCAAGGTGCAATTCTGAAATTTTTTGCTTTTTCCTGCTCCTCTTAGCATGATAAAGAAGATTCAAAGAGAGTGAGATGCCAGCTCCTTTCATTCAGTCAGTAGCTTCAATCATTTCTGGACGTTTTTCAATGGCAAAAATCAATGAATATTGTAAATGCACAAACAGTAATTTCTCCGCATTGCAAGGTGCAATTCTGAAATTTTTTGCTTTTTCCTGCTCCTCTTAGCATGATAAAGAAGATTCAAAGAGAGTGAGATGCCAGCTCCTTTCATTCAGTCAGTAGCTTCAAACATTTCTGGTATATGAATAACATGATGTTTTTCAATGGCAAAAATCAATGAATATTGTAAATGCACAAACAGTAATTTCTCCGCATTGCAAGGTGCAATTCTGAAATTTTTTGCTTTTTCCTGCTCCTCTTAGCATGATAAAGAAGATTCAAAGAAAGTGAGATGCCAGCTCCTTTCATTCAGTCAGTAGCTTCAATCATTTCTGGACGTTTTTCAATGGCAAAAATCAATGAATATTGTAAATGCACAAACAGTAATTTCTCCGCATTGCAAGGTGCAATTCTGAAATTTTTTGCTTTTTCCTGCTCCTCTTAGCATGATAAAGAAGATTCAAAGAGAGTGAGATGCCAGCTCCTTTCATTCAGTCAGTAGCTTCAATCATTTCTGGACGTTTTTCAATGGCAAAAATCAATGAATATTGTAAATGCACAAACAGTAATTTCTCCGCATTGCAAGGTGCAATTCTGAAATTTTTTGCTTTTTCCTGCTCCTCTTAGCATGATAAAGAAGATTCAAAGAGAGTGAGATGCCAGCTCCTTTCATTCAGTCAGTAGCTTCAATCATTTCTGGTATATGAATAACATGATGTTTTTCAATGGCAAAAATCAATGAATATTGTAAATGCACAAACAGTAATTTCTCCGCATTGCAAGGTGCAATTCTGAAATTTTTTGCTTTTTCCTGCTCCTCTTAGCATGATAAAGAACATTCAAAAAGAGTGAGATGCCAGCTCCTTTCATTCAGTCAGCAGCTTCAATCATTTCTGGACATTTTTCAATGGCAAAAATCAATGAATATTGTAAATGCACAAACAGTAATTTCTCCGCATTGCAAGGTGCAATTCTGAAATTTTTTGCTTTTTCCTGCTCCTCTTAGCATGATAAAGAAGATTCAAAGAGAGTGAGATGCCAGCTCCTTTCATTCAGTCAGTAGCTTCAAACATTTCTGGTATATGAATAACATGATGTTTTTCAATGGCAAAAATCAATGAATATTGTAAAAGCACAAACAGTAATTTCTCCGCATTGCAAGGTGCAATTCTGAAATTTTTTGCTTTTTCCTGCTCCTCTTAGCATGATAAAGAAGATTCAAAGAGAGTGAGATGCCAGCTCCTTTCATTCAGTCAGTAGCTTCAATCATTTCTGGACGTTTTTCAATGGCAAAAATCAATGAATATTGTAAATGCACAAACAGTAATTTCTCCGCATTGCAAGGTGCAATTCTGAAATTTTTTGCTTTTTCCTGCTCCTCTTAGCATGATAAAGAAGATTCAAAGAGAGTGAGATGCCAGCTCCTTTCATTCAGTCAGTAGCTTCAATCATTTCTGGTATATGAATAACATGATGTTTTTCAATGGCAAAAATCAATGAATATTGTAAATGCACAAACAGTAATTTCTCCGCATTGCAAGTTGCAATTCTGAAATTTTTTGCTTTTTCCTGCTCCTCTTAGCATGATAAAGAAGATTCAAAGAGAGTGAGATGCCAGCTCCTTTCATTCAGTCAGTAGCTTCAATTATTTCTGGACGTTTTTCAATGGCAAAAATCAATGAATATTGTAAATGCACAAACAGTAATTTCTCCGCATTGCAAGGTGCAATTCTGAAATTTTTTGCTTTTTCCTGCTCCTCTTAGCATGATAAAGAAGATTCAAAGAGAGTGAGATGCCAGCTCCTTTCATTCAGTCAGTTGCTTCAATCATTTCTGGACGTTTTTCAATGGCAAAAATCAGTGAATATTGTAAATGCACAAACAGTAATTTCTCCGCATTGCAAGGTGCAATTCTGAAATTTTTTGCTTTTTCCTGCTACTCTTAGCATGATAAAGAAGATTCAAAGAGAGTGAGATGCCAGCTCCTTTCATTCAGTCAGTAGCTTCAATCATTTCTGGACGTTTTTCAATGGCAAAAATCAATGAATATTGTAAATGCACAAACAGTAATTTCTCCGCATTGCAAGGTGCAATTTTGAAATTTTTTGCTTTTTCCTGCTCCTCTTTGCATGATAAAGAAGATTCAAAGAGAGTGAGATGCCAGCTCCTTTCATTCAGTCAGTAGCTTCAATCATTTCTGGTATATGAATAACATGATGTTTTTCAATGGCAAAAATCAATGAATATTGTAAATGCACAAACAGTAATTTCTCCGCATTGCAAGGTGCAATTCTGAAATTTTTGGCTTTTTCCTGCTCCTCTTAGCATGATAAAGAAGATTCAAAGAGAGTGAGATGCCAGCTCCTTTCATTCAGTCAGTAGCTTCAATCATTTCTGGATGTTTTTCAATGGCAAAAATCAATGAATATTGTAAATGCACAAACAGTAATTTCTCCGCATTGCAAGGTGCAATTCTGAAATTTCTTGCATTTTCCTGCTCCTCTTAGCATGATAAAGAAGATTCAAAGAGAGTGAGATGCCAGCTCCTTTCATTCAGTCAGTAGCTTCAATCATTTCTGGACGTTTTTCAATGGCAAAAATCAATGAATATTGTAAATGCACAAACAGTAATTTCTCCGCATTGCAAGGTGCAATTCTGAAATTTTTTGCTTTTTCCTGCTCCTCTTAGCATGATAAAGAAGATTCAAAGAGAGTGAGATGCCAGCTCCTTTCATTCAGTCAGTAGCTTCAAACATTTCTGGTATATGAATAACATGATGTTTTTCAATGGCAAAAATCAATGAATATTGTAAATGCACAAACAGTAATTTCTCCGCATTGCAAGGTGCAATTCTGAAATTTTTTGCTTTTTCCTGCTCCTCTTAGCATGATAAAGAAGATTCAAAGAGAGTGAGATGCCAGCTCCTTTCATTCAGTCAGTAGCTTCAATCATTTCTGGACGTTTTTCAATGGCAAAAATCAATGAATATTGTAAATGCACAAACAGTAATTTCTCCGCATTGCAAGGTGCAATTCTGAAATTTTTTGCTTTTTCCTGCTCCTCTTAGCATGATAAAGAAGATTCAAAGAGAGTGAGATGCCAGCTTCTTTCATTCAGTCAGTAGCTTCAAACATTTCTGGGATATGAATAACATGATGTTTTTCAATGGCAAAAATTAATGAATATTGTAAATGCACAAACAGTAATTTCTCCGCATTGCAAGGTGCAATTCTGAAATTTTTTGCTTTTTCCTGCTCCTCTTAGCATGATAAAGAAGATTCAAAGAGAGTGAGATGCCAGCTCCTTTCATTCAGTCAGTAGCTTCAATCATTTCTGGACGTTTTTCAATGGCAAAAATCAATGAATATTGTAAATGCACAAACAGTAATTTCTCCGCATTGCAAGGTGCAATTCTGAAATTTTTTGCTTTTTCCTGCTCCTCTTAGCATGATAAAGAAGATTCAAAGAGAGTGAGATGCCAGCTCCTTTCATTCAGTCAGTAGCTTCAATCATTTCTGGACGTTTTTCAATGGCAAAAATCAATGAATATTGTAAATGCACAAACAGTAATTTCTCCGCATTGCAAGGTGCAATTCTGAAATTTTTTGCTTTTTCCTGCTCCTCTTTGCATGATAAAGAAGATTCAAAGAGAGTGAGATGCCAGCTCCTTTCATTCAGTCAGTAGCTTCAATCATTTCTGGTATATGAATAACATGATGTTTTTCAATGGCAAAAATCAATGAATATTGTAAATGCACAAACAGTAATTTCTCCGCATTGCAAGGTGCAATTCTGAAATTTTTGGCTTTTTCCTGCTCCTCTTAGCATGATAAAGAAGATTCAAAGAGAGTGAGATGCCAGCTCCTTTCATTCAGTCAGTAGCTTCAATCATTTCTGGATGTTTTTCAATGGCAAAAATCAATGAATATTGTAAATGCACAAACAGTAATTTCTCCGCATTGCAAGGTGCAATTCTGAAATTTCTTGCATTTTCCTGCTCCTCTTAGCATGATAAAGAAGATTCAAAGAGAGTGAGATGCCAGCTCCTTTCATTCAGTCAGTAGCTTCAATCATTTCTGGACGTTTTTCAATGGCAAAAATCAATGAATATTGTAAAAGCACAAACAGTAATTTCTCCGCATTGCAAGGTGCAATTCTGAAATTTTTTGCTTTTTCCTGCTCCTCTTAGCATGATAAAGAAGATTCAAAGAGAGTGCGATGCCAGCTCCTTTCATTCAGTCAGTAGCTTCAAACATTTCTGGTATATGAATAACATGATGTTTTTCAATGGCAAAAATCAATGAATATTGTAAATGCACAAACAGTAATTTCTCCGCATTGCAAGGTGCAATTCTGAAATTTTTTGCTTTTTCCTGCTCCTCTTAGCATGATAAAGAAGATTCAAAGAGAGTGAGATGCCAGCTCCTTTCATTCAGTCAGTAGCTTCAATCATTTCTGGTATATGAATAACATGATGTTTTTCAATGGCAAAAATCAATGAATATTGTAAATGCACAAACAGTAATTTCTCCGCATTGCAAGTTGCAATTCTGAAATTTTTTGCTTTTTCCTGCTCCTCTTAGCATGATAAAGAAGATTCAAAGAGAGTGAGATGCCAGCTCCTTTCATTCAGTCAGTAGCTTCAATCATTTCTGGACGTTTTTCAATGGCAAAAATCAATGAATATTGTAAATGCACAAACAGTAATTTCTCCGCATTGCAAGGTGCAATTCTGAAATTTTTTGCTTTTTCCTGCTCCTCTTAGCATGATAAAGAAGATTCAAAGAGAGTGAGATGCCAGCTCCTTTCATTCAGTCAGTAGCTTCAATCATTTCTGGACGTTTTTCAATGGCAAAAATCAATGAATATTGTAAATGCACAAACAGTAATTTCTCCGCATTGCAAGGTGCAATTCTGAAATTTTTTGCTTTTTCCTGCTCCTCTTAGCATGATAAAGAAGATTCAAAGAGAGTGAGATGCCAGCTCCTTTCATTCAGTCAGTAGCTTCAAACATTTCTGGTATATGAATAACATGATGTTTTTCAATGGCAAAAATCAATGAATATTGTAAAAGCACAAACAGTAATTTCTCCGCATTGCAAGGTGCAATTCTGAAATTTTTTGCTTTTTCCTGCTCCTCTTAGCATGATAAAGAAGATTCAAAGAGAGTGAGATGCCAGCTCCTTTCATTCAGTCAGTAGCTTCAATCATTTCTGGACGTTTTTCAATGGCAAAAATCAATGAATATTGTAAATGCACAAACAGTAATTTCTCCGCATTGCAAGGTGCAATTCTGAAATTTTTTGCCTTTTCCTGCTCCTCTTAGCATGATAAAGAAGATTCAAAGAGAGTGAGATGCCAGCTCCTTTCATTCAGTCAGTAGCTTCAATCATTTCTGGACGTTTTTCAATGGCAAAAATCAATGAATATTGTAAATGCACAAACAGTAATTTCTCCGCATTGCAAGGTGCAATTCTGAAATTTTTTGCTTTTTCCTGCTCCTCTTAGCATGATAAAGAAGATTCAAAGAGAGTGAGATGCCAGCTCCTTTCATTCAGTCAGTAGCTTCAATCATTTCTGGTATATGAATAACATGATGTTTTTCAATGGCAAAAATCAATGAATATTGTAAATGCACAAACAGTAATTTCTCCGCATTGCAAGTTGCAATTCTGAAATTTTTTGCTTTTTCCTGCTCCTCTTAGCATGATAAAGAAGATTCAAAGAGAGTGAGATGCCAGCTCCTTTCATTCAGTCAGTAGCTTCAATCATTTCTGGACGTTTTTCAATGGCAAAAATCAATGAATATTGTAAATGCACAAACAGTAATTTCTCCGCATTGCAAGGTGCAATTCTGAAATTTTTTGCTTTTTCCTGCTCCTCTTAGCATGATAAAGAAGATTCAAAGAGAGTGAGATGCCAGCTTCTTTCATTCAGTCAGTAGCTTCAAACATTTCTGGGATATGAATAACATGATGTTTTTCAATGGCAAAAATTAATGAATATTGTAAATGCACAAACAGTAATTTCTCCGCATTGCAAGGTGCAATTCTGAAATTTTTTGCTTTTTCCTGCTCCTCTTAGCATGATAAAGAAGATTCAAAGAGAGTGAGATGCCAGCTCCTTTCATTCAGTCAGTAGCTTCAATCATTTCTGGACGTTTTTCAATGGCAAAAATCAATGAATATTGTAAATGCACAAACAGTAATTTCTCCGCATTGCAAGGTGCAATTCTGAAATTTTTTGCTTTTTCCTGCTCCTCTTAGCATGATAAAGAAGATTCAAAGAGAGTGAGATGCCAGCTCCTTTCATTCAGTCAGTAGCTTCAATCATTTCTGGACGTTTTTCAATGGCAAAAATCAATGAATATTGTAAATGCACAAACAGTAATTTCTCCGCATTGCAAGGTGCAATTCTGAAATTTTTTGCTTTTTCCTGCTCCTCTTTGCATGATAAAGAAGATTCAAAGAGAGTGAGATGCCAGCTCCTTTCATTCAGTCAGTAGCTTCAATCATTTCTGGTATATGAATAACATGATGTTTTTCAATGGCAAAAATCAATGAATATTGTAAATGCACAAACAGTAATTTCTCCGCATTGCAAGGTGCAATTCTGAAATTTTTGGCTTTTTCCTGCTCCTCTTAGCATGATAAAGAAGATTCAAAGAGAGTGAGATGCCAGCTCCTTTCATTCAGTCAGTAGCTTCAATCATTTCTGGATGTTTTTCAATGGCAAAAATCAATGAATATTGTAAATGCACAAACAGTAATTTCTCCGCATTGCAAGGTGCAATTCTGAAATTTCTTGCATTTTCCTGCTCCTCTTAGCATGATAAAGAAGATTCAAAGAGAGTGAGATGCCAGCTCCTTTCATTCAGTCAGTAGCTTCAATCATTTCTGGACGTTTTTCAATGGCAAAAATCAATGAATATTGTAAAAGCACAAACAGTAATTTCTCCGCATTGCAAGGTGCAATTCTGAAATTTTTTGCTTTTTCCTGCTCCTCTTAGCATGATAAAGAAGATTCAAAGAGAGTGCGATGCCAGCTCCTTTCATTCAGTCAGTAGCTTCAAACATTTCTGGTATATGAATAACATGATGTTTTTCAATGGCAAAAATCAATGAATATTGTAAATGCACAAACAGTAATTTCTCCGCATTGCAAGGTGCAATTCTGAAATTTTTTGCTTTTTCCTGCTCCTCTTAGCATGATAAAGAAGATTCAAAGAGAGTGAGATGCCAGCTCCTTTCATTCAGTCAGTAGCTTCAATCATTTCTGGTATATGAATAACATGATGTTTTTCAATGGCAAAAATCAATGAATATTGTAAATGCACAAACAGTAATTTCTCCGCATTGCAAGTTGCAATTCTGAAATTTTTTGCTTTTTCCTGCTCCTCTTAGCATGATAAAGAAGATTCAAAGAGAGTGAGATGCCAGCTCCTTTCATTCAGTCAGTAGCTTCAATCATTTCTGGACGTTTTTCAATGGCAAAAATCAATGAATATTGTAAATGCACAAACAGTAATTTCTCCGCATTGCAAGGTGCAATTCTGAAATTTTTTGCTTTTTCCTGCTCCTCTTAGCATGATAAAGAAGATTCAAAGAGAGTGAGATGCCAGCTCCTTTCATTCAGTCAGTAGCTTCAATCATTTCTGGACGTTTTTCAATGGCAAAAATCAATGAATATTGTAAATGCACAAACAGTAATTTCTCCGCATTGCAAGGTGCAATTCTGAAATTTTTTGCTTTTTCCTGCTCCTCTTAGCATGATAAAGAAGATTCAAAGAGAGTGAGATGCCAGCTCCTTTCATTCAGTCAGTAGCTTCAAACATTTCTGGTATATGAATAACATGATGTTTTTCAATGGCAAAAATCAATGAATATTGTAAAAGCACAAACAGTAATTTCTCCGCATTGCAAGGTGCAATTCTGAAATTTTTTGCTTTTTCCTGCTCCTCTTAGCATGATAAAGAAGATTCAAAGAGAGTGAGATGCCAGCTCCTTTCATTCAGTCAGTAGCTTCAATCATTTCTGGACGTTTTTCAATGGCAAAAATCAATGAATATTGTAAATGCACAAACAGTAATTTCTCCGCATTGCAAGGTGCAATTCTGAAATTTTTTGCCTTTTCCTGCTCCTCTTAGCATGATAAAGAAGATTCAAAGAGAGTGAGATGCCAGCTCCTTTCATTCAGTCAGTAGCTTCAATCATTTCTGGACGTTTTTCAATGGCAAAAATCAATGAATATTGTAAATGCACAAACAGTAATTTCTCCGCATTGCAAGGTGCAATTCTGAAATTTTTTGCTTTTTCCTGCTCCTCTTAGCATGATAAAGAAGATTCAAAGAGAGTGAGATGCCAGCTCCTTTCATTCAGTCAGTAGCTTCAATCATTTCTGGTATATGAATAACATGATGTTTTTCAATGGCAAAAATCAATGAATATTGTAAATGCACAAACAGTAATTTCTCCGCATTGCAAGTTGCAATTCTGAAATTTTTTGCTTTTTCCTGCTCCTCTTAGCATGATAAAGAAGATTCAAAGAGAGTGAGATGCCAGCTCCTTTCATTCAGTCAGTAGCTTCAATTATTTCTGGACGTTTTTCAATGGCAAAAATCAATGAATATTGTAAATGCACAAACAGTAATTTCTCCGCATTGCAAGGTGCAATTCTGAAATTTTTTGCTTTTTCCTGCTCCTCTTAGCATGATAAAGAAGATTCAAAGAGAGTGAGATGCCAGCTCCTTTCATTCAGTCAGTTGCTTCAATCATTTCTGGACGTTTTTCAATGGCAAAAATCAGTGAATATTGTAAATGCACAAACAGTAATTTCTCCGCATTGCAAGGTGCAATTCTGAAATTTTTTGCTTTTTCCTGCTACTCTTAGCATGATAAAGAAGATTCAAAGAGAGTGAGATGCCAGCTCCTTTCATTCAGTCAGTAGCTTCAATCATTTCTGGACGTTTTTCAATGGCAAAAATCAATGAATATTGTAAATGCACAAACAGTAATTTCTCCGCATTGCAAGGTGCAATTTTGAAATTTTTTGCTTTTTCCTGCTCCTCTTTGCATGATAAAGAAGATTCAAAGAGAGTGAGATGCCAGCTCCTTTCATTCAGTCAGTAGCTTCAATCATTTCTGGTATATGAATAACATGATGTTTTTCAATGGCAAAAATCAATGAATATTGTAAATGCACAAACAGTAATTTCTCCGCATTGCAAGGTGCAATTCTGAAATTTTTGGCTTTTTCCTGCTCCTCTTAGCATGATAAAGAAGATTCAAAGAGAGTGAGATGCCAGCTCCTTTCATTCAGTCAGTAGCTTCAATCATTTCTGGATGTTTTTCAATGGCAAAAATCAATGAATATTGTAAATGCACAAACAGTAATTTCTCCGCATTGCAAGGTGCAATTCTGAAATTTCTTGCATTTTCCTGCTCCTCTTAGCATGATAAAGAAGATTCAAAGAGAGTGAGATGCCAGCTCCTTTCATTCAGTCAGTAGCTTCAATCATTTCTGGACGTTTTTCAATGGCAAAAATCAATGAATATTGTAAATGCACAAACAGTAATTTCTCCGCATTGCAAGGTGCAATTCTGAAATTTTTTGCTTTTTCCTGCTCCTCTTAGCATGATAAAGAAGATTCAAAGAGAGTGAGATGCCAGCTCCTTTCATTCAGTCAGTAGCTTCAAACATTTCTGGTATATGAATAACATGATGTTTTTCAATGGCAAAAATCAATGAATATTGTAAATGCACAAACAGTAATTTCTCCGCATTGCAAGGTGCAATTCTGAAATTTTTTGCTTTTTCCTGCTCCTCTTAGCATGATAAAGAAGATTCAAAGAGAGTGAGATGCCAGCTCCTTTCATTCAGTCAGTAGCTTCAATCATTTCTGGACGTTTTTCAATGGCAAAAATCAATGAATATTGTAAATGCACAAACAGTAATTTCTCCGCATTGCAAGGTGCAATTCTGAAATTTTTTGCTTTTTCCTGCTCCTCTTAGCATGATAAAGAAGATTCAAAGAGAGTGAGATGCCAGCTTCTTTCATTCAGTCAGTAGCTTCAAACATTTCTGGGATATGAATAACATGATGTTTTTCAATGGCAAAAATTAATGAATATTGTAAATGCACAAACAGTAATTTCTCCGCATTGCAAGGTGCAATTCTGAAATTTTTTGCTTTTTCCTGCTCCTCTTAGCATGATAAAGAAGATTCAAAGAGAGTGAGATGCCAGCTCCTTTCATTCAGTCAGTAGCTTCAATCATTTCTGGACGTTTTTCAATGGCAAAAATCAATGAATATTGTAAATGCACAAACAGTAATTTCTCCGCATTGCAAGGTGCAATTCTGAAATTTTTTGCTTTTTCCTGCTCCTCTTAGCATGATAAAGAAGATTCAAAGAGAGTGAGATGCCAGCTCCTTTCATTCAGTCAGTAGCTTCAATCATTTCTGGACGTTTTTCAATGGCAAAAATCAATGAATATTGTAAATGCACAAACAGTAATTTCTCCGCATTGCAAGGTGCAATTCTGAAATTTTTTGCTTTTTCCTGCTCCTCTTTGCATGATAAAGAAGATTCAAAGAGAGTGAGATGCCAGCTCCTTTCATTCAGTCAGTAGCTTCAATCATTTCTGGTATATGAATAACATGATGTTTTTCAATGGCAAAAATCAATGAATATTGTAAATGCACAAACAGTAATTTCTCCGCATTGCAAGGTGCAATTCTGAAATTTTTGGCTTTTTCCTGCTCCTCTTAGCATGATAAAGAAGATTCAAAGAGAGTGAGATGCCAGCTCCTTTCATTCAGTCAGTAGCTTCAATCATTTCTGGATGTTTTTCAATGGCAAAAATCAATGAATATTGTAAATGCACAAACAGTAATTTCTCCGCATTGCAAGGTGCAATTCTGAAATTTCTTGCATTTTCCTGCTCCTCTTAGCATGATAAAGAAGATTCAAAGAGAGTGAGATGCCAGCTCCTTTCATTCAGTCAGTAGCTTCAATCATTTCTGGACGTTTTTCAATGGCAAAAATCAATGAATATTGTAAAAGCACAAACAGTAATTTCTCCGCATTGCAAGGTGCAATTCTGAAATTTTTTGCTTTTTCCTGCTCCTCTTAGCATGATAAAGAAGATTCAAAGAGAGTGCGATGCCAGCTCCTTTCATTCAGTCAGTAGCTTCAAACATTTCTGGTATATGAATAACATGATGTTTTTCAATGGCAAAAATCAATGAATATTGTAAATGCACAAACAGTAATTTCTCCGCATTGCAAGGTGCAATTCTGAAATTTTTTGCTTTTTCCTGCTCCTCTTAGCATGATAAAGAAGATTCAAAGAGAGTGAGATGCCAGCTCCTTTCATTCAGTCAGTAGCTTCAATCATTTCTGGTATATGAATAACATGATGTTTTTCAATGGCAAAAATCAATGAATATTGTAAATGCACAAACAGTAATTTCTCCGCATTGCAAGTTGCAATTCTGAAATTTTTTGCTTTTTCCTGCTCCTCTTAGCATGATAAAGAAGATTCAAAGAGAGTGAGATGCCAGCTCCTTTCATTCAGTCAGTAGCTTCAATCATTTCTGGACGTTTTTCAATGGCAAAAATCAATGAATATTGTAAATGCACAAACAGTAATTTCTCCGCATTGCAAGGTGCAATTCTGAAATTTTTTGCTTTTTCCTGCTCCTCTTAGCATGATAAAGAAGATTCAAAGAGAGTGAGATGCCAGCTCCTTTCATTCAGTCAGTAGCTTCAATCATTTCTGGACGTTTTTCAATGGCAAAAATCAATGAATATTGTAAATGCACAAACAGTAATTTCTCCGCATTGCAAGGTGCAATTCTGAAATTTTTTGCTTTTTCCTGCTCCTCTTAGCATGATAAAGAAGATTCAAAGAGAGTGAGATGCCAGCTCCTTTCATTCAGTCAGTAGCTTCAAACATTTCTGGTATATGAATAACATGATGTTTTTCAATGGCAAAAATCAATGAATATTGTAAAAGCACAAACAGTAATTTCTCCGCATTGCAAGGTGCAATTCTGAAATTTTTTGCTTTTTCCTGCTCCTCTTAGCATGATAAAGAAGATTCAAAGAGAGTGAGATGCCAGCTCCTTTCATTCAGTCAGTAGCTTCAATCATTTCTGGACGTTTTTCAATGGCAAAAATCAATGAATATTGTAAATGCACAAACAGTAATTTCTCCGCATTGCAAGGTGCAATTCTGAAATTTTTTGCCTTTTCCTGCTCCTCTTAGCATGATAAAGAAGATTCAAAGAGAGTGAGATGCCAGCTCCTTTCATTCAGTCAGTAGCTTCAATCATTTCTGGTATATGAATAACATGAT
Organism: Phyllobates terribilis; assembly: GCF_046119375.1. NCBI lineage: Eukaryota > Metazoa > Chordata > Amphibia > Anura > Dendrobatidae > Phyllobates > Phyllobates terribilis. Next base: position 179,360 of record NW_027363921.1, read on the forward strand.
GTTTTTCAATGGCAAAAATCAATGAATATTGTAAATGCACAAACAGTAATTTCTCCACATTGCAAGGTGCAATTCTGAAATTTTTTGCTTTTTCCTGCTCCTCTTAGCATGATTAAGAAGATTCAAAGAGAGTGAGATGCCAGCTCCTTTCATTCAGTCAGTAGCTTCAATCATTTCTGGACGTTTTTCAATGGCAAAAATCAATGAATATTGTAAATGCACAAACAGTAATTTCTCCGTATTGCAAGGTGCAATTCTGAAATTTTTTGCTTTTTCCTGCTCCTCTTAGCATGATAAAGAAGATTCAAAGAGAGCGAGATGCCAGCTCCTTTCATTCAGTCAGTAGCTTCAATCATTTCTGGTATATGAATAACATGATGTTTTTCAATGGCAAAAATCAATGAATATTGTAAATGCACAAACAGTAATTTCTCCGCATTGCAAGGTGCAATTCTGAAATTTTTTGCTTTTTCCTGCTCCTCTTAGCATGATAAAGAAGATTCAAAGAGAGTGAGATGCCAGCTCCTTTCATTCAGTCAGTAGCTTCAATCATTTCTGGACGTTTTTCAATGGCAAAAATCAATGAATATTGTAAATGCACAAACAGTAATTTCTCCGCATTGCAAGGTGCAATTCTGAAATTTTTTGCTTTTTCCTGCTCCTCTTAGCATGATAAAGAAGATTCAAAGAGAGTGAGATGCCAGCTCCTTTCATTCAGTCAGTAGCTTCAAACATTTCTGGTATATGAATAACATGATGTTTTTCAATGGCAAAAATCAATGAATATTGTAAATGCACAAACAGTAATTTCTCCGCATTGCAAGGTGCAATTCTGAAATTTTTTGCTTTTTCCTGCTCCTCTTAGCATGATAAAGAAGATTCAAAGAGAGTGAGATGCCAGCTCCTTTCATTCAGTCAGTAGCTTCAATCATTTCTGGACGTTTTTCAATGGCAAAAATCAATGAATATTGTAAATGCACAAACAGTAATTTCTCCGCATTGCAAGGTGCAATTCTGAAATTTTTTGCTTTTTCCTGCTCCTCTTAGCATGATAAAGAAGATTCAAAGAGAGTGAGATGCCAGCTCCTTTCATTCAGTCAGTAGCTTCAATCATTTCTGGACGTTTTTCAATGGCAAAAATCAATGAATATTGTAAATGCACAAACAGTAATTTCTCCGCATTGCAAGGTGCAATTCTGAAATTTTTTGCTTTTTCCTGCTCCTCTTAGCATGATAAAGAAGATTCAAAGAGAGTGAGATGCCAGCTCCTTTCATTCAGTCAGTAGCTTCAATCATTTCTGGTATATGAATAACATGATGTTTTTCAATGGCAAAAATCAATGAATATTGTAAATGCACAAACAGTAATTTCTCCGCATTGCAAGGTGCAATTCTGAAATTTTTTGCTTTTTCCTGCTCCTCTTAGCATGATAAAGAAGATTCAAAGAGAGTGAGATGCCAGCTCCTTTCATTCAGTCAGCAGCTTCAATCATTTCTGGACATTTTTCAATGGCAAAAATCAATGAATATTGTAAATGCACAAACAGTAATTTCTCCGCATTGCAAGGTGCAATTCTGAAATTTTTTGCTTTTTCCTGCTCCTCTTAGCATGATAAAGAAGATTCAAAGAGAGTGAGATGCCAGCTCCTTTCATTCAGTCAGTAGCTTCAAACATTTCTGGTATATGAATAACATGATGTTTTTCAATGGCAAAAATCAATGAATATTGTAAAAGCACAAACAGTAATTTCTCCGCATTGCAAGGTGCAATTCTGAAATTTTTTGCTTTTTCCTGCTCCTCTTAGCATGATAAAGAAGATTCAAAGAGAGTGAGATGCCAGCTCCTTTCATTCAGTCAGTAGCTTCAATCATTTCTGGATGTTTTTCAATGGCAAAAATCAATGAATATTGTAAATGCACAAACAGTAATTTCTCCGCATTGCAAGGTGCAATTCTGAAATTTTTTGCTTTTTCCTGCTCCTCTTAGCATGATAAAGAAGATTCAAAGAGAGTGAGATGCCAGCTCCTTTCATTCAGTCAGTAGCTTCAATCATTTCTGGTATATGAATAACATGATGTTTTTCAATGGCAAAAATCAATGAATATTGTAAATGCACAAACAGTAATTTCTCCGCATTGCAAGTTGCAATTCTGAAATTTTTTGCTTTTTCCTGCTCCTCTTAGCATGATAAAGAAGATTCAAAGAGAGTGAGATGCCAGCTCCTTTCATTCAGTCAGTAGCTTCAATTATTTCTGGACGTTTTTCAATGGCAAAAATCAATGAATATTGTAAATACACAAACAGTAATTTCTCCGCATTGCAAGGTGCAATTCTGAAATTTTTTGCTTTTTCCTGCTCCTCTTAGCATGATAAAGAAGATTCAAAGAGAGTGAGATGCCAGCTCCTTTCATTCAGTCAGTTGCTTCAATCATTTCTGGACGTTTTTCAATGGCAAAAATCAGTGAATATTGTAAATGCACAAACAGTAATTTCTCCGCATTGCAAGGTGCAATTCTGAAATTTTTTGCTTTTTCCTGCTCCTCTTAGCATGATAAAGAAGATTCAAAGAGAGTGAGATGCCAGCTCCTTTCATTCAGTCAGTAGCTTCAATCATTTCTGGACGTTTTTCAATGGCAAAAATCAATGAATATTGTAAATGCACAAACAGTAATTTCTCCGCATTGCAAGGTGCAATTTTGAAATTTTTTGCTTTTTCCTGCTCCTCTTTGCATGATAAAGAAGATTCAAAGAGAGTGAGATGCCAGCTCCTTTCATTCAGTCAGTAGCTTCAATCATTTCTGGTATATGAATAACATGATGTTTTTCAATGGCAAAAATCAATGAATATTGTAAATGCACAAACAGTAATTTCTCCGCATTGCAAGGTGCAATTCTGAAATTTTTTGCTTTTTCCTGCTCCTCTTAGCATGATAAAGAAGATTCAAAGAGAGTGAGATGCCAGCTCCTTTCATTCAGTCAGTAGCTTCAATCATTTCTGGACGTTTTTCAATGGCAAAAATCAATGAATATTGTAAATGCACAAACAGTAATTTCTCCGCATTGCAAGGTGCAATTCTGAAATTTTTTGCTTTTTCCTGCTCCTCTTAGCATGATAAAGAAGATTCAAAGAGAGTGAGATGCCAGCTCCTTTCATTCAGTCAGTAGCTTCAATCATTTCTGGACGTTTTTCAATGGCAAAAATCAATGAATATTGTAAATGCACAAACAGTAATTTCTCCGCATTGCAAGGTGCAATTCTGAAATTTTTTGCTTTTTCCTGCTCCTCTTAGCATGATAAAGAAGATTCAAAGAGAGTGAGATGCCAGCTCCTTTCATTCAGTCAGTAGCTTCAATCATTTCTGGTATATGAATAACATGATGTTTTTCAATGGCAAAAATCAATGAATATTGTAAATGCACAAACAGTAATTTCTCCGCATTGCAAGGTGCAATTCTGAAATTTTTTGCTTTTTCCTGCTCCTCTTAGCATGATAAAGAAGATTCAAAGAGAGTGAGATGCCAGCTCCTTTCATTCAGTCAGCAGCTTCAATCATTTCTGGACATTTTTCAATGGCAAAAATCAATGAATATTGTAAATGCACAAACAGTAATTTCTCCGCATTGCAAGGTGCAATTCTGAAATTTTTTGCTTTTTCCTGCTCCTCTTAGCATGATAAAGAAGATTCAAAGAGAGTGAGATGCCAGCTCCTTTCATTCAGTCAGTAGCTTCAAACATTTCTGGTATATGAATAACATCTTGTTTTTCAATGGCAAAAATCAATGAATATTGTAAAAGCACAAACAGTAATTTCTCCGCATTGCAAGGTGCAATTCTGAAATTTTTTGCTTTTTCCTGCTCCTCTTAGCATGATAAAGAAGATTCAAAGAGAGTGAGATGCCAGCTCCTTTCATTCAGTCAGTAGCTTCAATCACTTCTGGACGTTTTTCAATGGCAAAAATCAATGAATATTGTAAATGCACAAACAGTAATTTCTCCGCATTGCAAGGTGCAATTCTGAAATTTTTTGCTTTTTCCTGCTCCTCTTAGCATGATAAAGAAGATTCAAAGAGAGTGAGATGCCAGCTCCTTTCATTCAGTCAGTAGCTTCAATCATTTCTGGTATATGAATAACATGATGTTTTTCAATGGCAAAAATCAATGAATATTGTAAATGCACAAACAGTAATTTCTCCGCATTGCAAGTTGCAATTCTGAAATTTTTTGCTTTTTCCTGCTCCTCTTAGCATGATAAAGAAGATTCAAAGAGAGTGAGATGCCAGCTCCTTTCATTCAGTCAGTAGCTTCAATTATTTCTGGACGTTTTTCAATGGCAAAAATCAATGAATATTGTAAATACACAAACAGTAATTTCTCCGCATTGCAAGGTGCAATTCTGAAATTTTTTGCTTTTTCCTGCTCCTCTTAGCATGATAAAGAAGATTCAAAGAGAGTGAGATGCCAGCTCCTTTCATTCAGTCAGTTGCTTCAATCATTTCTGGACGTTTTTCAATGGCAAAAATCAGTGAATATTGTAAATGCACAAACAGTAATTTCTCCGCATTGCAAGGTGCAATTCTGAAATTTTTTGCTTTTTCCTGCTCCTCTTAGCATGATAAAGAAGATTCAAAGAGAGTGAGATGCCAGCTCCTTTCATTCAGTCAGTAGCTTCAATCATTTCTGGACGTTTTTCAATGGCAAAAATCAATGAATATTGTAAATGCACAAACAGTAATTTCTCCGCATTGCAAGGTGCAATTTTGAAATTTTTTGCTTTTTCCTGCTCCTCTTTGCATGATAAAGAAGATTCAAAGAGAGTGAGATGCCAGCTCCTTTCATTCAGTCAGTAGCTTCAATCATTTCTGGTATATGAATAACATGATGTTTTTCAATGGCAAAAATCAATGAATATTGTAAATGCACAAACAGTAATTTCTCCGCATTGCAAGGTGCAATTCTGAAATTTTTGGCTTTTTCCTGCTCCTCTTAGCATGATAAAGAAGATTCAAAGAGAGTGAGATGCCAGCTCCTTTCATTCAGTCAGTAGCTTCAATCATTTCTGGATGTTTTTCAATGGCAAAAATCAATGAATATTGTAAATGCACAAACAGTAATTTCTCCGCATTGCAAGGTGCAATTCTGAAATTTCTTGCATTTTCCTGCTCCTCTTAGCATGATAAAGAAGATTCAAAGAGAGTGAGATGCCAGCTCCTTTCATTCAGTCAGTAGCTTCAATCATTTCTGGACGTTTTTCAATGGCAAAAATCAATGAATATTGTAAATGCACAAACAGTAATTTCTCCGCATTGCAAGGTGCAATTCTGAAATTTTTTGCTTTTTCCTGCTCCTCTTAGCATGATAAAGAAGATTCAAAGAGAGTGAGATGCCAGCTCCTTTCATTCAGTCAGTAGCTTCAATCATTTCTGGAATATGAATAACATGATGTTTTTCAATGGCAAAAATCAATGAATATTGTAAATGCACAAACAGTAATTTCTCCGCATTGCAAGTTGCAATTCTGAAATTTTTTGCTTTTTCCTGCTCCTCTTAGCATGATAAAGAAGATTCAAAGAGAGTGAGATGCCAGCTCCTTTCATTCAGTCAGTAGCTTCAATTATTTCTGGACGTTTTTCAATGGCAAAAATCAATGAATATTGTAAATACACAAACAGTAATTTCTCCGCATTGCAAGGTGCAATTCTGAAATTTTTTGCTTTTTCCTGCTCCTCTTAGCATGATAAAGAAGATTCAAAGAGAGTGAGATGCCAGCTCCTTTCATTCAGTCAGTTGCTTCAATCATTTCTGGACGTTTTTCAATGGCAAAAATCAGTGAATATTGTAAATGCACAAACAGTAATTTCTCCGCATTGCAAGGTGCAATTCTGAAATTTTTTGCTTTTTCCTGCTCCTCTTAGCATGATAAAGAAGATTCAAAGAGAGTGAGATGCCAGCTCCTTTCATTCAGTCAGTAGCTTCAATCATTTCTGGACGTTTTTCAATGGCAAAAATCAATGAATATTGTAAATGCACAAACAGTAATTTCTCCGCATTGCAAGGTGCAATTTTGAAATTTTTTGCTTTTTCCTGCTCCTCTTTGCATGATAAAGAAGATTCAAAGAGAGTGAGATGCCAGCTCCTTTCATTCAGTCAGTAGCTTCAATCATTTCTGGTATATGAATAACATGATGTTTTTCAATGGCAAAAATCAATGAATATTGTAAATGCACAAACAGTAATTTCTCCGCATTGCAAGGTGCAATTCTGAAATTTTTTGCTTTTTCCTGCTCCTCTTAGCATGATAAAGAAGATTCAAAGAGAGTGAGATGCCAGCTCCTTTCATTCAGTCAGTAGCTTCAATCATTTCTGGATGTTTTTCAATGGCAAAAATCAATGAATATTGTAAATGCACAAACAGTAATTTCTCCGCATTGCAAGGTGCAATTCTGAAATTTCTTGCATTTTCCTGCTCCTCTTAGCATGATAAAGAAGATTCAAAGAGAGTGAGATGCCAGCTCCTTTCATTCAGTCAGTAGCTTCAATCATTTCTGGACGTTTTTCAATGGCAAAAATCAATGAATATTGTAAATGCACAAACAGTAATTTCTCCGCATTGCAAGGTGCAATTCTGAAATTTTTTGCTTTTTCCTGCTCCTCTTAGCATGATAGAGAAGATTCAAAGAGAGTGAGATGCCAGCTCCTTTCATTCAGTCAGTAGCTTCAAACATTTCTGGTATATGAATAACATGATGTTTTTCAATGGCAAAAATCAATGAATATTGTAAATGCACAAACAGTAATTTCTCCGCATTGCAAGGTGCAATTCTGAAATTTTTTGCTTTTTCCTGCTCCTCTTAGCATGATAAAGAAGATTCAAAGAGAGTGAGATGCCAGCTCCTTTCATTCAGTCAGCAGCTTCAATCATTTCTGGACATTTTTCAATGGCAAAAATCAATGAATATTGTAAATGCACAAACAGTAATTTCTCCGCATTGCAAGGTGCAATTCTGAAATTTTTTGCTTTTTCCTGCTCCTCTTAGCATGATAAAGAAGATTCAAAGAGAGTGAGATGCCAGCTCCTTTCATTCAGTCAGTAGCTTCAAACATTTCTGGTATATGAATAACATGATGTTTTTCAATGGCAAAAATCAATGAATATTGTAAAAGCACAAACAGTAATTTCTCCGCATTGCAAGGTGCAATTCTGAAATTTTTTTCTTTTTCCTGCTCCTCTTAGCATGATAAAGAAGATTCAAAGAGAGTGAGATGCCAGCTCCTTTCATTCAGTCAGTAGCTTCAATCACTTCTGGACGTTTTTCAATGGCAAAAATCAATGAATATTGTAAATGCACAAACAGTAATTTCTCCGCATTGCAAGGTGCAATTCTGAAATTTTTTGCTTTTTCCTGCTCCTCTTAGCATGATAAAGAAGATTCAAAGAGAGTGAGATGCCAGCTCCTTTCATTCAGTCAGTAGCTTCAATCATTTCTGGTATATGAATAACATGATGTTTTTCAATGGCAAAAATCAATGAATATTGTAAATGCACAAACAGTAATTTCTCCGCATTGCAAGTTGCAATTCTGAAATTTTTTGCTTTTTCCTGCTCCTCTTAGCATGATAAAGAAGATTCAAAGAGAGTGAGATGCCAGCTCCTTTCATTCAGTCAGTAGCTTCAATTATTTCTGGACGTTTTTCAATGGCAAAAATCAATGAATATTGTAAATACACAAACAGTAATTTCTCCGCATTGCAAGGTGCAATTCTGAAATTTTTTGCTTTTTCCTGCTCCTCTTAGCATGATAAAGAAGATTCAAAGAGAGTGAGATGCCAGCTCCTTTCATTCAGTCAGTTGCTTCAATCATTTCTGGACGTTTTTCAATGGCAAAAATCAGTGAATATTGTAAATGCACAAACAGTAATTTCTCCGCATTGCAAGGTGCAATTCTGAAATTTTTTGCTTTTTCCTGCTCCTCTTAGCATGATAAAGAAGATTCAAAGAGAGTGAGATGCCAGCTCCTTTCATTCAGTCAGTAGCTTCAATCATTTCTGGACGTTTTTCAATGGCAAAAATCAATGAATATTGTAAATGCACAAACAGTAATTTCTCCGCATTGCAAGGTGCAATTTTGAAATTTTTTGCTTTTTCCTGCTCCTCTTTGCATGATAAAGAAGATTCAAAGAGAGTGAGATGCCAGCTCCTTTCATTCAGTCAGTAGCTTCAATCATTTCTGGTATATGAATAACATGATGTTTTTCAATGGCAAAAATCAATGAATATTGTAAATGCACAAACAGTAATTTCTCCGCATTGCAAGGTGCAATTCTGAAATTTTTGGCTTTTTCCTGCTCCTCTTAGCATGATAAAGAAGATTCAAAGAGAGTGAGATGCCAGCTCCTTTCATTCAGTCAGTAGCTTCAATCATTTCTGGATGTTTTTCAATGGCAAAAATCAATGAATATTGTAAATGCACAAACAGTAATTTCTCCGCATTGCAAGGTGCAATTCTGAAATTTCTTGCATTTTCCTGCTCCTCTTAGCATGATAAAGAAGATTCAAAGAGAGTGAGATGCCAGCTCCTTTCATTCAGTCAGTAGCTTCAATCATTTCTGGACGTTTTTCAATGGCAAAAATCAATGAATATTGTAAATGCACAAACAGTAATTTCTCCGCATTGCAAGGTGCAATTCTGAAATTTTTTGCTTTTTCCTGCTCCTCTTAGCATGATAAAGAAGATTCAAAGAGAGTGAGATGCCAGCTCCTTTCATTCAGTCAGTAGCTTCAATCATTTCTGGTATATGAATAACATGATGTTTTTCAATGGCAAAAATCAATGAATATTGTAAATGCACAAACAGTAATTTCTCCGCATTGCAAGTTGCAATTCTGAAATTTTTTGCTTTTTCCTGCTCCTCTTAGCATGATAAAGAAGATTCAAAGAGAGTGAGATGCCAGCTCCTTTCATTCAGTCAGTAGCTTCAATTATTTCTGGACGTTTTTCAATGGCAAAAATCAATGAATATTGTAAATACACAAACAGTAATTTCTCCGCATTGCAAGGTGCAATTCTGAAATTTTTTGCTTTTTCCTGCTCCTCTTAGCATGATAAAGAAGATTCAAAGAGAGTGAGATGCCAGCTCCTTTCATTCAGTCAGTAGCTTCAATCATTTCTGGACGTTTTTCAATGGCAAAAATCAATGAATATTGTAAATGCACAAACAGTAATTTCTCCGCATTGCAAGGTGCAATTTTGAAATTTTTTGCTTTTTCCTGCTCCTCTTTGCATGATAAAGAAGATTCAAAGAGAGTGAGATGCCAGCTCCTTTCATTCAGTCAGTAGCTTCAATCATTTCTGGATGTTTTTCAATGGCAAAAATCAATGAATATTGTAAATGCACAAACAGTAATTTCTCCGCATTGCAAGGTGCAATTCTGAAATTTCTTGCATTTTCCTGCTCCTCTTAGCATGATAAAGAAGATTCAAAGAGAGTGAGATGCCAGCTCCTTTCATTCAGTCAGTAGCTTCAATCATTTCTGGACGTTTTTCAATGGCAAAAATCAATGAATATTGTAAATGCACAAACAGTAATTTCTCCGCATTGCAAGGTGCAATTCTGAAATTTTTTGCTTTTTCCTGCTCCTCTTAGCATGATAGAGAAGATTCAAAGAGAGTGAGATGCCAGCTCCTTTCATTCAGTCAGTAGCTTCAAACATTTCTGGTATATGAATAACATGATGTTTTTCAATGGCAAAAATCAATGAATATTGTAAATGCACAAACAGTAATTTCTCCGCATTGCAAGGTGCAATTCTGAAATTTTTTGCTTTTTCCTGCTCCTCTTAGCATGATAAAGAAGATTCAAAGAGAGTGAGATGCCAGCTCCTTTCATTCAGTCAGTAGCTTCAATCATTTCTGGACGTTTTTCAATGGCAAAAATCAATGAATATTGTAAATGCACAAACAGTAATTTCTCCGCATTGCAAGGTGCAATTCTGAAATTTTTTGCTTTTTCCTGCTCCTCTTAGCATGATAAAGAAGATTCAAAGAGAGTGAGATGCCAGCTTCTTTCATTCAGTCAGTAGCTTCAAACATTTCTGGGATATGAATAACATGATGTTTTTCAATGGCAAAAATTAATGAATATTGTAAATGCACAAACAGTAATTTCTCCGCATTGCAAGGTGCAATTCTGAAATTTTTTGCTTTTTCCTGCTCCTCTTAGCATGATAAAGAAGATTCAAAGAGAGTGAGATGCCAGCTCCTTTCATTCAGTCAGTAGCTTCAATCATTTCTGGACGTTTTTCAATGGCAAAAATCAATGAATATTGTAAATGCACAAACAGTAATTTCTCCGCATTGCAAGGTGCAATTCTGAAATTTTTTGCTTTTTCCTGCTCCTCTTAGCATGATAAAGAAGATTCAAAGAGAGTGAGATGCCAGCTCCTTTCATTCAGTCAGTAGCTTCAATCATTTCTGGACGTTTTTCAATGGCAAAAATCAATGAATATTGTAAATGCACAAACAGTAATTTCTCCGCATTGCAAGGTGCAATTCTGAAATTTTTTGCTTTTTCCTGCTCCTCTTAGCATGATAAAGAAGATTCAAAGAGAGTGAGATGCCAGCTCCTTTCATTCAGTCAGTAGCTTCAATCATTTCTGGTATATGAATAACATGATGTTTTTCAATGGCAAAAATCAATGAATATTGTAAATGCACAAACAGTAATTTCTCCGCATTGCAAGTTGCAATTCTGAAATTTTTTGCTTTTTCCTGCTCCTCTTAGCATGATAAAGAAGATTCAAAGAGAGTGAGATTCCAGCTCCTTTCATTCAGTCAGTAGCTTCAATCATTTCTGGACGTTTTTCAATGGCAAAAATCAATGAATATTGTAAATGCACAAACAGTAATTTCTCCGCATTGCAAGGTGCAATTCTGAAATTTTTTGCTTTTTCCTGCTCCTCTTAGCATGATAAAGAAGATTCAAAGAGAGTGAGATGCCAGCTCCTTTCATTCAGTCAGTAGCTTCAAACATTTCTGGTATATGAAAAACATGTTTTTCAATGGCAAAAATCAATGAATATTGTAAATGCACAAACAGTAATATCTCCACATTGCAAGGTGCAATTCTGAAATTTTTTGCTTTTTCCTGCTAATCCTAGCATGACAAAGAAGATTCAAAGAGTGAGATGCCAGCTCCTTTCATTCAGTCAGTAGCTTCAAACATTTCTGGTATATGAAAAACATGTTTTTCAATGGCAAAAATCAATGAATATTGTAAATGCACAAACAGTAATATCTCCACATTGCAAGGTGCAATTCTGAAATTTTTTGCTTTTTCCTGTTAATCCTAGCATGATAAAGAAGATTCAAAGAGAGTGAGATGCCAGCTCCTTTCATTCAGTCAGTAGCTTCAAACATTTCTGGTATATGAAAAACATGTTTTTCAATGGCAAAAATCAATGAATATTGTAAATGCACAAACAGTAATATCTCCACATTGCAAGGTGCAATTCGGAAATTTTTTGCTTTTTCCTGCTAATCCTAGCATGATAAAGAAGATTCAAAGAGAGTGAGATGCCAGCTCCTTTCATTCAGTCAGTAGTTTCAAACATTTCTGGTATATGAATAACATGATGTTTTTCAATGGCAAAAATCAATGAATATTGTAAATGCACAAACAGTAATATCTCCACATTGCAAGGTGCAATTCTGAAATTTTTTGCTTTTTCCTGCTAATCCTAGAATGATAAAGAAGATTCAAAGAGAGTGAGATGCCAGCTCCTTTCATTCAGTCAGTAGCTTCAAACATTTCTGGACGTTTTTCAATGGCAAAAATCAATGAATATTGTAAATGCACAAACAGTAATATCTCCACATTGCAAGGTGCAATTCTGAAATTTTTTGCTTTTTCCTGTTAATCCTAGCATGATAAAGAAGATTCAAAGAGAGTGAGATGCCAGCTCCTTTCATTCAGTCAGTAGCTTCAAACATTTCTGGTATATGAAAAACATGTTTTTCAATGGCAAAAATCAATGAATATTGTAAATGCACAAACAGTAATATCTCCACATTGCAAGGTGCAATTCGGAAATTTTTTGCTTTTTCCTGCTAATCCTAGCATGATAAAGAAGATTCAAAGAGAGTGAGATGCCAGCTCCTTTCATTCAGTCAGTAGCTTCAAACATTTCTGGTATATGAATAACATGATGTTTTTCAATGGCAAAAATCAATGAATATTGTAAATGCACAAACAGTAATATCTCCACATTGCAAGGTGCAATTCTGAAATTTTTTGCTTTTTCCTGCTAATCCTAGCATGATAAAGAAGATTCAAAGAGATTGAGATGCCAGCTCCTTTCATTCAGTCAGTAGCTTCAAACATTTCTGGACGTTTTTCAATGGCAAAAATCAATGAATATTGTAAATGCACAAACAGTAATATCTCCACATTGCAAGGTGCAATTCTGAAATTTTTTGCTTTTTCCTGTTAATCCTAGCATGATAAAGAAGATTCAAAGAGAGTGAGATGCCAGCTCCTTTCATTCAGTCAGTAGCTTCAATCATTTCTGGTATATGAAAAACATGTTTTTCAATGGCAAAAATCAATGAATATTGTAAATGCACAAACAGTAATATCTCCACATTGCAAGGTGCAATTCTGAAATTTTTTGCTTTTTCCTGCTAATCCTAGCATGATAAAGAAGATTCAAAGAGAGTGAGATGCCAGCTCCTTTCATTCAGTCAGTAGCTTCAAACATTTCTGGTATATGAAAAACATGTTTTTCAATGGCAAAAATCAATGAATATTGTAAATGCACAAACAGTAATATCTCCACATTGCAAGGTGCAATTCTGAAATTTTTAGCTTTTTCCTGTTAATCCTAGCATGATAAAGAAGATTCAAAGAGAGTGAGATGCCAGCTCCTTTCATTCAGTCAGTAGCTTCAAACATTTCTGGTATATGAAAAACATGTTTTTCAATGGCAAAAATCAATGAATATTGTAAATGCACAAACAGTAATATCTCCACATTGCAAGGTGCAATTCTGAAATTTTTTGCTTTTTCCTGCTAATCCTAGCATGATAAAGAAGATTCAAAGAGAGTGAGATGCCAGCTCCTTTCATTCAGTCAGTAGCTTCAAACATTTCTGGTATATGAAAAACATGTTTTTCAATGGCAAAAATCAATGAATATTGTAAATGCACAAACAGTAATATCTCCACATTGCAAGGTGCAATTCGGAAATTTTTTGCTTTTTCCTGCTAATCCTAGCATGATAAAGAAGATTCAAAGAGAGTGAGATGCCAGCTCCTTTCATTCAGTCAGTAGCTTCAAACATTTCTGGTATATGAATAACATGATGTTTTTCAATGGTAAAAATCAATGAATATTGTAAATGCACAAACAGTAATATCTCCACATTGCAAGGTGCAATTCTGAAATTTTTTGCTTTTTCCTGTTAATCCTAGCATGATAAAGAAGATTCAAAGAGAGTGAGATGCCAGCTCCTTTCATTCAGTCAGTAGCTTCAAACATTTCTGGTATATGAAAAACATGTTTTTCAATGGCAAAAATCAATGAATATTGTAAATGCACAAACAGTAATATCTCCACATTGCAAGGTGCAATTCTGAAATTTTTTGCTTTTTCCTGCTAATCCTAGCATGATAAAGAAGATTCAAAGAGTGAGATGCCAGCTCCTTTCATTCAGTCAGTAGCTTCAATCATTTCTGGACGTTTTTCAATGGCAAAAATCATTGAATATTATAAATGCACAAACAGTAATTTCTCCGCATTGCAAGGTGCAATTCTGAAATTTTTTACTTTTTCCTGCTCCTCTTAGCATGATAAAGAAGATTCAAAGAGAGTGAGATGCCAGCTCCTTTCATTCAGTCAGTAGCTTCAATCATTTCTGGTATATGAATAACATGATGTTTTTCAATGGCAAAAATCAATGAATATTGTAAATGCACAAACAGTAATTTCTCCGCATTGCAAGGTGCAATTCTGAAATTTTTTGCTTTTTCTTGCTCCTCTTAGCATGATAAAGAAGATTCAAAGAGAGTGAGATGCCAGCTCCTTTCATTCAGTCAGTAGCTTCAATCATTTCTGGACGTTTTTCAATGGCAAAAATCAATGAATATTGTAAATGCACAAACAGTAATTTCTCCGCATTGCAAGGTGCAATTCTGAAATTTTTTGCTTTTTCCTGCTCCTCTTAGCATGATAAACAAGATTCAAAGAGAGTGAGATGCCAGCTCCTTTCATTCAGTCAGTAGCTTCAATCATTTCTGGACGTTTTTCAATGGCAAAAATCATTGAATATTGTAAATGCACAAACAGTAATTTCTCCGCATTGCAAGGTGCAATTCTGAAATTTTTTACTTTTTCCTGCTCCTCTTAGCATGATAAAGAAGATTCAAAGAGAGTGAGATGCCAGCTCCTTTCATTCAGTCAGTAGCTTCAATCATTTCTGGTATATGAATAACATGATGTTTTTCAATCGCAAAAATCAATGAATATTGTAAATGCACAAACAGTAATTTCTCCGAATTGCAAGGTGCAATTCTGAAATTTTTTGCTTTTTCCTGCTCCTCTTAGCATGATAAAGAAGATTCAAAGAGAGTGAGATGCCAGCTCCTTTCATTCAGTCAGTAGCTTCAATCATTTCTGGACGTTTTTCAATGGCAAAAATCAATGAATATTGTAAATGCACAAACAGTAATTTCTCCGCATTGCAAGGTGCAATTCTGAAATTTTTTGCTTTTTCCTGCTCCTCTAAGCATGATAAAGAAGATTCAAAGAGAGTGAGATGCCAGATCCTTTCCTTCAGTCAGTAGCTTCAATCATTTCTGGTATATGAATAACATGATGTTTTTCAATGGCAAAAATCAATGAATTTTGTAAATGCACAAACAGTAATTTCTCCGCATTGCAAGGCGCAATTCTGAAATTTTTTGCTTTTTCCTGCTCCTCTTAGCATGATAAAGAAGATTCAAAGAGAGTGAGATGCCAGCTCCTTTCATTCAGTCAGTAGCTTCAATCATTTCTGGACATTTTTCAATGGCAAAAATCAATGAATATTGTAAATGCACAAACAGTAATTTCTCCACATTGCAAGGTGCAATTCTGAAATTTTTTGCTTTTTCCTGCTCCTCTTAGCATGATAAAGAAGATTCAAAGAGAGTGAGATGCCAGCTCCTTTCATTCAGTCAGTAGCTTCAATCATTTCTGGACGTTTTTCAATGGCAAAAATCAATGAATATTGTAAATGCACAAACAGTAATTTCTCCGCATTGCAAGGTGCAATTCTGAAATTTTTTGCTTTTTCCTGCTCCTCTTAGCATGATAAAGAAGATTCAAAGAGAGTGAGATGCCAGCTCCTTTCATTCAGTCAGTACCTTCAATTATTTCTGGACCTTTTTCAATGGCAAAAATCAATGAATATTGTAAATGCACAAACAGTAATTTCTCCGCATTGCAAGGTGCAATTCTGAAATTTTTTGCTTTTTCCTGCTCCTCTTAGCATGATAAAGAAGATTCAAAGAGAGTGAGATGCCAGCTCCTTTCATTCAGTCAGTAGCTTCAATCATTTCTGGACGTTTTTCAATGGCAAAAATCAATGAATATTGTAAATGCACAAACTGTAATTTCTCCGCATTGCAAGGTGCAATTCTGAAATTTTTTGCTTTTTCCTGCTCCTCTTAGCATGATAAAGAAGATTCAAAGAGAGTGAGATGCCAGCTCCTTTCATTCAGTCAGTAGCTTCAATCATTTCTGGTATATGAATAACATGATGTTTTTCAATAGCAAAAATCAATGAATATTGTAAATGCACAAACAGTAATTTCTCCGCATTGCAAGGTGCAATTCTGAAATTTTTTGCTTTTTCCTGCTCCTCTTAGCATGATAAAGAAGATTCAAAGAGAGTGAGATGCCAGCTCCTTTCATTCAGTCAGTAGCTTCAATCATTTCTGGACGTTTTTCAATGGCAAAAATCAATGAATATTGTAAATGCACAAACAGTAATTTCTCCGCATTGCAAGGTGCAATTCTGAAATTTTTTACTTTTTCCTGCTCCTCTTAGCATGATAAAGAAGATTCAAAGAGAGTGAGATGCCAGCTCCTTTCATTCAGTCAGTAGCTTCAATCATTTCTGGTATATGAATAACATGATGTTTTTCAATCGCAAAAATCAATGAATATTGTAAATGCACAAACAGTAATTTCTCCGCATTGCAAGGTGCAATTCTGAAATTTTTTGCTTTTTCCTGCTCCTCTTAGCATGATAAAGAAGATTCAAAGAGAGTGAGATGCCAGCTCCTTTCATTCAGTCAGTACCTTCAATTATTTCTGGACCTTTTTCAATGGCAAAAATCAATGAATATTGTAAATGCACAAACAGTAATTTCTCCGCATTGCAAGGTGCAATTCTGAAATTTTTTGCTTTTTCCTGCTCCTCTTAGCATGATAAAGAAGATTCAAAGAGAGTGAGATGCCAGCTCCTTTCATTCAGTCAGTAGCTTCAATCATTTCTGGACGTTTTTCAATGGCAAAAATCAATGAATATTGTAAATGCACAAACTGTAATTTCTCCGCATTGCAAGGTGCAATTCTGAAATTTTTTGCTTTTTCCTGCTCCTCTTAGCATGATAAAGAAGATTCAAAGAGAGTGAGATGCCAGCTCCTTTCATTCAGTCAGTAGCTTCAATCATTTCTGGTATATGAATAACATGATGTTTTTCAATAGCAAAAATCAATGAATATTGTAAATGCACAAACAGTAATTTCTCCGCATTGCAAGGTGCAATTCTGAAATTTTTTGCTTTTTCCTGCTCCTCTTAGCATGATAAAGAAGATTCAAAGAGAGTGAGATGCCAGCTCCTTTCATTCAGTCAGTAGCTTCAATCATTTCTGGACGTTTTTCAATGGCAAAAATCAATGAATATTGTAAATGCACAAACAGTAATTTCTCCGCATTGCAAGGTGCAATTCTGAAATTTTTTACTTTTTCCTGCTCCTCTTAGCATGATAAAGAAGATTCAAAGAGAGTGAGATGCCAGCTCCTTTCATTCAGTCAGTAGCTTCAATCATTTCTGGTATATGAATAACATGATGTTTTTCAATCGCAAAAATCAATGAATATTGTAAATGCACAAACAGTAATTTCTCCGCATTGCAAGGTGCAATTCTGAAATTTTTTGCTTTTTCCTGCTCCTCTTAGCATGATAAAGAAGATTCAAAGAGAGTGAGATGCCAGCTCCTTTCATTCAGTCAGTAGCTTCAATCATTTCTGGACGTTTTTCAATGGCAAAAATCAATGAATATTGTAAATGCACAAACAGTAATTTCTCCGCATTGCAAGGTGCAATTCTGAAATTTTTTGCTTTTTCCTGCTCCTTTAAGCATGATAAAGAAGATTCAAAGAGAGTGAGATGCCATATCCTTTCCTTCAGTCAGTAGCTTCAATCATTTCTGGTATATGAATAACATGATGTTTTTCAATGGCAAAAATCAATGAATTTTGTAAATGCACAAACAGTAATTTCTCCGCATTGCAAGGCGCAATTCTGAAATTTTTTGCTTTTTCCTGCTCCTCTTAGCATGATAAAGAAGATTCAAAGAGAGTGAGATGCCAGCTCCTTTCATTCAGTCAGTAGCTTCAATCATTTCTGGACATTTTTCAATGGCAAAAATCAATGAATATTGTAAATGCACAAACAGTAATTTCTCCGCATTGCAAGGTGCAATTCTGAAATTTTTTGCTTTTTCCTGCTCCTCTTAGCATGATAAAGAAGATTCAAAGAGAGTGAGATGCCAGCTCCTTTCATTCAGTCAGTAGCTTCAATCATTTCTGGACGTTTTTCAATGGCAAAAATCAATGAATATTGTAAATGCACAAACAGTAATATCTCCACATTGCAAGGTGCAATTCTGAAATTTTTTGCTTTTTCCTGTTAATCCTAGCATGATAAAGAAGATTCAAAGAGAGTGAGATGCCAGCTCCTTTCATTCAGTCAGTAGCTTCAAACATTTCTGGAATATGAAAAACATGTTTTTCAATGGCAAAAATCAATGAATATTGTAAATGCACAAACAGTAATATCTCCACATTGCAAGGTGCAATTCTGAAATTTTTTGATTTTTCCCGTTAATCCTAGCATGATAAAGAAGATTCAAAGAGAGTGAGATGCCAGCTCCTTTCATTCAGTCAGTAGCTTCAAACATTTCTGGTATATGAAAAACATGTTTTTCAATGGCAAAAATCAATGAATATTGTAAATGCACAAACAGTAATATCTCCACATTGCAAGGTGCAATTCTGAAATTTTTTGCTTTTTCCTGCTAATCCTAGCATGATAAAGAAGATTCAAAGAGAGTGAGATGCCAGCTCCTTTCATTCAGTCAGTAGCTTCAAACATTTCTGGTATATGAAAAACATGTTTTTCAATGGCAAAAATCAATGAATATTGTAAATGCACAAACAGTAATATCTCCACATTGCAAGGTGCAATTCTGAAATTTTTTGCTTTTTCCTGCTAATCCTAGCATGATAAAGAAGATTCAAAGAGAGTGAGATGCCAGCTCCTTTCATTCAGTCAGTAGCTTCAAACATTTCTGTACGTTTTTCAATGGCAAAAATCAATGAATATTGTAAATGCACAAACAGTAATATCTCCACATTGCAAGGTGCAATTCTGAAATTTTTTGCTTTTTCCTGTTAATCCTGGCATGATAAAGAAGATTCAAAGAGAGTGAGATGCCAGCTCCTTTCATTCAGTCAGTAGCTTCAAACATTTCTGGTATATGAAAAACATGTTTTTCAATGGCAAAAATCAATGAATATTGTAAATGCACAAACAGTAATATCTCCACATTGCAAGGTGCAATTCTGAAATTTTTTGCTTTTTCCTGTTAATCCTAGCATGATAAAGAAGATTCAAAGAGAGTGAGATGCCAGCTCCTTTCATTCAGTCAGTAGCTTCAAACATTTCTGGTATATGAAAAACATGTTTTTCAATGGCAAAAATCAATGAATATTGTAAATGCACAAACAGTAATATCTCCACATTGCAAGGTGCAATTCTGAAATTTTTTGCTTTTTCCTGTTAATCCTAGCATGATAAAGAAGATTCAAAGAGAGTGAGATGCCAGCTCCTTTCATTCAGTCAGTAGCTTCAAACATTTCTGGTATATGAAAAACATGTTTTTCAATGGCAAAAATCAATGAATATTGTAAATGCACAAACAGTAATATCTCCACATTGCAAGGTGCAATTCTGAAATTTTTTGCTTTTTCCTGCTAATCCTAGCATGATAAAGAAGATTCAAAGAGAGTGAGATGCCAGCTCCTTTCATTCAGTCAGTAGCTTCAAACATTTCTGGACGTTTTTCAATGGAAAAAATCAATGAATATTGTAAATGCACAAACAGTAATATCTCCACATTGCAAGGTGCAATTCTGAATTTTTTTGCTTTTTCCTGTTAATCCTAGCATGATAAAGAAGATTCAAAGAGAGTGAGATGCCAGCTCCTTTCATTCAGTCAGTAGCTTCAAACATTTCTGGTATATGAAAAACGTTTTTCAATGGCAAAAATCAATGAATATTGTAAATGCACAAACAGTAATATCTCCACATTGCAAGGTGCAATTCTGAATTTTGCTTTTTCCTGCTAATCCTAGCATGATAAAGAAGATTCAAAGAGAGTGAGATGCCAGCTCCTTTCATTCAGTCAGTAGCTTCAAACATTTCTGGACGTTTTTCAATGGCAAAAATCAATGAATATTGTAAATGCACAAACAGTAATATCTCCACATTGCAAGGTGCAATTCTGAAATTTTTTGCTTTTTCCTGTTAATCCTAGCATGATAAAGAAGATTCAAAGAGAGTGAGATGCCAGCTCCTTTCATTCAGTCAGTAGCTTCAAACATTTCTGGAATATGAAAAACATGTTTTTCAATGGCAAAAATCAATGAATATTGTAAATGCACAAACAGTAATATCTCCACATTGCAAGGTGCAATTCTGAAATTTTTTGATTTTTCCCGTTAATCCTAGCATGATAAAGAAGATTCAAAGAGAGTGAGATGCCAGCTCCTTTCATTCAGTCAGTAGCTTCAAACATTTCTGGTATATGAAAAACATGTTTTTCAATGGCAAAAATCAATGAATATTGTAAATGCACAAACAGTAATATCTCCACATTGCAAGGTGCAATTCTGAAATTTTTTGCTTTTTCCTGCTAATCCTAGCATGATAAAGAAGATTCAAAGAGAGTGAGATGCCAGCTCCTTTCATTCAGTCAGTAGCTTCAAACATTTCTGGTATATGAAAAACATGTTTTTCAATGGCAAAAATCAATGAATATTGTAAATGCACAAACAGTAATATCTCCACATTGCAAGGTGCAATTCTGAAATTTTTTGCTTTTTCCTGCTAATCCTAGCATGATAAAGAAGATTCAAAGAGAGTGAGATGCCAGCTCCTTTCATTCAGTCAGTAGCTTCAAACATTTCTGGACGTTTTTCAATGGCAAAAATCAATGAATATTGTAAATGCACAAACAGTAATATCTCCACATTGGAAGGTGCAATTCTGAAATTTTTTGCTTTTTCCTGTTAATCCTGGCATGATAAAGAAGATTCAAAGAGAGTGAGATGCCAGCTCCTTTCATTCAGTCAGTAGCTTCAAACATTTCTGGTATATGAAAAACATGTTTTTCAATGGCAAAAATCAATGAATATTGTAAATGCACAAACAGTAATATCTCCACATTGCAAGGTGCAATTCTGAAATTTTTTGCTTTTTCCTGTTAATCCTAGCATGATAAAGAAGATTCAAAGAGAGTGAGATGCCAGCTCCTTTCATTCAGTCAGTAGCTTCAAACATTTCTGGTATATGAAAAACATGTTTTTCAATGGCAAAAATCAATGAATATTGTAAATGCACAAACAGTAATATCTCCACATTGCAAGGTGCAATTCTGAATTTTTTTGCTTTTTCCTGCTAATCCTAGCATGATAAAGAAGATTCAAAGAGTGAGATGCCAGCTCCTTTCATTCAGTCAGTAGCTTCAAACATTTCTGGTATATGAAAAACATGTTTTTCAATGGCAAAAATCAATGAATATTGTAAATGCACAAACAGTAATATCTCCACATTGCAAGGTGCAATTCTGAAATTTTTTGCTTTTTCCTGTTAATCCTAGCATGATAAAGAAGATTCAAAGAGAGTGAGATGCCAGCTCCTTTCATTCAGTCAGTAGCTTCAAACATTTCTGGTATATGAAAAACATGTTTTTCAATGGCAAAAATCAATGAATATTGTAAATGCACAAACAGTAATATCTCCACATTGCAAGGTGCAATTCTGAAATTTTTTGCTTTTTCCAGCTAATCCTAGCATGATAAAGAAGATTCAAAGAGTGAGATGCCAGCTCCTTTCATTCAGTCAGTAGCTTCAAACATTTCTGGTATATGAAAAACATGTTTTTCAATGGCAAAAATCAATGAATATTGTAAATGCACAAACAGTAATATCTCCACATTGCAAGGTGCAATTCTGAAATTTTTTGCTTTTTCCTGCTAATCCTAGCATGATAAAGAAGATTCAAAGAGAGTGAGATGCCAGCTCCTTTCATTCAGTCAGTAGCTTCAAACATTTCTGGTATATGAAAAACATGTTTTTCAATGGCAAAAATCAATGAATATTGTAAATGCACAAACAGTAATATCTCCACATTGCAAGGTGCAATTCGGAAATTTTTTGCTTTTTCCTGCTAATCCTAGCATGATAAAGAAGATTCAAAGAGAGTGAGATGCCAGCTCCTTTCATTCAGTCAGTAGCTTCAAACATTTCTGGACGTTTTTCAATGGCAAAAATCAATGAATATTGTAAATGCACAAACAGTAATATCTCCACATTGCAAGGTGCAATTCTGAAATTTTTTGCTTTTTCCTGTTAATCCTAGCATGATAAAGAAGATTCAAAGAGAGTGAGATGCCAGCTCCTTTCATTCAGTCAGTAGCTTCAAACATTTCTGGTATATTGAAAACATGTTTTTCAATGGCAAAAATCAATGAATATTGTAAATGCACAAACAGTAATATCTCCACATTGCAAGGTGCAATTCTGAAATTTTTTGCTTTTTCCTGCTAATCCTAGCATGATAAAGAAGATTCAAAGAGAGTGAGATGCCAGCTCCTTTCATTCAGTCAGTAGCTTCAAACATTTCTGGTATATGAAAAACATGTTTTTCAATGGCAAAAATCAATGAATATTGTAAATGCACAAACAGTAATATCTCCACATTGCAAGGTGCAATTCTGAAATTTTTTGCTTTTTCCTGCTAATCCAAGCATGATAAAGAAGATTCAAAGAGAGTGAGATGCCAGCTCCTTTCATTCAGTCAGTAGCTTCAAACATTTCTGGTATATGAAAAACATGTTTTTCAATGGCAAAAATCAATGAATATTGTAAATGCACAAACAGTAATATCTCCACATTGCAAGGTGCAATTCTGAAATTTTTAGCTTTTTCCTGTTAATCCTAGCATGATAAAGAAGATTCAAAGAGAGTGAGATGCCAGCTCCTTTCATTCAGTCAGTAGCTTCAAACATTTCTGGACGTTTTTCAATGGCAAAAATCAATGAATATTGTAAATGCACAAACAGTAATATCTCCACATTGCAAGGTGCAATTCTGAAATTTTTTGCTTTTTCCTGTTAATCCTAGCATGATAAAGAAGATTCAAAGAGAGTGAGATGCCAGCTCCTTTCATTCAGTCAGTAGCTTCAAACATTTCTGGTATATGAAAAACATGTTTTTCAATGGCAAAAATCAATGAATATTGTAAATGCACAAACAGTAATATCTCCACATTGCAAGGTGCAATTCTGAAATTTTTTGCTTTTTCCTGCTAATCCTAGCATGATAAAGAAGATTCAAAGAGAGTGAGATGCCAGCTCCTTTCATTCAGTCAGTAGCTTCAAACATTTCTGGTATATGAAAAACATGTTTTTCAATGGCAAAAATCAATGAATATTGTAAATGCACAAACAGTAATATCTCCACATTGCAAGGTGCAATTCTGAAATTTTTTGCTTTTTCCTGCTAATCCTAGCATGATAAAGAAGATTCAAAGAGAGTGAGATGCCAGCTCCTTTCATTCAGTCAGTAGCTTCAAACATTTCTGGACATTTTTCAATGGCAAAAATCAATGAATATTGTAAATGCACAAACAGTAATATCTCCACATTGCAAGGTGCAATTCTGAAATGTTTTGCTTTTTCCTGTTAATCCTAGCATGATAAAGAAGATTCAAAGAGAGTGAGATGCCAGCTCCTTTCATTCAGTCAGTAGCTTCAAACATTTCTGGTATATGAAAAACATGTTTTTCAATGGCAAAAATCAATGAATATTGTAAATGCACAAACAGTAATATCTCCACATTGCAAGGTGCAATTCTGAAATTTTTTGCTTTTTCCTGCTAATCCTAGCATGATAAAGAAGATTCAAAGAGAGTGAGATGCCAGCTCCTTTCATTCAGTCAGTAGCTTCAAACATTTCTGGTATATGAAAAACATGTTTTTCAATGGCAAAAATCAATGAATATTGTAAATGCACAAACAGTAATATCTCCACATTGCAAGGTGCAATTCTGAAATTCTTTGCTTTTTCCTGCTAATCCTAGCATGATAAAGAAGATTCAAAGAGAGTGAGATGCCAGCTCCTTTCATTCAGTCAGTAGCTTCAAACATTTCTGGTATATGAAAAACATGTTTTTCAATGGCAAAAATCAATGAATATTGTAAATGCACAAACAGTAATATCTCCACATTGCAAGGTGCAGTTCTGAAATTTTTAGCTTTTTCCTGTTAATCCTAGCATGATAAAGAAGATTCAAAGAGAGTGAGATGCCAGCTCCTTTCATTCAGTCAGTAGCTTCAAACATTTCTGGACGTTTTTCAATGGCAAAAATCAATGAATATTGTAAATGCACAAACAGCAATATCTCCACATTGCAAGGTGCAATTCTGAAATTTTTTGCTTTTTCCTGTTAATCCTAGCATGATAAAGAAGATTCAAAGAGAGTGAGATGCCAGCTCCTTTCATTCAGTCAGTAGCTTCAAACATTTCTGGTATATGAAAAACATGTTTTTCAATGGCAAAAATCAATGAATATTGTAAATGCACAAACAGTAATATCTCCACATTGCAAGGTGCAATTCTGAAATTTTTTGCTTTTTCCTGCTAATCCTAGCATGATAAAGAAGATTCAAAGAGAGTGAGATGCCAGCTCCTTTCATTCAGTCAGTAGCTTCAAACATTTCTGGTATATGAAAAACATGTTTTTCAATGGCAAAAATCAATGAATATTGTAAATGCACAAACAGTAATATCTCCACATTGCAAGGTGCAATTCTGAAATTTTTTGCTTTTTCCTGCTAATCCTAGCATGATAAAGAAGATTCAAATAGAGTGAGATGCCAGCTCCTTTCATTCAGTCAGTAGCTTCAAACATTTCTGGACGTTTTTCAATGGCAAAAATCAATGAATATTGTAAATGCACAAACAGTAATATCTCCACATTGCAAGGTGCAATTCTGAAATTTTTTGCTTTTTCCTGCTAATCCTAGCATGATAAAGAAGATTCAAAGAGAGTAAGATGCCAGCTCCTTTCATTCAGTCAGTAGCTTCAAACATTTCTGGACGTTTTTCAATGGCAAAAATCAATGAATATTGTAAATGCACAAACAGTAATTTCTCCGCATTGCAAGGTGCAATTCTGAAATTTTTTGCTTTTTCCTGCTCCTCTTAGCATGATAAAGAAGATTCAAAGAGAGTGAGATGCCAGCTCCTTTCATTCAGTCAGTAGCTTCAATCATTTCTGGACGTTTTTCAATGGCAAAAATCAATGAATATTGTAAATGCACAAACAGTAATTTCTCCGCATTGTAAGGTGCAATTCTGAAATTTTTTGCTTTTTCCTGCTCCTCTTAGCATGATAAAGAAGATTCAAAGATAGTGAGATGCCAGCTTCTTTCATTCAGTCAGTAGCTTCAAACATTTCTGGTATATGAATAACATGATGTTTTTCAATGGCAAAAATCAATGAATATTGTAAATGCACAAACAGTAATTTCTCCGCATTGCAAGTTGCAATTCTGAAATTTTTTGCTTTTTCCTGCTCCTCTTAGCATGATAAAGAAGATTCAAAGAGAGTGAGATGCCAGCTCCTTTCATTCAGTCAGTAGCTTCAATCATTTCTGGACGTTTTTCAATGGCAAAAATCAATGAATATTGTAAATGCACAAACAGTAATTTCTCCGCATTGCAAGGTGCAATTCTGAAATTTTTTGCTTTTTCCTGCTCCTCTTAGCATGATAAAGAAGATTCAAAGAGAGTGAGATGCCAGCTCCTTTCATTCAGTCAGTAGCTTCAATCATTTCTGGCCGTTTTTCAATGGCAAAAATCAATGAATATTGTAAATGCACAAACAGTAATTTCTCCGCATTGCAAGTTGCAATTCTGAAATTTTTTGCTTTTTCCTGCTCCTCTTACCATGATAAAGCTACTGACTGAATGAAAGGAGCTGGCATCTCACTCTCTTTGAATCTTCTTTATCATGCCAGGATTAACAGGAAAAAGCAAAAAATTTCAGAATTGCACCTTCCAATGTGGAGATATTACTGTTTGTGCATTTACAATATTCATTGATTTTTGCCATTGAAAAACGTCCAGAAATGTTTGAAGCTACTGACTGAATGAAAGGAGCTGGCATCTCACTCTCTTTGAATCTTCTTTATCATGCTAGGATTAGCAGGAAAAAGCAAAAAATTTCAGAATTGCACCTTGCAATGTGGAGATATTACTGTTTGTGCATTTACAATATTCATTGATTTTTGCCATTGAAAAACATGTTTTTCATATACCAGAAATGTTTGAAGCTACTGACTGAATGAAAGGAGCTGGCATCTCACTCTCTTTGAATCTTCTTTATCATGCTAGGATTAGCAGGAAAAAGCAAAAAATTTCAGAATTGCACCTTGCAATGTGGAGATATTACTGTTTGTGCATTTACAATATTCATTGATTTTTGCCATTGAAAAACATGTTTTTCATATACCAGAAATGTTTGAAGCTACTGACTGAATGAAAGGAGCTGGCATCTCACTCTCTTTGAATCTTCTTTATCATGCTAGGATTAACGGGAAAAATCAAAAAATTTCAGAATTGCACCTTGCAATGTGGAGATATTACTGTTTGTGCATTTACAATATTCATTGATTTTTGCCATTGAAAAACATGTTTTTCATATTCCAGAAATGTTTGAAGCTACTGACTGAATGAAAGGAGCTGGCATCTCACTCTCTTTGAATCTTCTTTATCATGCTAGGATTAACAGGAAAAAGCAAAAAATTTCAGAATTGCACCTTGCAATGTGGAGATATTACTGTTTGTGCATTTACAATATTCATTGATTTTTGCCATTGAAAAACGTCCAGAAATGTTTGAAGCTACTGACTGAATGAAAGGAGCTGGCATCTCACTCTCTTTGAATCTTCTTTATCATGCTAGGATTAGCAGGAAAAAGCAAAATTCAGAATTGCACCTTGCAATGTGGAGATATTACTGTTTGTGCATTTACAATATTCATTGATTTTTGCCATTGAAAAACGTTTTTCATATACCAGAAATGTTTGAAGCTACTGACTGAATGAAAGGAGCTGGCATCTCACTCTCTTTGAATCTTCTTTATCATGCTAGGATTAACAGGAAAAAGCAAAAAAATTCAGAATTGCACCTTGCAATGTGGAGATATTACTGTTTGTGCATTTACAATATTCATTGATTTTTTCCATTGAAAAACGTCCAGAAATGTTTGAAGCTACTGACTGAATGAAAGGAGCTGGCATCTCACTCTCTTTGAATCTTCTTTATCATGCTAGGATTAGCAGGAAAAAGCAAAAAATTTCAGAATTGCACCTTGCAATGTGGAGATATTACTGTTTGTGCATTTACAATATTCATTGATTTTTGCCATTGAAAAACATGTTTTTCATATACCAGAAATGTTTGAAGCTACTGACTGAATGAAAGGAGCTGGCATCTCACTCTCTTTGAATCTTCTTTATCATGCTAGGATTAACAGGAAAAAGCAAAAAATTTCAGAATTGCACCTTGCAATGTGGAGATATTACTGTTTGTGCATTTACAATATTCATTGATTTTTGCCATTGAAAAACATCCAGAAATGTTTGAAGCTACTGACTGAATGAAAGGAGCTGGCATCTCACTCTCTTTGAATCTTCTTTATCATGCTAGGATTAGCAGGAAAAAGCAAAAAATTTCAGAATTGCACCTTGCAATGTGGAGATATTACTGTTTGTGCATTTACAATATTCATTGATTTTTGCCATTGAAAAACATGTTTTTCATATACCAGAAATGTTTGAAGCTACTGACTGAATGAAAGGAGCTGGCATCTCACTCTCTTTGAATCTTCTTTATCATGCTAGGATTAGCAGGAAAAAGCAAAAAATTTCAGAATTGCACCTTGCAATGTGGAGATATTACTGTTTGTGCATTTACAATATTCATTGATTTTTGCCATTGAAAAACATGTTTTTCATATACCAGAAATGTTTGAAGCTACTGACTGAATGAAAGGAGCTGGCATCTCACTCTCTTTGAATCTTCTTTATCATGCTAGGATTAACGGGAAAAATCAAAAAATTTCAGAATTGCACCTTGCAATGTGGAGATATTACTGTTTGTGCATTTACAATATTCATTGATTTTTGCCATTGAAAAACATGTTTTTCATATTCCAGAAATGTTTGAAGCTACTGACTGAATGAAAGGAGCTGGCATCTCACTCTCTTTGAATCTTCTTTATCATGCTAGGATTAACAGGAAAAAGCAAAAAATTTCAGAATTGCACCTTGCAATGTGGAGATATTACTGTTTGTGTATTTACAATATTCATTGATTTTTGCCATTGAAAAACGTCCAGAAATGATTGAAGCTACTGACTGAATGAAAGGAGCTGGCATCTCACTCTCTTTGAATCTTCTTTATCATGCTAAGAGGAGCAGGAAAAAGCAAAAAATTTCAGAATTGCACCTTGCAATGCGGAGAAATTACTGTTTGTGCATTTACAATATTCATTGATTTTTGCCATTGAAAAATGTCCAGAAATGATTGAAGCTACTGACTGAATGAAAGGAGCTGGCATCTCACTCTCTTTGAATCTTCTTTATCATGCTAAGAGGAGCAGGAAAAAGCAAAAAATTTCAGAATTGCGCCTTGCAATGCGGAGAAATTACTGTTTGTGCATTTACAAAATTCATTGATTTTTGCCATTGAAAAACATCATGTTATTCATATACCAGAAATGATTGAAGCTACTGACTGAAGGAAAGGATATGGCATCTCACTCTCTTTGAATCTTCTTTATCATGCTTAGAGGAGCAGGAAAAAGCAAAAAATTTCAGAATTGCACCTTGCAATGCGGAGAAATTACTGTTTGTGCATTTACAATATTCATTGATTTTTGCCATTGGAAAACGTCCAGAAATGATTGAAGCTACTGACTGAATGAAAGGAGCTGGCATCTCACTCTCTTTGAATCTTCTTTATCATGCTAAGAGGAGCAGGAAAAAGCAAAAAATTTCAGAATTGCACCTTGCAATGCGGAGAAATTACTGTTTGTGCATTTACAATATTCATTGATTTTTGCGATTGAAAAACATCATGTTATTCATATACCAGAAATGATTGAAGCTACTGACTGAATGAAAGGAGCTGGCATCTCACTCTCTTTGAATCTTCTTTATCATGCTAAGAGGAGCAGGAAAAAGTAAAAAATTTCAGAATTGCACCTTGCAATGCGGAGAAATTACTGTTTGTGCATTTACAATATTCATTGATTTTTGCCATTGAAAAACGTCCAGAAATGATTGAAGCTACTGACTGAATGAAAGGAGCTGGCATCTCACTCTCTTTGAATCTTCTTTATCATGCTAAGAGGAGCAGGAAAAAGCAAAAAATTTCAGAATTGCACCTTGCAATGCGGAGAAATTACTGTTTGTGCATTTACAATATTCATTGATTTTTGCTATTGAAAAACATCATGTTATTCATATACCAGAAATGATTGAAGCTACTGACTGAATGAAAGGAGCTGGCATCTCACTCTCTTTGAATCTTCTTTATCATGCTAAGAGGAGCAGGAAAAAGCAAAAAATTTCAGAATTGCACCTTGCAATGCGGAGAAATTACAGTTTGTGCATTTACAATATTCATTGATTTTTGCCATTGAAAAACGTCCAGAAATGATTGAAGCTACTGACTGAATGAAAGGAGCTGGCATCTCACTCTCTTTGAATCTTCTTTATCATGCTAAGAGGAGCAGGAAAAAGCAAAAAATTTCAGAATTGCACCTTGCAATGCGGAGAAATTACTGTTTGTGCATTTACAATATTCATTGATTTTTGCCATTGAAAAAGGTCCAGAAATAATTGAAGGTACTGACTGAATGAAAGGAGCTGGCATCTCACTCTCTTTGAATCTTCTTTATCATGCTAAGAGGAGCAGGAAAAAGCAAAAAATTTCAGAATTGCACCTTGCAATGCGGAGAAATTACTGTTTGTGCATTTACAATATTCATTGATTTTTGCCATTGAAAAACGTCCAGAAATGATTGAAGCTACTGACTGAATGAAAGGAGCTGGCATCTCACTCTCTTTGAATCTTCTTTATCATGCTAAGAGGAGCAGGAAAAAGCAAAAAATTTCAGAATTGCACCTTGCAATGCGGAGAAATTACTGTTTGTGCATTTACAATATTCATTGATTTTTGCCATTGAAAAATGTCCAGAAATGATTGAAGCTACTGACTGAATGAAAGGAGCTGGCATCTCACTCTCTTTGAATCTTCTTTATCATGCTAAGAGGAGCAGGAAAAAGCAAAAAATTTCAGAATTGCGCCTTGCAATGCGGAGAAATTACTGTTTGTGCATTTACAAAATTCATAGATTTTTGCCATTGAAAAACATCATGTTATTCATATACCAGAAATGATTGAAGCTACTGACTGAAGGAAAGGATCTGGCATCTCACTCTCTTTGAATCTTCTTTATCATGCTTAGAGGAGCAGGAAAAAGCAAAAAATTCCAGAATTGCACCTTGCAATGCGGAGAAATTACTGTTTGTGCATTTACAATATTCATTGATTTTTGCCATTGAAAAACGTCCAGAAATGATTGAAGCTACTGACTGAATGAAAGGAGCTGGCATCTCACTCTCTTTGAATCTTCTTTATCATGCTAAGAGGAGCAGGAAAAAGCAAAAAATTTCAGAATTGCACCTTGCAATGCGGAGAAATTACTGTTTGTGCATTTACAATATTCATTGATTTTTGCGATTGAAAAACATCATGTTATTCATATACCAGAAATGATTGAAGCTACTGACTGAATGAAAGGAGCTGGCATCTCACTCTCTTTGAATCTTCTTTATCATGCTAAGAGGAGCAGGAAAAAGTAAAAAATTTCAGAATTGCACCTTGCAATGCGGAGAAATTACTGTTTGTGCATTTACAATATTCAATGATTTTTGCCATTGAAAAACGTCCAGAAATGATTGAAGCTACTGACTGAATGAAAGGAGCTGGCATCTCACTCTCTTTGAATCTTGTTTATCATGCTAAGAGGAGCAGGAAAAAGCAAAAAATTTCAGAATTGCACCTTGCAATGCGGAGAAATTACTGTTTGTGCATTTACAATATTCATTGATTTTTGCCATTGAAAAACGTCCAGAAATGATTGAAGCTACTGACTGAATGAAAGGAGCTGGCATCTCACTCTCTTTGAATCTTCTTTATCATGCTAAGAGGAGCAGGAAAAAGCAAAAAATTTCAGAATTGCACCTTGCAATGCGGAGAAATTACTGTTTGTGCATTTACAATATTCATTGATTTTTGCCATTGAAAAACATCATGTTATTCATATACCAGAAATGATTGAAGCTACTGACTGAATGAAAGGAGCTGGCATCTCACTCTCTTTGAATCTTCTTTATCATGCTAAGAGGAGCAGGAAAAAGTAAAAAATTTCAGAATTGCACCTTGCAATGCGGAGAAATTACTGTTTGTGCATTTATAATATTCAATGATTTTTGCCATTGAAAAACGTCCAGAAATGATTGAAGCTACTGACTGAACGAAAGGAGCTGGCATCTCACTCTCTTTGAATCTTCTTTATCATGCTAAGAGGAGCAGGAAAAAGCAAAAAATTTCAGAATTGCACCTTGCAATGCGGAGAAATTACTGTTTGTGCATTTACAATATTCATTGATTTTTGCCATTGAAAAACATCATGTTATTCATGTACCAGAAATGTTTGAAGCTACTGACTGAATGAAAGGAGCTGGCATCTCACTCTCTTTGAATCTTCTTTATCATGCTAAGAGGAGCAGGAAAAAGCAAAAAATTTCAGAATTGCACATTGCAATGCGGAGAAATTACTGTTTGTGCATTTACAATATTCATTGATTTTTGCCATTGAAAAACGTCCAGAAATGATTGAAGCTACTGACTGAATGAAAGGAGCTGGCATCTCACTCTCTTTGAATCTTCTTTATCATGCTAAGAGGAGCAGGAAAAAGCAAAAAATTTCAGAATTGCACCTTGCAATGCGGAGAAATTACTGTTTGTGCATTTACAATATTCATTGATTTTTGCCATTGAAAAACGTCCAGAAATGATTGAAGCTACTGACTGAATGAAAGGAGCTGGCATCTCACTCTCTTTGAATCTTCTTTATCATGCTAAGAGGAGCAGGAAAAAGCAAAAAATTTCAGAATTGCACCTTGCAATGCGGAGAAATTACTGTTTGTGCATTTACAATATTCATTGATTTTTGCCATTGAAAAATGTCCAGAAATGATTGAAGCTACTGACTGAATGAAAGGAGCTGGCATCTCACTCTCTTTGAATCTTCTTTATCATGCTAAGAGGAGCAGGAAAAAGCAAAAAATTTCAGAATTGCGCCTTGCAATGCGGAGAAATTACTGTTTGTGCATTTACAAAATTCATTGATTTTTGCCATTGAAAAACATCATGTTATTCATATACCAGAAATGATTGAAGCTACTGACTGAAGGAAAGGATCTGGCATCTCACTCTCTTTGAATCTTCTTTATCATGCTAAGAGGAGCAGGAAAAAGCAAAAAATTTCAGAATTGCACCTTGCAATGCGGAGAAATTACTGTTTGTGCATTTACAATATTCATTGATTTTTGCCATTGAAAAACGTCCAGAAATGATTGAAGCTACTGACTGAATGAAAGGAGCTGGCATCTCACTCTCTTTGAATCTTCTTTATCATGCTAAGAGGAGCAGGAAAAAGCAAAAAATTTCAGAATTGCACCTTGCAATGCGGAGAAATTACTGTTTGTGCATTTACAATATTCATTGATTTTTGCCATTGAAAAACGTCCAGAAATGATTGAAGCTACTGACTGAATGAAAGGAGCTGGCATCTCACTCTCTTTGAATCTTCTTTATCATGCTAAGAGGAGCAGGAAAAAGCAAAAAATTTCAGAATTGCACCTTGCAATGCGGAGAAATGACTGTTTGTGCATTTACAATATTCATTGATTTTTGCCATTGAAAAATGTCCAGAAATGATTGAAGCTACTGACTGAATGAAAGGAGCTGGCATCTCACTCTCTTTGAATCTTCTTTATCATGCTTAGAGGAGCAGGAAAAAGCAAAGAATTTCAGAATTGCACCTTGCAATGCGGAGAAATTACTGATTGTGCATTTACAATATTCATTGATTTTTGCCATTGAAAAACGTCCAGAAATGATTGAAGCTACTGACTGAATGAAAGGAGCTGGCATCTCACTCTCTTTGAATCTTCTTTATCATGCTAAGAGGAGCAGGAAAAAGCAAAAAATTTCAGAATTGCACCTTGCAATGCGGAGAAATTACTGTTTGTGCATTTACAATATTCATTGATTTTTGCGATTGAAAAACATCATGTTATTCATATACCAGAAATGATTGAAGCTACTGACTGAATGAAAGGAGCTGGCATCTCACTCTCTTTGAATCTTCTTTATCATGCTAAGAGGAGCAGGAAAAAGTAAAAAATTTCAGAATTGCACCTTGCAATGCGGAGAAATTACTGTTTGTGCATTTACAATATTCATTGATTTTTGCCATTGAAAAACGTCCAGAAATGATTGAAGCTACTGACTGAATGAAAGGAGCTGGCATCTCACTCTCTTTGAATCTTCTTTATCATGCTAAGAGGAGCAGGAAAAAGCAAAAAATTTCAGAATTGCACCTTGCAATGCGGAGAAATTACTGTTTGTGCATTTACAATATTCATTGATTTTTGCTATTGAAAAACATCATGTTATTCATATACTAGAAATGATTGAAGCTACTGACTGAATGAAAGGAGCTGGCATCTCACTCTCTTTGAATCTTCTTTATCATGCTAAGAGGAGCAGGAAAAAGCAAAAAATTTCAGAATTGCACCTTGCAATGCGGAGAAATTACAGTTTGTGCATTTACAATATTCATTGATTTTTGCCATTGAAAAACGTCCAGAAATGATTGAAGCTACTGACTGAATGAAAGGAGCTGGCATCTCACTCTCTTTGAATCTTCTTTATCATGCTAAGAGGAGCAGGAAAAAGCAAAAAATTTCAGAATTGCACCTTGCAATGCGGAGAAATTACTGTTTGTGCATTTACAATATTCATTGATTTTTGCCATTGAAAAACGTCCAGAAATGATTGAAGGTACTGACTGAATGAAAGGAGCTGGCATCTCACTCTCTTTGAATCTTCTTTATCATGCTAAGAGGAGCAGGAAAAAGCAAAAAATTTCAGAATTGCACCTTGCAATGCGGAGAAATTACTGTTTGTGCATTTACAATATTCATTGATTTTTGCTATTGAAAAACATCATGTTATTCATATACTAGAAATGATTGAAGCTACTGACTGAATGAAAGGAGCTGGCATCTCACTCTCTTTGAATCTTCTTTATCATGCTAAGAGGAGCAGGAAAAAGCAAAAAATTTCAGAATTGCACCTTGCAATGCGGAGAAATTACAGTTTGTGCATTTACAATATTCATTGATTTTTGCCATTGAAAAACGTCCAGAAATGATTGAAGCTACTGACTGAATGAAAGGAGCTGGCATCTCACTCTCTTTGAATCTTCTTTATCATGCTAAGAGGAGCAGGAAAAAGCAAAAAATTTCAGAATTGCACCTTGCAATGCGGAGAAATTACTGTTTGTGCATTTACAATATTCATTGATTTTTGCCATTGAAAAACGTCCAGAAATGATTGAAGGTACTGACTGAATGAAAGGAGCTGGCATCTCACTCTCTTTGAATCTTCTTTATCATGCTAAGAGGAGCAGGAAAAAGCAAAAAATTTCAGAATTGCACCTTGCAATGCGGAGAAATTACTGTTTGTGCATTTACAATATTCATTGATTTTTGCCATTGAAAAACGTCCAGAAATGATTGAAGCTACTGACTGAATGAAAGGAGCTGGCATCTCACTCTCTTTGAATCTTCTTTATCATGCTAAGAGGAGCAGGAAAAAGCAAAAAATTTCAGAATTGCACCTTGCAATGCGGAGAAATTACTGTTTGTGCATTTACAATATTCATTGATTTTTGCCATTGAAAAATGTCCAGAAATGATTGAAGCTACTGACTGAATGAAAGGAGCTGGCATCTCACTCTCTTTGAATCTTCTTTATCATGCTAAGAGGTGCAGGAAAAAGCAAAAAATTTCAGAATTGCGCCTTGCAATGCGGAGAAATTACTGTTTGTGCATTTACAAAATTCATAGATTTTTGCCATTGAAAAACATCATGTTATTCATATACCAGAAATGATTGAAGCTACTGACTGAAGGAAAGGATCTGGCATCTCACTCTCTTTGAATCTTCTTTATCATGCTTAGAGGAGCAGGAAAAAGCAAAAAATTTCAGAATTGCACCTTGCAATGCGGAGAAATTACTGTTTGTGCATTTACAATATTCATTGATTTTTGCCATTGAAAAACGTCCAGAAATGATTGAAGCTACTGACTGAATGAAAGGAGCTGGCATCTCACTCTCTTTGAATCTTCTTTATCATGCTAAGAGGAGCAGGAAAAAGCAAAAAATTTCAGAATTGCACCTTGCAATGCGGAGAAATTACTGTTTGTGCATTTACAATATTCATTGATTTTTGCGATTGAAAAACATCATGTTATTCATATACCAGAAATGATTGAAGCTACTGACTGAATGAAAGGAGCTGGCATCTCACTCTCTTTGAATCTTCTTTATCATGCTAAGAGGAGCAGGAAAAAGTAAAAAATTTCAGAATTGCACCTTGCAATGCGGAGAAATTACTGTTTGTGCATTTACAATATTCAATGATTTTTGCCATTGAAAAACGTCCAGAAATGATTGAAGCTACTGACTGAATGAAAGGAGCTGGCATCTCACTCTCTTTGAATCTTCTTTATCATGCTAAGAGGAGCAGGAAAAAGCAAAAAATTTCAGAATTGCACCTTGCAATGCGGAGAAATTACTGTTTGTGCATTTACAATATTCATTGATTTTTGCCATTGAAAAACGTCCAGAAATGATTGAAGCTACTGACTGAATGAAAGGAGCTGGCATCTCACTCTCTTTGAATCTTCTTTATCATGCTAAGAGGAGCAGGAAAAAGCAAAAAATTTCAGAATTGCACCTTGCAATGCGGAGAAATTACTGTTTGTGCATTTATAATATTCAATGATTTTTGCCATTGAAAAACATCATGTTATTCATATACCAGAAATGATTGAAGCTACTGACTGAATGAAAGGAGCTGGCATCTCACTCTCTTTGAATCTTCTTTATCATGCTAAGAGGAGCAGGAAAAAGTAAAAAATTTCAGAATTGCACCTTGCAATGCGGAGAAATTACTGTTTGTGCATTTATAATATTCAATGATTTTTGCCATTGAAAAACGTCCAGAAATGATTGAAGCTACTGACTGAACGAAAGGAGCTGGCATCTCACTCTATTTGAATCTTCTTTATCATGCTAAGAGGAGCAGGAAAAAGCAAAAAATTTCAGAATTGCACCTTGCAATGCGGAGAAATTACTGTTTGTGCATTTACAATATTCATTGATTTTTGCCATTGAAAAACATCATGTTATTCATGTACCAGAAATGTTTGAAGCTACTGACTGAATGAAAGGAGCTGGCATCTCACTCTCTTTGAATCTTCTTTATCATGCTAAGAGGAGCAGGAAAAAGCAAAAAATTTCAGAATTGCACATTGCAATGCGGAGAAATTACTGTTTGTGCATTTACAATATTCATTGATTTTTGCCTTTGAAAAACGTCCAGAAATGATTGAAGCTACTGACTGAATGAAAGGAGCTGGCATCTCACTCTCTTTGAATCTTCTTTATCATGCTAAGAGGAGCAGGAAAAAGCAAAAAATTTCAGAATTGCACCTTGCAATGCGGAGAAATTACTGTTTGTGCATTTACAATATTCATTGATTTTTGCCATTGAAAAACGTGAAGAAATGATTGAAGCTACTGACTGAATGAAAGGAGCTGGCATCTCACTCTCTTTGAATCTTCTTTATCATGCTAAGAGGAGCAGGAAAAAGCAAAAAATTTCAGAATTGCACCTTGCAATGCGGAGAAATTACTGTTTGTGCATTTACAATATTCATTGATTTTTGCCATTGAAAAATGTCCAGAAATGATTGAAGCTACTGACTGAATGAAAGGAGCTGGCATCTCACTCTCTTTGAATCTTCTTTATCATGCTAAGAGGAGCAGGAAAAAGCAAAAAATTTCAGAATTGCGCCTTGCAATGCGGAGAAATTACTGTTTGTGCATTTACAAAATTCATTGATTTTTGCCATTGAAAAACATCATGTTATTCATATACCAGAAATGATTGAAGCTACTGACTGAAGGAAAGGATCTGGCATCTCACTCTCTTTGAATCTTCTTTATCATGCTAAGAGGAGCAGGAAAAAGCAAAAAATTTCAGAATTGCACCTTGCAATGCGGAGAAATTACTGTTTGTGCATTTACAATATTCATTGATTTTTGCCATTGAAAAACGTCCAGAAATGATTGAAGCTACTGACTGAATGAAAGGAGCTGGCATCTCACTCTCTTTGAATCTTCTTTATCATGCTAAGAGGAGCAGGAAAAAGCAAAAAATTTCAGAATTGCACCTTGCAATGCGGAGAAATTACTGTTTGTGCATTTACAATATTCATTGATTTTTGCCATTGAAAAACGTCCAGAAATGATTGAAGCTACTGACTGAATGAAAGGAGCTGGCATCTCACTCTCTTTGAATCTTCTTTATCATGCTAAGAGGAGCAGGAAAAAGCAAAAAATTTCAGAATTGCACCTTGCAATGCGGAGAAATTACTGTTTGTGCATTTACAATATTCATTGATTTTTGCCATTGAAAAATGTCCAGAAATGATTGAAGCTACTGACTGAATGAAAGGAGCTGGCATCTCACTCTCTTCGAATCTTCTTTATCATGCTAAGAGGAGCAGGAAAAAGCAAAAAATTTCAGAATTGCGCCTTGCAATGCGGAGAAATTACTGTTTGTGCATTTACAAAATTCATTGATTTTTGCCATTGAAAAACATCATGTTATTCATATACCAGAAATGATTGAAGCTACTGACTGAAGGAAAGGATCTGGCATCTCACTCTCTTTGAATCTTCTTTATCATGCTAAGAGGAGCAGGAAAAAGCAAAAAATTTCAGAATTGCACCTTGCAATGCGGAGAAATTACTGTTTGTGCATTTACAATATTCATTGGTTTTTGCCATTGAAAAACGTCCAGAAATGATTGAAGCTACTGACTGAATGAAAGGAGCTGGCATCTCACTCTCTTTGAATCTTCTTTATCATGCTAAGAGGAGCAGGAAAAAGCAAAAAATTTCAGAATTGCACCTTGCAATGCGGAGAAATTACTGTTTGTGCATTTACAATATTCATTGATTTTTGCTATTGAAAAACATCATGTTATTCATATACCAGAAATGATTGAAGCTACTGACTGAATGAAAGGAGCTGGCATCTCACTCTCTTTGAATCTTCTTTATCATGCTAAGAGGAGCAGGAAAAAGTAAAAAATTTCAGAATTGCACCTTGCAATGCGGAGAAATTACTGATTGTGCATTTACAATATTCAATGATTTTTGCCATTGAAAAACGTCCAGAAATGATTAAAGCTACTGACTGAATGAAAGGAGCTGGCATCTCACTCTCTTTGAATCTTCTTTATCATGCTAAGAGGAGCAGGAAAAAGCAAAAAATTTCAGAATTGCACCTTGCAATGCGGAGAAATTACTGTTTGTGCATTTACAATATTCATTGATTTTTGCCATTGAAAAACGTCCAGAAATGATTGAAGCTACTGACTGAATGAAAGGAGCTGGCATCTCACTCTCTTTGAATCTTCTTTATCATGCTAAGAGGAGCAGGAAAAAGCAAAAAATTTCAGAATTGCACCTTGCAATGCGGAGAAATTACTGTTTGTGCATTTACAATATTCATTGATTTTTGCCATTGAAAAACATCATGTTATTCATATACCAGAAATGATTGAAGCTACTGACTGAATGAAAGGAGCTGGCATCTCACTCTCTTTGAATCTTCTTTATCATGCTAAGAGGAGCAGGAAAAAGTAAAAAATTTCAGAATTGCACCTTGCAATGCGGAGAAATTACTGTTTGTGCATTTACAATATTCATTGATTTTTGCGATTGAAAAACATCATGTTATTCATATACCAGAAATGATTGAAGCTACTGACTGAATGAAAGGAGCTGGCATCTCACTCTCTTTGAATCTTCTTTATCATGCTAAGAGGAGCAGGAAAAAGTAAAAAATTTCAGAATTGCACCTTGCAATGCGGAGAAATTACTGTTTGTGCATTTACAATATTCATTGATTTTTGCCATTGAAAAACGTCCAGAAATGATTGAAGCTACTGACTGAATGAAAGGAGCTGGCATCTCACTCTCTTTGAATCTTCTTTATCATGCTAAGAGGAGCAGGAAAAAGCAAAAAATTTCAGAATTGCACCTTGCAATGCGGAGAAATTACTGTTTGTGCATTTACAATATTCATTGATTTTTGCTATTGAAAAACATCATGTTATTCATATACTAGAAATGATTGAAGCTACTGACTGAATGAAAGGAGCTGGCATCTCACTCTCTTTGAATCTTCTTTATCATGCTAAGAGGAGCAGGAAAAAGCAAAAAATTTCAGAATTGCACCTTGCAATGCGGAGAAATTACAGTTTGTGCATTTACAATATTCATTGATTTTTGCCATTGAAAAACGTCCAGAAATGATTGAAGCTACTGACTGAATGAAAGGAGCTGGCATCTCACTCTCTTTGAATCTTCTTTATCATGCTAAGAGGAGCAGGAAAAAGCAAAAAATTTCAGAATTGCACCTTGCAATGCGGAGAAATTACTGTTTGTGCATTTACAATATTCATTGATTTTTGCCATTGAAAAACGTCCAGAAATGATTGAAGGTACTGACTGAATGAAAGGAGCTGGCATCTCACTCTCTTTGAATCTTCTTTATCATGCTAAGAGGAGCAGGAAAAAGCAAAAAATTTCAGAATTGCACCTTGCAATGCGGAGAAATTACTGTTTGTGCATTTACAATATTCATTGATTTTTGCTATTGAAAAACATCATGTTATTCATATACTAGAAATGATTGAAGCTACTGACTGAATGAAAGGAGCTGGCATCTCACTCTCTTTGAATCTTCTTTATCATGCTAAGAGGAGCAGGAAAAAGCAAAAAATTTCAGAATTGCACCTTGCAATGCGGAGAAATTACAGTTTGTGCATTTACAATATTCATTGATTTTTGCCATTGAAAAACGTCCAGAAATGATTGAAGCTACTGACTGAATGAAAGGAGCTGGCATCTCACTCTCTTTGAATCTTCTTTATCATGCTAAGAGGAGCAGGAAAAAGCAAAAAATTTCAGAATTGCACCTTGCAATGCGGAGAAATTACTGTTTGTGCATTTACAATATTCATTGATTTTTGCCATTGAAAAACGTCCAGAAATGATTGAAGGTACTGACTGAATGAAAGGAGCTGGCATCTCACTCTCTTTGAATCTTCTTTATCATGCTAAGAGGAGCAGGAAAAAGCAAAAAATTTCAGAATTGCACCTTGCAATGCGGAGAAATTACTGTTTGTGCATTTACAATATTCATTGATTTTTGCCATTGAAAAACGTCCAGAAATGATTGAAGCTACTGACTGAATGAAAGGAGCTGGCATCTCACTCTCTTTGAATCTTCTTTATCATGCTAAGAGGAGCAGGAAAAAGCAAAAAATTTCAGAATTGCACCTTGCAATGCGGAGAAATTACTGTTTGTGCATTTACAATATTCATTGATTTTTGCCATTGAAAAATGTCCAGAAATGATTGAAGCTACTGACTGAATGAAAGGAGCTGGCATCTCACTCTCTTTGAATCTTCTTTATCATGCTAAGAGGTGCAGGAAAAAGCAAAAAATTTCAGAATTGCGCCTTGCAATGCGGAGAAATTACTGTTTGTGCATTTACAAAATTCATAGATTTTTGCCATTGAAAAACATCATGTTATTCATATACCAGAAATGATTGAAGCTACTGACTGAAGGAAAGGATCTGGCATCTCACTCTCTTTGAATCTTCTTTATCATGCTTAGAGGAGCAGGAAAAAGCAAAAAATTTCAGAATTGCACCTTGCAATGCGGAGAAATTACTGTTTGTGCATTTACAATATTCATTGATTTTTGCCATTGAAAAACGTCCAGAAATGATTGAAGCTACTGACTGAATGAAAGGAGCTGGCATCTCACTCTCTTTGAATCTTCTTTATCATGCTAAGAGGAGCAGGAAAAAGCAAAAAATTTCAGAATTGCACCTTGCAATGCGGAGAAATTACTGTTTGTGCATTTACAATATTCATTGATTTTTGCGATTGAAAAACATCATGTTATTCATATACCAGAAATGATTGAAGCTACTGACTGAATGAAAGGAGCTGGCATCTCACTCTCTTTGAATCTTCTTTATCATGCTAAGAGGAGCAGGAAAAAGTAAAAAATTTCAGAATTGCACCTTGCAATGCGGAGAAATTACTGTTTGTGCATTTACAATATTCAATGATTTTTGCCATTGAAAAACGTCCAGAAATGATTGAAGCTACTGACTGAATGAAAGGAGCTG
Organism: Phyllobates terribilis; assembly: GCF_046119375.1. Taxonomy (NCBI): domain Eukaryota; kingdom Metazoa; phylum Chordata; class Amphibia; order Anura; family Dendrobatidae; genus Phyllobates; species Phyllobates terribilis. Next base: position 220,697 of record NW_027363921.1, read on the forward strand.
GCATCTCACTCTCTTTGAATCTTGTTTATCATGCTAAGAGGAGCAGGAAAAAGCAAAAAATTTCAGAATTGCACCTTGCAATGCGGAGAAATTACTGTTTGTGCATTTACAATATTCATTGATTTTTGCCATTGAAAAACGTCCAGAAATGATTGAAGCTACTGACTGAATGAAAGGAGCTGGCATCTCACTCTCTTTGAATCTTCTTTATCATGCTAAGAGGAGCAGGAAAAAGCAAAAAATTTCAGAATTGCACCTTGCAATGCGGAGAAATTACTGTTTGTGCATTTATAATATTCAATGATTTTTGCCATTGAAAAACATCATGTTATTCATATACCAGAAATGATTGAAGCTACTGACTGAATGAAAGGAGCTGGCATCTCACTCTCTTTGAATCTTCTTTATCATGCTAAGAGGAGCAGGAAAAAGTAAAAAATTTCAGAATTGCACCTTGCAATGCGGAGAAATTACTGTTTGTGCATTTATAATATTCAATGATTTTTGCCATTGAAAAACGTCCAGAAATGATTGAAGCTACTGACTGAACGAAAGGAGCTGGCATCTCACTCTATTTGAATCTTCTTTATCATGCTAAGAGGAGCAGGAAAAAGCAAAAAATTTCAGAATTGCACCTTGCAATGCGGAGAAATTACTGTTTGTGCATTTACAATATTCATTGATTTTTGCCATTGAAAAACATCATGTTATTCATGTACCAGAAATGTTTGAAGCTACTGACAGAATGAAAGGAGCTGGCATCTCACTCTCTTTGAATCTTCTTTATCATGCTAAGAGGAGCAGGAAAAAGCAAAAAATTTCAGAATTGCACATTGCAATGCGGAGAAATTACTGTTTGTGCATTTACAATATTCATTGATTTTTGCCTTTGAAAAACGTCCAGAAATGATTGAAGCTACTGACTGAATGAAAGGAGCTGGCATCTCACTCTCTTTGAATCTTCTTTATCATGCTAAGAGGAGCAGGAAAAAGCAAAAAATTTCAGAATTGCACCTTGCAATGCGGAGAAATTACTGTTTGTGCATTTACAATATTCATTGATTTTTGCCATTGAAAAACGTGAAGAAATGATTGAAGCTACTGACTGAATGAAAGGAGCTGGCATCTCACTCTCTTTGAATCTTCTTTATCATGCTAAGAGGAGCAGGAAAAAGCAAAAAATTTCAGAATTGCACCTTGCAATGCGGAGAAATTACTGTTTGTGCATTTACAATATTCATTGATTTTTGCCATTGAAAAATGTCCAGAAATGATTGAAGCTACTGACTGAATGAAAGGAGCTGGCATCTCACTCTCTTTGAATCTTCTTTATCATGCTAAGAGGAGCAGGAAAAAGCAAAAAATTTCAGAATTGCGCCTTGCAATGCGGAGAAATTACTGTTTGTGCATTTACAAAATTCATTGATTTTTGCCATTGAAAAACATCATGTTATTCATATACCAGAAATGATTGAAGCTACTGACTGAAGGAAAGGATCTGGCATCTCACTCTCTTTGAATCTTCTTTATCATGCTAAGAGGAGCAGGAAAAAGCAAAAAATTTCAGAATTGCACCTTGCAATGCGGAGAAATTACTGTTTGTGCATTTACAATATTCATTGATTTTTGCCATTGAAAAACGTCCAGAAATGATTGAAGCTACTGACTGAATGAAAGGAGCTGGCATCTCACTCTCTTTGAATCTTCTTTATCATGCTAAGAGGAGCAGGAAAAAGCAAAAAATTTCAGAATTGCACCTTGCAATGCGGAGAAATTACTGTTTGTGCATTTACAATATTCATTGATTTTTGCCATTGAAAAACGTCCAGAAATGATTGAAGCTACTGACTGAATGAAAGGAGCTGGCATCTCACTCTCTTTGAATCTTCTTTATCATGCTAAGAGGAGCAGGAAAAAGCAAAAAATTTCAGAATTGCACCTTGCAATGCGGAGAAATTACTGTTTGTGCATTTACAATATTCATTGATTTTTGCCATTGAAAAATGTCCAGAAATGATTGAAGCTACTGACTGAATGAAAGGAGCTGGCATCTCACTCTCTTCGAATCTTCTTTATCATGCTAAGAGGAGCAGGAAAAAGCAAAAAATTTCAGAATTGCGCCTTGCAATGCGGAGAAATTACTGTTTGTGCATTTACAAAATTCATTGATTTTTGCCATTGAAAAACATCATGTTATTCATATACCAGAAATGATTGAAGCTACTGACTGAAGGAAAGGATCTGGCATCTCACTCTCTTTGAATCTTCTTTATCATGCTAAGAGGAGCAGGAAAAAGCAAAAAATTTCAGAATTGCACCTTGCAATGCGGAGAAATTACTGTTTGTGCATTTACAATATTCATTGGTTTTTGCCATTGAAAAACGTCCAGAAATGATTGAAGCTACTGACTGAATGAAAGGAGCTGGCATCTCACTCTCTTTGAATCTTCTTTATCATGCTAAGAGGAGCAGGAAAAAGCAAAAAATTTCAGAATTGCACCTTGCAATGCGGAGAAATTACTGTTTGTGCATTTACAATATTCATTGATTTTTGCTATTGAAAAACATCATGTTATTCATATACCAGAAATGATTGAAGCTACTGACTGAATGAAAGGAGCTGGCATCTCACTCTCTTTGAATCTTCTTTATCATGCTAAGAGGAGCAGGAAAAAGTAAAAAATTTCAGAATTGCACCTTGCAATGCGGAGAAATTACTGATTGTGCATTTACAATATTCAATGATTTTTGCCATTGAAAAACGTCCAGAAATGATTAAAGCTACTGACTGAATGAAAGGAGCTGGCATCTCACTCTCTTTGAATCTTCTTTATCATGCTAAGAGGAGCAGGAAAAAGCAAAAAATTTCAGAATTGCACCTTGCAATGCGGAGAAATTACTGTTTGTGCATTTACAATATTCATTGATTTTTGCCATTGAAAAACGTCCAGAAATGATTGAAGCTACTGACTGAATGAAAGGAGCTGGCATCTCACTCTCTTTGAATCTTCTTTATCATGCTAAGAGGAGCAGGAAAAAGCAAAAAATTTCAGAATTGCACCTTGCAATGCGGAGAAATTACTGTTTGTGCATTTACAATATTCATTGATTTTTGCCATTGAAAAACATCATGTTATTCATATACCAGAAATGATTGAAGCTACTGACTGAATGAAAGGAGCTGGCATCTCACTCTCTTTGAATCTTCTTTATCATGCTAAGAGGAGCAGGAAAAAGTAAAAAATTTCAGAATTGCACCTTGCAATGCGGAGAAATTACTGTTTGTGCATTTATAATATTCAATGATTTTTGCCATTGAAAAACGTCCAGAAATGATTGAAGCTACTGACTGAACGAAAGGAGCTGGCATCTCACTCTCTTTGAATCTTCTTTATCATGCTAAGAGGAGCAGAAAAAAGCAAAAAATTTCAGAATTGCACCTTGCAATGCGGAGAAATTACTGTTTGTGCATTTACAATATTCATTGATTTTTGCCATTGAAAAACATCATGTTATTCATATACCAGAAATGTTTGAAGCTACTGACTGAATGAAAGGAGCTGGCATCTCACTCTCTTTGAATCTTCTTTATCATGCTAAGAGGAGCAGGAAAAAGCAATAAATTTCAGAATTGCACATTGCAATGCAGAGAAATTACTGTTTGTGCATTTACAATATTCATTGATTTTTGCCATTGAAAAACGTCCAGAAATGATTGAAGCTACTGACTGAATGAAAGGAGCTGGCATCTCACTCTCTTTGAATCTTCTTTATCATGCTAAGAGGAGCAGGAAAAAGCAAAAAATTTCAGAATTGCACCTTGCAATGCGGAGAAATTACTGTTTGTGCATTTACAATATTCATTGATTTTTGCCATTGAAAAACATGTTATTCATATACCAGAAATGTTTGAAGCTCCTGACTGAATGAAAGGAGCTGGCACCTCACTCTCTTTGAATCTTCTTTATCATGCTAAGAGGAGCAGGAAAAAGCAAAAAATTTCAGAATTGCACCTTGCAATGCGGAGAAATTACTGTTTGTGCATTTACAATATTCATTGATTTTTGCCATTGAAAAACGTCCAGAAATGATTGAAGCTACTGACTGAATGAAAGGAGCTGTCATCTCACTCTCTTTGAATCTTCTTTATCATGCTAAGAGGAGCAGGAAAAAGCAAAAAATTTCAGAATTGCACCTTGCAATGCGGAGAAATTACTGTTTGTGCATTTACAATATTCATTGATTTTTGCCATTGAAAAATGTCCAGAAATGATTGAAGCTACTGACTGAATGAAAGGAGCTGGCATCTCACTCTCTTTGAATCTTCTTTATCATGCTAAGAGGAGCAGGAAAAAGCAAAAAATTTCAGAATTGCACCTTGCAATGCGGAGAAATTACTGTTTGTGCATTTACAATATTCATTGATTTTTGCCATTGAAAAACATGTTATTCATATACCAGAAATGTTTGAAGCTCCTGACTGAATAAAAGGAGCTGGCACCTCACTCTCTTTGAATCTTCTTTATCATGCTGAGAGGAGCAGGAAAAAGCAAAAAATTTCAGAATTGCACCTTGCAATGCGGAGAAATTACTGTTTGTGCATTTACAATATTCATTGATTTTTGCCATTGAAAAACGTGAAGAAATGATTGAAGCTACTGACTGAATGAAAGGAGCTGGCATCTCACTCTCTTTGAATCTTCTTTATCATGCTAAGAGGAGCAGGAAAAAGCAAAAAATTTCAGAATTGCACCTTGCAATGCGGAGAAATTACTGTTTGTGCATTTACAATATTCATTGATTTTTGCCATTGAAAAATGTCCAGAAATGATTGAAGCTACTGACTGAATGAAAGGAGCTGGCATCTCACTCTCTTTGAATCTTCTTTATCATGCTAAGAGGAGCAGGAAAAAGCAAAAAATTTCAGAATTGCGCCTTGCAATGCGGAGAAATTACTGTTTGTGCATTTACAAAATTCATTGATTTTTGCCATTGAAAAACATCATGTTATTCATATACCAGAAATGATTGAAGCTACTGACTGAAGGAAAGGATCTGGCATCTCACTCTCTTTGAATCTTCTTTATCATGCTAAGAGGAGCAGGAAAAAGCAAAAAATTTCAGAATTGCACCTTGCAATGCGGAGAAATTACTGTTTGTGCATTTACAATATTCATTGATTTTTGCCATTGAAAAACGTCCAGAAATGATTGAAGCTACTGACTGAATGAAAGGAGCTGGCATCTCACTCTCTTTGAATCTTCTTTATCATGCTAAGAGGAGCAGGAAAAAGCAAAAAATTTCAGAATTGCACCTTGCAATGCGGAGAAATTACTGTTTGTGCATTTACAATATTCATTGATTTTTGCCATTGAAAAACGTCCAGAAATGATTGAAGCTACTGACTGAATGAAAGGAGCTGGCATCTCACTCTCTTTGAATCTTCTTTATCATGCTAAGAGGAGCAGGAAAAAGCAAAAAATTTCAGAATTGCACCTTGCAATGCGGAGAAATTACTGTTTGTGCATTTACAATATTCATTGATTTTTGCCATTGAAAAATGTCCAGAAATGATTGAAGCTACTGACTGAATGAAAGGAGCTGGCATCTCACTCTCTTCGAATCTTCTTTATCATGCTAAGAGGAGCAGGAAAAAGCAAAAAATTTCAGAATTGCGCCTTGCAATGCGGAGAAATTACTGTTTGTGCATTTACAAAATTCATTGATTTTTGCCATTGAAAAACATCATGTTATTCATATACCAGAAATGATTGAAGCTACTGACTGAAGGAAAGGATCTGGCATCTCACTCTCTTTGAATCTTCTTTATCATGCTAAGAGGAGCAGGAAAAAGCAAAAAATTTCAGAATTGCACCTTGCAATGCGGAGAAATTACTGTTTGTGCATTTACAATATTCATTGGTTTTTGCCATTGAAAAACGTCCAGAAATGATTGAAGCTACTGACTGAATGAAAGGAGCTGGCATCTCACTCTCTTTGAATCTTCTTTATCATGCTAAGAGGAGCAGGAAAAAGCAAAAAATTTCAGAATTGCACCTTGCAATGCGGAGAAATTACTGTTTGTGCATTTACAATATTCATTGATTTTTGCTATTGAAAAACATCATGTTATTCATATACCAGAAATGATTGAAGCTACTGACTGAATGAAAGGAGCTGGCATCTCACTCTCTTTGAATCTTCTTTATCATGCTAAGAGGAGCAGGAAAAAGTAAAAAATTTCAGAATTGCACCTTGCAATGCGGAGAAATTACTGATTGTGCATTTACAATATTCAATGATTTTTGCCATTGAAAAACGTCCAGAAATGATTAAAGCTACTGACTGAATGAAAGGAGCTGGCATCTCACTCTCTTTGAATCTTCTTTATCATGCTAAGAGGAGCAGGAAAAAGCAAAAAATTTCAGAATTGCACCTTGCAATGCGGAGAAATTACTGTTTGTGCATTTACAATATTCATTGATTTTTGCCATTGAAAAACGTCCAGAAATGATTGAAGCTACTGACTGAATGAAAGGAGCTGGCATCTCACTCTCTTTGAATCTTCTTTATCATGCTAAGAGGAGCAGGAAAAAGCAAAAAATTTCAGAATTGCACCTTGCAATGCGGAGAAATTACTGTTTGTGCATTTACAATATTCATTGATTTTTGCCATTGAAAAACATCATGTTATTCATATACCAGAAATGATTGAAGCTACTGACTGAATGAAAGGAGCTGGCATCTCACTCTCTTTGAATCTTCTTTATCATGCTAAGAGGAGCAGGAAAAAGTAAAAAATTTCAGAATTGCACCTTGCAATGCGGAGAAATTACTGTTTGTGCATTTATAATATTCAATGATTTTTGCCATTGAAAAACGTCCAGAAATGATTGAAGCTACTGACTGAACGAAAGGAGCTGGCATCTCACTCTCTTTGAATCTTCTTTATCATGCTAAGAGGAGCAGAAAAAAGCAAAAAATTTCAGAATTGCACCTTGCAATGCGGAGAAATTACTGTTTGTGCATTTACAATATTCATTGATTTTTGCCATTGAAAAACATCATGTTATTCATATACCAGAAATGTTTGAAGCTACTGACTGAATGAAAGGAGCTGGCATCTCACTCTCTTTGAATCTTCTTTATCATGCTAAGAGGAGCAGGAAAAAGCAATAAATTTCAGAATTGCACATTGCAATGCAGAGAAATTACTGTTTGTGCATTTACAATATTCATTGATTTTTGCCATTGAAAAACGTCCAGAAATGATTGAAGCTACTGACTGAATGAAAGGAGCTGGCATCTCACTCTCTTTGAATCTTCTTTATCATGCTAAGAGGAGCAGGAAAAAGCAAAAAATTTCAGAATTGCACCTTGCAATGCGGAGAAATTACTGTTTGTGCATTTACAATATTCATTGATTTTTGCCATTGAAAAACATGTTATTCATATACCAGAAATGTTTGAAGCTCCTGACTGAATGAAAGGAGCTGGCACCTCACTCTCTTTGAATCTTCTTTATCATGCTAAGAGGAGCAGGAAAAAGCAAAAAATTTCAGAATTGCACCTTGCAATGCGGAGAAATTACTGTTTGTGCATTTACAATATTCATTGATTTTTGCCATTGAAAAACGTCCAGAAATGATTGAAGCTACTGACTGAATGAAAGGAGCTGTCATCTCACTCTCTTTGAATCTTCTTTATCATGCTAAGAGGAGCAGGAAAAAGCAAAAAATTTCAGAATTGCACCTTGCAATGCGGAGAAATTACTGTTTGTGCATTTACAATATTCATTGATTTTTGCCATTGAAAAATGTCCAGAAATGATTGAAGCTACTGACTGAATGAAAGGAGCTGGCATCTCACTCTCTTTGAATCTTCTTTATCATGCTAAGAGGAGCAGGAAAAAGCAAAAAATTTCAGAATTGCACCTTGCAATGCGGAGAAATTACTGTTTGTGCATTTACAATATTCATTGATTTTTGCCATTGAAAAACATGTTATTCATATACCAGAAATGTTTGAAGCTCCTGACTGAATAAAAGGAGCTGGCACCTCACTCTCTTTGAATCTTCTTTATCATGCTGAGAGGAGCAGGAAAAAGCAAAAAATTTCAGAATTGCACCTTGCAATGCGGAGAAATTACTGTTTGTGCATTTACAATATTCATTGATTTTTGCCATTGAAAAACGTCCAGAAATGATTGAAGCTACTGACTGAATGAAAGGAGCTGTCATCTCACTCTCTTTGAATCTTCTTTATCATGCTAAGAGGAGCAGGAAAAAGCAAAAAATTTCAGAATTGCACCTTGCAATGCGGAGAAATTACTGTTTGTGCATTTACAATATTCATTGATTTTTGCCATTGAAAAATGTTCAGAAATGATTGAAGCTACTGACTGAATGAAAGGAGCTGGCATCTCACTCTCTTTGAATCTTCTTTATCATGCTAAGAGGAGCAGGAAAAAGCAAAAAATTTCAGAATTGCGCCTTGCAATGCGGAGAAATTACTGTTTGTGCATTTACAAAATTCATTGATTTTTGCCATTGAAAAACATCATGTTATTCATATGCCAGAAATGATTGAAGCTACTGACTGAAGGAAAGGAGCTGGCATCTCACTCTCTTTGAATCTTCTTTATCATGCTAAGAGGAGCAGGAAAAAGCAAAAAATTTCAGAATTGCACCTTGCAATGCGGAGAAATTACTGTTTGTGCATTTACAATATTCATTGATTTTTGCCATTGAAAAACGTCCAGAAATGATTGAAGCTACTGACTGAATGAAAGGAGCTGGCATCTCACTCTCTTTGAATCTTCTTTATCATGCTAAGAGGAGCAGGAAAAAGCAAAAAATTTCAGAATTGCACCTTGCAATGCGGAGAAATTACTGTTTGTGCATTTACAATATTCATTGATTTTTGCGATTGAAAAACATCATGTTATTCATATACCAGAAATGATTGAAGCTACTGACTGAATGAAAGGAGCTGGCATCTCACTCTCTTTGAATCTTCTTTATCATGCTAAGAGGAGCAGGAAAAAGTAAAAAATTTCAGAATTGCACCTTGCAATGCGGAGAAATTACTGTTTGTGCATTTACAATATTCACTGATTTTTGCCATTGAAAAACGTCCAGAAATGATTGAAGCTACTGACTGAACTAAAGGAGCTGGCATCTCACTCTCTTTGAATCTTCTTTATCATGCTAAGAGGAGCAGGAAAAAGCAAAAAATTTCAGAATTGCACCTTGCAATGCGGAGAAATTACTGTTTGTGCATTTACAATATTCATTGATTTTTGCCATTGAAAAACATCATGTTATTCATATACCAGAAATGTTTGAAGCTACTGACTGAATGAAAGGAGCTGGTATCTCACTCTCTTTGAATCTTCTTCATAATGCTAAGAGGAGCAGGAAAAAGCAAAAAATTTCAGAATTGCACCTTGCAATGCGGAGAAATTACTGTTTGTGCATTTACAATATTCATTGATTTTTGCCATTGAAAAACGTCCAGAAATGATTGAAGCTACTGACAATGAAAGGAGCTGGCATCTCACTCTCTTTGAATCTTCTTTATCATGCTAAGAGGAGCAGGAAAAAGCAAAAAATTTCAGAATTGCACCTTGCAATGCTGAGAAATTACTGTTTGTGCATTTACAAAATTCATTGATTTTTGCCATTGAAAAACATCATGTTATTCATATACCAGAAATGATTGAAGCTACTGACTGAATGAAAGGAGCTGGCATCTCACTCTCTTTGAATCTTCTTTATCATGCTAAGAGGAGCAGGAAAAAGCAAAAAATTTCAGAATTGCACCTTGCAATGCGGAGAAATTACTGTTTGTGCATTTACAATATTCATTGATTTTTGCCATTGAAAAACGTCCAGAAATGATTGAAGCTACTGACTGAATGAAAGGAGCTGGCATCTCACTCTCTTTGAATCTTCTTTATCATGCTAAGAGGAGCAGGAAAAAGCAAAAAATTTCAGAATTGCACCTTGCAATGCGGAGAAATTACTGTTTGTGCATTTACAATATTCATTGATTTTTGCCATTGAAAAACGTCCAGAAATGATTGAAGCTACTGACTGAATGAAAGGAGCTGGCATCTCACTCTCTTTGAATCTTCTTTATCATGCTAAGAGGAGCAGGAAAAAGCAAAAAATTTCAGAATTGCACCTTGCAATGCGGAGAAATTACAGTTTGTGCATTTACAATATTCATTGATTTTTGCCATTGAAAAACGTCCAGAAATGATTGAAGCTACTGACTGAATGAAAGGAGCTGGCATCTCACTCTCTTTGAATCTTCTTTATCATGCTAAGAGGAGCAGGAAAAAGCAAAACATTTCAGCATTGCACCTTGCAATGCGGAGAAATTACTGTTTGTGCATTTACAATATTCATTGATTTTTGCCATTGAAAAATGTCCAGAAATGATTGAAGCTACTGACTGAATGAAAGGAGCTGGCATCTCACTCTCTTTGAATCTTCTTTATCATGCTAAGAGGAGCAGGAAAAAGCAAAAAATTTCAGAATTGCACCTTGCAATGCGGAGAAATTACTGTTTGTGCATTTACAATATTCATTGATTTTTGCCATTGAAAAACATGTTATTCATATACCAGAAATGTTTGAAGCTCCTGACTGAATGAAAGGAGCTGGCACCTCACTCTCTTTGAATCTTCTTTATCATGCTAAGAGGAGCAGGAAAAAGCAAAAAATTTCAGAATTGCACCTTGCAATGCGGAGAAATTACTGTTTGTGCATTTACAATATTCATTGATTTTTGCCATTGAAAAACGTCCAGAAATGATTGAAGCTACTGACTGAATGAAAGGAGCTAGCATCTCACTCTCTTTGAATCTTCTTTATCATGCTAAGAGGAGCAGGAAAAAGCAAAAAATTTCAGAATTGCGCCTTGCAATGCGGAGAAATTACTGTTTGTGCATTTACAAAATTCATTGATTTTTGCCATTGAAAAACATCATGTTATTCATATACCAGAAATGATTGAAGCTACTGACTGAAGGAAAGGAGCTGGCATCTCACTCTCTTTGAATCTTCTTTATCATGCTAAGAGGAGCAGGAAAAAGCAAAAAATTTCAGAATTACACCTTGCAATGCGGAGAAATTACTGTTTGTGCATTTACAATATTCATTGATTTTTGCCATTGAAAAACGTCCGGAAATGATTGAAGCTACTGACTGAATGAAAGGAGCTGGCATCTCACTCTCTTTGAATCTTCTTTATCATGCTAAGAGGAGCAGGAAAAAGCAAAAAATTTCAGAATTGCACCTTGCAATGCGGAGAAATTACTGTTTGTGCATTTACAATATTCATTGATTTTTGCGATTGAAAAACATCATGTTATTCATATACCAGAAATGATTGAAGCTACTGACTGAATGAAAGGAGCTGGCATCTCACTCTCTTTGAATCTTCTTTATCATGCTAAGAGGAGCAGGAAAAAGTCAAAAATTTCAGAATTGCACCTTGCAATGCGGAGAAATTACTGTTTGTGCATTTACAATATTCAATGATTTTTGCAATTGAAAAACGTCCATAAATGATTGAAGCTACTGACTGAATGAAAGGAGCTGGCATCTCACTCTCTTTGAATCTTGTTTATCATGCTAAAAGGAGCAGGAAAAAGCAAAAAATTTCAGAATTGCACCTTGCAATGCGGAGAAATTACTGTTTGTGCATTTACAATATTCATTGATTTTTGCCATTGAAAAACGTCCAGAAATGATTGAAGCTACTGACTGAATGAAAGGAGCTGGCATCTCACTCTCTTTGAATCTTCTTTATCATGCTAAGAGGAGCAGGAAAAAGCAAAAAAATTTCAGAATTGCACCTTGCAATGCGGAGAAATTACTGTTTGTGCATTTACAATATTCATTGATTTTTGCAATTGAAAAACGTCCAGAAATGATTGAAGCTACTGACTGAATGAAAGGAGATGGCATCTCACTCTCTTTGAATCTTCTTTATCATGCTAAGAGGAGCAGGAAAAAGTAAAAAATTTCAGAATTGCACCTTGCAATGCGGAGAAATTACTGTTTGTGCATTTACAATATTCAATGATTTTTGCCATTGAAAAACGTCCAGAAATGATTGAAGCTACTGACTGAACGAAAGGAGCTGGCATCTCACTCTCTTTGAATCTTCTTTATCATGCTAAGAGGAGCAGGAAAAAGCAAAAAATTTCAGAATTGCACCTTGCAATGCGGAGAAATTACTGTTTGTGCATTTACAATATTCATTGATTTTTGCCATTGAAAAACATCATGTTATTCATATACCAGAAATGTTTGAAGCTACTGACTGAATGAAAGGAACTGGTATCTCACTCTCTTTGAATCTTCTTCATAATGCTAAGAGGAGCAGGAAAAAGCAAAAAATTTCAGAATTGCACCTTGCAATGCGGAGAAATTACTGTTTGTGCATTTACAATATTCATTGATTTTTGCCATTGAAAAACGTCCAGAAATGATTGAAGCTACTGACAATGAAAGGAGCTGGCATCTCACTCTCTTTGAATCTTCTTTATCATGCTAAGAGGAGCAGGAAAAAGCAAAAAATTTCAGAATTGCACCTTGCAATGCTGAGAAATTACTGTTTGTGCATTTACAAAATTCATTGATTTTTGCCATTGAAAAACATCATGTTATTCATATACCAGAAATGATTGAAGCTACTGACTGAATGAAAGGAGCTGGCATCTCACTCTCTTTGAATCTTCTTTATCATGCTAAGAGGAGCAGGAAAAAGCAAAAAATTTCAGAATTGCACCTTGCAATGCGGAGAAATTACTGTTTGTGCATTTACAATATTCATTGATTTTTGCCATTGAAAAACATCATGTTATTCATATACCAGAAATGTTTGAAGCTACTGACTGAATGAAAGGAGCTGACATCTCACTCTCTTTGACTCTTCTTTATCATGCTAAGAGGAGCAGGAAAAAGCAAAAAATTTCAGAATTGCACCTTGCAATGCGGAGAAATTACTGTTTGTGCATTTACAATATTCATTGATTTTTGCCATTGAAAAACATCCAGAAATGATTGAAGCTACTGACTGAATGAAAGGAGCTGGCATCTCACTCTCTTTGAATCTTCTTTATCATGCTAAGAGGAGCAGGAAAAAGCAAAAAATTTCAGAATTGCACCTTGCAATGCGGAGAAATTACTGTTTGTGCATTTACAATATTCATTGATTTTTGCCATTGAAAAACGTCCAGAAATGATTGAAGCTACTGACTGAATGAAAGGAGCTGGCATCTCACTCTCTTTGAATCTTCTTTATCATGCTAAGAGGAGCAGGAAAAAGCAAAAAATTTCAGAATTGCACCTTGCAATGCGGAGAAATTACTGTTTGTGCATTTAAAATATTCATTGATTTTTGCCATTGAAAAACGTCCAGAAATGATTGAAGCTACTGACAATGAAAGGAGCTGGCATCTCACTCTCTTTGAATCTTCTTTATCATGCTAAGAGCAGCAGGAAAAAGCAAAAAATTTCAGAATTGCACCTTGCAATGCTGAGAAATTAATGTTTGTGCATTTACAAAATTCATTGATTTTTGCCATTGAAAAACATCATGTTATTCATATACCAGAAATGATTGAAGCTACTGACTGAATGAAAGGAGCTGGCATCTCACTCTCTTTGAATCTTCTTTATCATGCTAAGAGGAGCAGGAAAAAGCAAAAAATTTCAGAATTGCACCTTGCAATGCGGAGAAATTACTGTTTGTGCATTTACAATATTCATTGATTTTTGCCATTGAAAAACATCATGTTATTCATATACCAGAAATGTTTGAAGCTACTGACTGAATGAAAGGAGCTGACATCTCACTCTCTTTGAATCTTCTTTATCATGCTAAGAGGAGCAGGAAAAAGCAAAAAATTTCAGAATTGCACCTTGCAATGCGGAGAAATTACTGTTTGTGCATTTACAATATTCATTGATTTTTGCCATTGAAAAATGTCCAGAAATGATTGAAGCTACTGACTGAATGAAAGGAGCTGGCATCTCACTCTCTTTGAATCTTCTTTATCATGCTAAGAGGAGCACAAACAGTAATTTCTCCGCATTGCAAGGTGCAATTCTGAAATTTTTTGCTTTTTCCTGCTCCTCTTAGCATGATAAAGAAGATTCAAAGAGAGTGAGATGCCAGCTCCTTTCATTCAGTCAGTAGCTTCAATCATTTCTGGATGTTTTTCAATGGCAAAAATCAATGAATATTGTAAATGCACAAACAGTAATTTCTCCGCATTGCAAGGTGCAATTCTGAAATTTTTTGCTTTTTCCTGCTCCTCTTAGCATGATAAAGAAGATTCAAAGAGAGTGAGATGCCAGCTCCTTTCCTTCAGTCAGTAGCTTCAATCATTTCTGGTATATGAATAACATGATGTTTTTCAATGGCAAAAATCAATGAATTTTGTAAATGCACAAACAGTAATTTCTCCGCATTGCAAGGCGCAATTCTGAAATTTTTTGCTTTTTCCTGCTCCTCTTAGCATGATAAAGAAGATTCAAAGAGAGTGAGATGCCAGCTCCTTTCATTCAGTCAGTAGCTTCAATCATTTCTGGACATTTTTCAATGGCAAAAATCAATGAATATTGTAAATGCACAAACAGTAATTTCTCCGCATTGCAAGGTGCAATTCTGAAATTTTTTGCTTTTTCCTGCTCCTCTTAGCATGATAAAGAAGATTCAAAGAGAGTGAGATGCCAGCTCCTTTCATTCAGTCAGTAGCTTCAATCATTTCTGGACGTTTTTCAATGGCAAAAATCAATGAATATTGTAAATGCACAAACAGTAATTTCTCCGCATTGCAAGGTGCAATTCTGAAATTTTTTGCTTTTTCCTGCTCCTCTTAGCATGATAAAGAAGATTCAAAGAGAGTGAGATGCCAGCTCCTTTCATTCAGTCAGTAGCTTCAATCATTTCTGGACGTTTTTCAATGGCAAAAATCAATGAATATTGTAAATGCACAAACTGTAATTTCTCCGCATTGCAAGGTGCAATTCTGAAATTTTTTGCTTTTTCCTGCTCCTCTTAGCATGATAAAGAAGATTCAAAGAGAGTGAGATGCCAGCTCCTTTCATTCAGTCAGTAGCTTCAATCATTTCTGGTATATGAATAACATGATGTTTTTCAATAGCAAAAATCAATGAATATTGTAAATGCACAAACAGTAATTTCTCCGCATTGCAAGGTGCAATTCTGAAATTTTTTGCTTTTTCCTGCTCCTCTTAGCATGATAAAGAAGATTCAAAGAGAGTGAGATGCCAGCTCCTTTCATTCAGTCAGTAGCTTCAATCATTTCTGGACGTTTTTCAATGGCAAAAATCAATGAATATTGTAAATGCACAAACAGTAATTTCTCCGCATTGCAAGGTGCAATTCTGAAATTTTTTGCTTTTTCCTGCTCCTCTTAGCATGATAAACAAGATTCAAAGAGAGTGAGATGCCAGCTCCTTTCATTCAGTCAGTAGCTTCAATCATTTCTGGACGTTTTTCAATGGCAAAAATCATTGAATATTGTAAATGCACAAACAGTAATTTCTCCGCATTGCAAGGTGCAATTCTGAAATTTTTTGCTTTTTCCTGCTCCTCTTAGCATGATAAAGAAGATTCAAAGAGAGTGAGATGCCAGCTCCTTTCATTCAGTCAGTAGCTTCAATCATTTCTGGACGTTTTTCAATGGCAAAAATCAATGAATATTGTAAATGCACAAACAGTAATTTCTCCGCATTGCAAGGTGCAATTCTGAAATTTTTTGCTTTTTCCTGCTCCTCTTAGGATGATAAAGAAGATTCAAAGAGAGTGATATGCCAGCTCCTTTCATTCAGTCAGTACCTTCAATCATTTCTGGACGTTTTTCAATGGCAAAAATCAATGAATATTGTAAATGCACAAACAGTAATTTCTCCGCATTGCAAGGTGCAATTCTGAAATTTTTTGCTTTTTCCTGCTCCTCTTAGCATGATAAAGAAGATTCAAAGAGAGTGAGATGCCAGCTCCTTTCATTCAGTCAGTAGCTTCAATCATTTCTGGACGTTTTTCAATGGCAAAAATCAATGAATATTGTAAATGCACAAACTGTAATTTCTCCGCATTGCAAGGTGCAATTCTGAAATTTTTTGCTTTTTCCTGCTCCTCTTAGCATGATAAAGAAGATTCAAAGAGAGTGAGATGCCAGCTCCTTTCATTCAGTCAGTAGCTTCAATCATTTCTGGTATATGAATAACATGATGTTTTTCAATAGCAAAAATCAATGAATATTGTAAATGCACAAACAGTAATTTCTCCGCATTGCAAGGTGCAATTCTGAAATTTTTTGTTTTTTCCTGCTCCTCTTAGCATGGTAAAGAAGATTCAAAGAGAGTGAGATGCCAGCTCCTTTCATTCAGTCAGTAGCTTCAATCATTTCTGGACGTTTTTCAATGGCAAAAATCAATGAATATTGTAAATGCACAAACAGTAATTTCTCCGCATTGCAAGGTGCAATTCTGAAATTTTTTGCTTTTTCCTGCTCCTCTTAGCATGATAAACAAGATTCAAAGAGAGTGAGATGCCAGCTCCTTTCATTCAGTCAGTAGCTTCAATCATTTCTGGACGTTTTTCAATGGCAAAAATCATTGAATATTGTAAATGCACAAACAGTAATTTCTCCGCATTGCAAGGTGCAATTCTGAAATTTTTTACTTTTTCCTGCTCCTCTTAGCATGATAAAGAAGATTCAAAGAGAGTGAGATGCCAGCTCCTTTCGTTCAGTCAGTAGCTTCAATCATTTCTGGTATATGAATAACATGATGTTTTTCAATCGCAAAAATCAATGAATATTGTAAATGCACAAACAGTAATTTCTCCGCATTGCAAGGTGCAATTCTGAAATTTTTTGCTTTTTCCTGCTCCTCTTAGCATGATAAAGAAGATTCAAAGAGAGTGAGATGCCAGCTCCTTTCATTCAGTCAGTAGCTTCAATCATTTCTGGACGTTTTTCAATGGCAAAAATCAATGAATATTGTAAATGCACAAACAGTAATTTCTCCGCATTGCAAGGTGCAATTCTGAAATTTTTTGCTTTTTCCTGCTCCTCTTAGCATGATAAAGAAGATTCAAAGAGAGTGAGATGCCAGCTCCTTTCATTCAGTCAGTAGCTTCAATCATTTCTGGACATTTTTCAATGGCAAAAATCATTGAATATTGTAAATGCACAAACAGTAATTTCTCCGCATTGCAAGGTGCAATTCTGAAATTTTTTACTTTTTCCTGCTCCTCTTAGCATGATAAAGAAGATTCAAAGAGAGTGAGATGCCAGCTCCTTTCGTTCAGTCAGTAGCTTCAATCATTTCTGGTATATGAATAACATGATGTTTTTCAATCGCAAAAATCAATGAATATTGTAAATGCACAAACAGTAATTTCTCCGCATTGCAAGGTGCAATTCTGAAATTTTTTGCTTTTTCCTGCTCCTCTTAGCATGATAAAGAAGATTCAAAGAGAGTGAGATGCCAGCTCCTTTCATTCAGTCAGTAGCTTCAATCATTTCTGGACGTTTTTCAATGGCAAAAATCAATGAATATTGTAAATGCACAAACTGTAATTTCTCCGCATTGCAAGGTGCAATTCTGAAATTTTTTGATTTTTCCTGCTCCTCTTAGCATGATAAAGAAGATTCAAAGAGAGTGAGATGCCAGCTCCTTTCATTCAGTCAGTAGCTTCAATCATTTCTGGACGTTTTTCAATGGCAAAAATCAACGAATATTGTAAATGCACAAACAGTAATTTCTCCGCATTGCAAGGTGCAATTCTGAAATTTTTTGCTTTTTCCTGCTCCTCTTAGCATGATAAAGAAGATTCAAAGAGAGTGAGATGCCAGCTCCTTTCATTCAGTCAGTAGCTTCAATCATTTCTGGACGTTTTTCAATGGCAAAAATCAATGAATATTGTAAATGCACAAACTGTAATTTCTCCGCATTGCAAGGTGCAATTCTGAAATTTTTTGCTTTTTCCTGCTCCTCTTAGCATGATAAAGAAGATTCAAAGAGAGTGAGATGCCAGCTCCTTTCATTCAGTCAGTAGCTTCAATCATTTCTGGATGTTTTTCAATGGCAAAAATCAATGAATATTGTTAATGCACAAACAGTAATTTCTCCGCATTGCAAGGTGCAATTCTGAAATTTTTTGCTTTTTCCTGCTCCTCTTAGCATGATAAAGAAGATTCAAAGAGAGTGAGATGCCAGCTCCTTTCATTCAGTCAGTACCTTCAATCATTTCTGGACGTTTTTCAATGGCAAAAATCAATGAATATTGTAAATGCACAAACAGTAATTTCTCCGCATTGCAAGGTGCAATTCTGAAATTTTTTGCTTTTTCCTGCTCCTCTTAGCATGATAAAGAAGATTCAAAGAGAGTGAGATGCCAGCTCCTTTCATTCAGTCAGTAGCTTCAAACATTTCTGGTATATGAATAACATGATGTTTTTCAATGGCAAAAATCAATGAATATTGTAAATGCACAAACAGTAATTTCTCCGCATTGCAAGGTGCAAGTCTGAAATTTTTTGCTTTTTCCTGCTCCTCTTAGCATGATAAAGAAGATTCAAAGAGAGTGAGATGCCAGCTCCTTTCATTCAGTCAGTAGCTTCAAACATTTCTGGTATATGAATAACATGATGTTTTTCAATGGCAAAAATCAATGAATATTGTAAATGCACAAACAGTAATTTCTCCGCATTGCAAGGTGCAAGTCTGAAATTTTTTGCTTTTTCCTGCTCCTCTTAGCATGATAAAGAAGATTCAAAGAGAGTGAGATGCCAGCTACTTTCATTCAGTCAGTAGCTTCAATCATTTCTGGACGTTTTTCAATGGTAAAAATCAATGAATATTGTAAATGCACAAACAGTAATTTCTCCACATTGCAAGGTGCAATTCTGAAATTTTTTGCTTTTTCCTGCTCCTCTTAGCATGATAAAGAAGATTCAAAGAGAGTGAGATGCCAGCTCCTTTCATTCAGTCAGTAGCTTCAAACATTTCTGGTATATGAATAACATGATGTTTTTCAATCGCAAAAATCAATGAATATTGTAAATGCACAAACAGTAATTTCTCCGCATTGCAAGGTGCAATTCTGAAATTTTTTGCTTTTTCCTGCTCCTCTTAGCATGATAAAGAAGATTCAAAGAGAGTGAGATGCCAGCTTCTTTCATTCAGTCAGTAGCTTCAATCATTTCTGGATGTTTTTCAATGGCAAAAATCAATGAATATTGTAAATGCACAAACTGTAATTTCTCCGCATTGCAAGGTGCAATTCTGAAATTTTTTGCTTTTTCCTGCTCCTCTTAGCATGATAAAGAAGATTCAAAGAGAGTGAGATGCCAGCTCCTTTCATTCAGTCAGTAGCTTCAATCATTTCTGGACGTTTTTCAATGGCAAAAATCAATGAATATTGTAAATGCACAAACAGTAATTTCTCCGCATTGCAAGGTGCAATTCTGAAATTTTTTGCGTTTTCCTGCTCCTCTTAGCATGATAAAGATTCAAAGAGAGTGAGATGCCAGCTCCTTTCATTCAGTCAGTAGCTTCAATCATTTCTGGACGTTTTTCAATGGCAAAAATCAATGAATATTGTAAATGCACAAACAGTAATTTCTCCGCATTGCAAGGTGCAATTCTGAAATTTTTTGCTTTTTCCTGCTCCTCTTAGCATGATAAAGAAGATTCAAAGAGAGTGAGGTGCCAGCTCCTTTCATTCAGTCAGTAGCTTCAAACATTTCTGGTATATGAATAACATGTTTTTCAATGGCAAAAATCAATGAATATTGTAAATGCACAAACAGTAATTTCTCCGCATTGCAAGGTGCAATTCTGAAATTTTTTGCTTTTTCCTGCTCCTCTTAGCATGATAAAGAAGAATCAAAGAGAGTGAGATGCCAGCTCCTTTCATTCAGTCAGTAGCTTCAATCATTTCTGGACGTTTTTCAATGGCAAAAATCAATGAATATTGTAAATGCACAAACAGTAATTTCTCCGCATTGCAAGGTGCAATTCTGAAATTTTTTGCTTTTTCCTGCTCCTCTTAGCATGATAAAGAAGATTCAAAGAGAGTGAGATGCCAGCTCCTTTCATTCAGTCAGTAGCTTCAATCATTTCTGGACGTTTTTCAATGGCAAAAATCAATGAATATTGTAAATGCACAAACAGTAATTTCTCCGCATTGCAAGGTGCAATTCTGAAATTTTTTGCTTTTTCCTGCTCCTCTTAGCATGATAAAGAAGATTCAAAGAGAGTGAGATGCCAGCTCCTTTCATTCAGTCAGTAGCTTCAAACATTTCTGGTATATGAATAACATGATGTTTTTCAATGGCAAAAATCAATGAATATTGTAAATGCACAAACAGTAATTTCTCCGCATTGCAAGGTGCAAGTCTGAAATTTTTTGCTTTTTCCTGCTCCTCTTAGCATGATAAAGAAGATTCAAAGAGAGTGAGATGCCAGCTACTTTCATTCAGTCAGTAGCTTCAATCATTTCTGGACGTTTTTCAATGGTAAAAATCAATGAATATTGTAAATGCACAAACAGTAATTTCTCCACATTGCAATGTGCAATTCTAAATTTTTTTGCTTTTTCCTGCTCCTCTTAGCATGATAAAGAAGATTCAAAGAGAGTGAGATGCCAGCTCCTTTCATTCAGTCAGTACCTTCAATCATTTCTGGACATTTTTCAATGGCAAAAATCAATGAATATTGTAAATGCACAAACAGTAATTTCTCCGCATTGCAAGGTGCAATTCTGAAATTTTTTGCTTTTTCCTGCTCCTCTTAGCATGATAAAGAAGATTCAAAGAGAGTGAGATGCCAGCTCCTTTCATTCAGTCAGTAGCTTCAAACATTTCTGGTATATGAATAACATGATGTTTTTCAATGGCAAAAATCAATGAATATTGTAAATGCACAAACAGTAATTTCTCCGCATTGCAAGGTGCAAGTCTGAAATTTTTTGCTTTTTCCTGCTCCTCTTAGCATGATAAAGAAGATTCAAAGAGAGTGAGATGCCAGCTCCTTTCATTCAGTCAGTAGCTTCAAAAATTTCTGGTATATGAATAACATGATGTTTTTCAATGGCAAAAATCAATGAATATTGTAAATGCACAAACAGTAATTTCTCCGCATTGCAAGGTGCAAGTCTGAAATTTTTTGCTTTTTCCTGCTCCTCTTAGCATGATAAAGAAGATTCAAAGAGAGTGAGATGCCAGCTACTTTCATTCAGTCAGTAGCTTCAATCATTTCTGGACGTTTTTCAATGGTAAAAATCAATGAATATTGTAAATGCACAAACAGTAATTTCTCCACATTGCAAGGTGCAATTCTGAAATTTTTTGCTTTTTCCTGCTCCTCTTAGCATGATAAAGAAGATTCAAAGAGAGTGAGATGCCAGCTCCTTTCATTCAGTCAGTAGCTTCAAACATTTCTGGTATATGAATAACATGATGTTTTTCAATGGCAAAAATCAATGAATATTGTAAATGCACAAACAGTAATTTCTCCGCATTGCAAGGTGCAATTCTGAAATTTTTTGCTTTTTCCTGCTCCTCTTAGCATGATAAAGAAGATTCAAAGAGAGTGAGATGCCAGCTCCTTTCATTCAGTCAGTAGCTTCAATCATTTCTGGACGTTTTTCAATGGCAAAAATCAATGAATATTGTAAATGCACAAACAGTAATTTCTCCGCATTGCAAGGTGCAATTCTGAAATTTTTTGCTTTTTCCTGCTCCTCTTAGCATGATAAAGAAGATTCAAAGAGAGTGAGATGCCAGCTCCTTTCATTCAGTCAGTACCTTCAATCATTTCTGGACATTTTTCAATGGCAAAAATCAATGAATATTGTAAATGCACAAACAGTAATTTCTCCGCATTGCAAGGTGCAATTCTGAAATTTTTTGCTTTTTCCTGCTCCTCTTAGCATGATAAAGAAGATTCAAAGAGAGTGAGATGCCAGCTCCTTTCATTCAGTCAGTAGCTTCAAACATTTCTGGTATATGAATAACATGATGTTTTTCAATGGCAAAAATCAATGAATATTGTAAATGCACAAACAGTAATTTCTCCGCATTGCAAGGTGCAAGTCTGAAATTTTTTGCTTTTTCCTGCTCCTCTTAGCATGATAAAGAAGATTCAAAGAGAGTGAGATGCCAGCTCCTTTCATTCAGTCAGTAGCTTCAAAAATTTCTGGTATATGAATAACATGATGTTTTTCAATGGCAAAAATCAATGAATATTGTAAATGCACAAACAGTAATTTCTCCGCATTGCAAGGTGCAAGTCTGAAATTTTTTGCTTTTTCCTGCTCCTCTTAGCATGATAAAGAAGATTCAAAGAGAGTGAGATGCCAGCTACTTTCATTCAGTCAGTAGCTTCAATCATTTCTGGACGTTTTTCAATGGTAAAAATCAATGAATATTGTAAATGCACAAACAGTAATTTCTCCACATTGCAAGGTGCAATTCTGAAATTTTTTGCTTTTTCCTGCTCCTCTTAGCATGATAAAGAAGATTCAAAGAGAGTGAGATGCCAGCTCCTTTCATTCAGTCAGTAGCTTCAAACATTTCTGGTATATGAATAACATGATGTTTTTCAATGGCAAAAATCAATGAATATTGTAAATGCACAAACAGTAATTTCTCCGCATTGCAAGGTGCAATTCTGAAATTTTTTGCTTTTTCCTGCTCCTCTTAGCATGATAAAGAAGATTCAAAGAGAGTGAGATGCCAGCTCCTTTCATTCAGTCAGTAGCTTCAATCATTTCTGGACGTTTTTCAATGGCAAAAATCAATGAATATTGTAAATGCACAAACAGTAATTTCTCCGCATTGCAAGGTGCAATTCTGAAATTTTTTGCTTTTTCCTGCTCCTCTTAGCATGATAAAGAAGATTCAAAGAGAATGAGATGCCAGCTCCTTTCATTCAGTCAGTACCTTCAATCATTTCTGGACGTTTTTCAATGGCAAAAATCAATGAATATTGTAAATGCACAAACAGTAATTTCTCCGCATTGCAAGGTGCAATTCTGAAATTTTTTGCTTTTTCCCGCTCCTCTTAGCATGATAAAGAAGATTCAAAGAGAGTGAGGTGCCAGCTCCTTTCATTCAGTCAGTAGCTTCAAACATTTCTGGTATATGAATAACATGTTTTTCAATGGCAAAAATCAATGAATATTGTAAATGCACAAACAGTAATTTCTCCGCATTGAAAGGTGCAATTCTGAAATTTTTTGCTTTTTCCTGCTCCTCTTAGCATGATAAAGAAGATTCAAAGAGAGTGAGATGCCAGCTCCTTTCATTCAGTCAGTAGCTTCAATCATTTCTGGACGTTTTTCAATGGCAAAAATCAATGAATATTGTAAATGCACAAACAGTAATTTCTCCGCATTGCAAGGTGCAATTCTGAAATTTTTTGCTTTTTCCTGCTCCTCTTAGCATGATAAAGAAGATTCAAAGAGAGTGAGATGCCAGCTCCTTTCATTCAGTCAGTAGCTTCAATCATTTCTGGACGTTTTTCAATGGCAAAAATCAATGAATATTGTAAATGCACAAACAGTAATTTCTCCGCATTGCAAGGTGCAATTCTGAAATTTTTTGCTTTTTCCTGCTCCTCTTAGCATGATAAAGAAGATTCAAAGAGAGTGAGATGCCAGCTCCTTTCATTCAGTCAGTAGCTTCAAACATTTCTGGTATATGAATAACATGATGTTTTTCAATGGCAAAGATCAATGAATATTGTAAATGCACAAACAGTAATTTCTCCGCATTGCAAGGTGCAAGTCTGAAATTTTTTGCTTTTTCCTGCTCCTCTTAGCATGATAAAGAAGATTCAAAGAGAGTGAGATGCCAGCTACTTTCATTCAGTCAGTAGCTTCAATCATTTCTGGACGTTTTTCAATGGTAAAAATCAATGAATATTGTAAATGCACAAACAGTAATTTCTCCGCATTGCAAGGTGCAATTCTGAAATTTTTTGCTTTTTCCTGCTCCTCTTAGCATGATAAAGAAGATTCAAAGAGAGTGAGATGCCAGCTCCTTTCATTCAGTCAGTACCTTCAATCATTTCTGGACGTTTTTCAATGGCAAAAATCAATGAATATTGTAAATGCACAAACAGTAATTTCTCCGCATTGCAAGGTGCAAGTCTGAAATTTTTTGCTTTTTCCTGCTCCTCTTAGCATGATAAAGAAGATTCAAAGAGAGTGAGATGCCAGCTACTTTCATTCAGTCAGTAGCTTCCATCATTTCTGGACGTTTTTCAATGGTAAAAATCAATGAATATTGTAAATGCACAAACAGTAATTTCTCCACATTGCAATGTGCAATTCTAAAATTTTTTGCTTTTTCCTGCTCCTCTTAGCATGATAAAGAAGATTCAAAGAGAGTGAGATGCCAGCTCCTTTCATTCAGTCAGTAGCTTCAAACATTTCTGGTATATGAATAACATGATGTTTTTCAATGGCAAAAATCAATGAATATTGTAAATGCACAAACAGTAATTTCTCCGCATTGCAAGGTGCAATTCTGAAATTTTTTGCTTTTTCCTGCTCCTCTTAGCATGATAAAGAAGATTCAAAGAGAGTGAGATGCCAAATCCTTTCATTCAGTCAGTAGCTTCAAACATTTCTGGTATATGAATAACATGTTTTTCAATGGCAAAAATCAATGAATATTGTAAATGCACAAACAGTAATTTCTCCGCATTGCAAGGTGCAATTCTGAAATTTTTTGCTTTTTCCTGCTCCTCTTAGCATGATAAAGAAGATTCAAAGAGAGTGAGATGCCAGCTCCTTTCATTCAGTCAGTAGCTTCAATCATTTCTGGACGTTTTTCCATGGCAAAAATCAATGAATATTGTAAATGCACAAACAGTAATTTCTCCGCATTGCAAGGTGCAATTCTGAAATTTTTTGCTTTTTCCTGCTCCTCTTAGCATGATAAAGAAGATTCAAAGAGAGTGAGATGCCAGCTCCTTTCATTCAGTCAGTAGCTTCAATCATTTCTGGACGTTTTTCAATGGTAAAAATCAATGAATATTGTAAATGCACAAACAGTAATTTCTCCACATTGCAAGGTGCAATTCTGAAATTTTTTGCTTTTTCCTGCTCCTCTTAGCATGATAAAGAAGATTCAAAGAGAGTGAGATGCCAGCTCCTTTCATTCAGTCAGTAGCTTCAAACATTTCTGGTATATGAATAACATGATGTTTTTCAATGGCAAAAATCAATGAATATTGTAAATGCACAAACAGTAATTTCTCCGCATTGCAAGGTGCAAGTCTGAAATTTTTTGCTTTTTCCTGCTCCTCTTAGCATGATAAAGAAGATTCAAAGAGAGTGAGATGCCAGCTACTTTCATTCAGTCAGTAGCTTCAATCATTTCTGGACGTTTTTCAATGGTAAAAATCAATGAATATTGTAAATGCACAAACAGTAATTTCTCCACATTGCAAGGTGCAATTCTGAAATTTTTTGCTTTTTCCTGCTCCTCTTAGCATGATAAAGAAGATTCAAAGAGAGTGAGATGCCAACTCCTTTCATTCAGTCAGTAGCTTCAAACATTTCTGGTATATGAATAACATGATGTTTTTCAATGGCAAAAATCAATGAATATTGTAAATGCACAAACAGTAATTTCTCCGCATTGCAAGGTGCAATTCTGAAATTTTTTGCTTTTTCCTGCTCCTCTTAGCATGATAAAGAAGATTCAAAGAGAGTGAGATGCCAGCTCCTTTCATTCAGTCAGTAGCTTCAATCATTTCTGGACGTTTTTCAATGGCAAAAATCAATGAATATTGTAAATGCACAAACAGTAATTTCTCCGCATTGCAAGGTGCAATTCTGAAATTTTTTGCTTTTTCCTGCTCCTCTTAGCATGATAAAGAAGATTCAAAGAGAGTGAGATGCCAGCTCCTTTCATTCAGTCAGTACCTTTAATCATTTCTGGACGTTTTTCAATGGCAAAAATCAATGAATATTGTAAATGCACAAACAGTAATTTCTCCGCATTGCAAGGTGCAATTCTGAAATTTTTTGCTTTTTCCCGCTCCTCTTAGCATGATAAAGAAGATTCAAAGAGAGTGAGGTGCCAGCTCCTTTCATTCAGTCAGTAGCTTCAAACATTTCTGGTATATGAATAACATGTTTTTCAATGGCAAAAATCAATGAATATTGTAAATGCACAAACAGTAATTTCTCCGCATTGCAAGGTGCAATTCTGAAATTTTTTGCTTTTTCCTGCTCCTCTTAGCATGATAAAGAAGATTCAAAGAGAGTGAGATGCCAGCTCCTTTCATTCAGTCAGTAGCTTCAATCATTTCTGGACGTTTTTCAATGGCAAAAATCAATGAATATTGTAAATGCACAAACAGTAATTTCTCCGCATTGCAAGGTGCAATTCTGAAATTTTTTGCTTTTTCCTGCTCCTCTTAGCATGATAAAGAAGATTCAAAGAGAGTGAGATGCCAGCTCCTTTCATTCAGTCAGTAGCTTCAAACATTTCTGGTATATGAATAACATGATGTTTTTCAATGGCAAAAATCAATGAATATTGTAAATGCACAAACAGTAATTTCTCCGCATTGCAAGGTGCAAGTCTGAAATTTTTTGCTTTTTCCTGCTCCTCTTAGCATGATAAAGAAGATTCAAAGAGAGTGAGATGCCAGCTACTTTCATTCAGTCAGTAGCTTCAATCATTTCTGGACGTTTTTCAATGGTAAAAATCAATGAATATTGTAAATGCACAAACAGTAATTTCTCCACATTGCAAGGTGCAATTCTGAAATTTTTTGCTTTTTCCTGCTCCTCTTAGCATGATAAAGAAGATTCAAAGAGAGTGAGATGCCAGCTCCTTTCATTCAGTCAGTAGCTTCAAACATTTCTGGTATATGAATAACATGATGTTTTTCAATGGCAAAAATCAATGAATATTGTAAATGCACAAACAGTAATTTCTCCACATTGCAAGGTGCAATTCTGAAATTTTTTGCTTTTTCCTGCTCCTCTTAGCATGATAAAGAAGATTCAAAGAGAGTGAGATGCCAGCTCCTTTCATTCAGTCAGTAGCTTCAAACATTCTGGTATATGAATAACATGATGTTTTTCAATGGCAAAAATCAATGAATATTGTAAATGCACAAACAGTAATTTCTCCGCATTGCAAGGTGCAATTCTGAAATTTTTTGCTTTTTCCTGCTCCTCTTAGCATGATAAAGAAGATTCAAAGAGAGTGAGATGCCAGCTCCTTTCATTCAGTCAGTAGCTTCAATCATTTCTGGACGTTTTTCAATGGCAAAAATCAATGAATATTGTAAATGCACAAACAGTAATTTCTCCGCATTGCAAGGTGCAATTCTGAAATTTTTTGCTTTTTCCTGCTCCTCTTACCATGATAAAGAAGATTCAAAGAGAGTGAGATGCCAGCTCCTTTCATTCAGTCAGTAGCTTCAAACATTTCTGGAATATGAATAACATGATGTTTTTCAATGGCAAAAATCAATGAATATTGTAAATGCACAAACAGTAATTTCTCCGCATTGCAAGGTGCAAGTCTGAAATTTTTTGCTTTTTCCTGCTCCTCTTAGCATGATAAAGAAGATTCAAAGAGAGTGAGATGCCAGCTACTTTCATTCAGTCAGTAGCTTCAATCATTTCTGGACGTTTTTCAATGGTAAAAATCAATGAATATTGTAAATGCACAAACAGTAATTTCTCCACATTGCAATGTGCAATTCTAAAATTTTTTGCTTTTTCCTGCTCCTCTTAGCATGATAAAGAAGATTCAAAGAGAGTGAGATGCCAGCTCCTTTCATTCAGTCAGTAGCTTCAAACATTTCTGGTATATGAATAACATGATGTTTTTCAATGGCAAAAATCAATGAATATTGTAAATGCACAAACAGTAATTTCTCCGCATTGCAAGGTGCAATTCTGAAATTTTTTGCTTTTTCCTGCTCCTCTTAGCATGATAAAGAAGATTCAAAGAGAGTGAGATGCCAACTCCTTTCATTCAGTCAGTAGCTTCAAACATTTCTGGTATATGAATAACATGATGTTTTTCAATGGCAAAAATCAATGAATATTGTAAATGCACAAACAGTAATTTCTCCGCATTGCAAGGTGCAATTCTGAAATTTTTTGCTTTTTCCTGCTCCTCTTAGCATGATAAAGAAGATTCAAAGAGAGTGAGGTGCCAGCTCCTTTCATTCAGTCAGTAGCTTCAAACATTTCTGGTATATGAATAACATGTTTTTCAATGGCAAAAATCAATGAATATTGTAAATGCACAAACAGTAATTTCTCCGCATTGCAAGGTGCAATTCTGAAATTTTTTGCTTTTTCCTGCTCCTCTTAGCATGATAAAGAAGATTCAAAGAGAGTGAGATGCCAGCTCCTTTCATTCAATCAGTAGCTTCAATCATTTCTGGACGTTTTTCAATGGCAAAAATCAATGAATATTGTAAATGCACAAACAGTAATTTCTCCGCATTGCAAGGTGCAATTCTGAAATTTTTTGCTTTTTCCTGCTCCTCTTAGCATGATAAAGAAGATTCAAAGAGAGTGAGATGCCAGCTCCTTTCATTCAGTCAGTAGCTTCAATCATTTCTGGACGTTTTTCAATGGCAAAAATCAATGAATATTGTAAATGCACAAACAGTAATTTCTCCGCATTGCAAGGTGCAATTCTGAAATTTTTTGCTTTTTCCTGCTCCTCTTAGCATGATAAAGAAGATTCAAAGAGAGTGAGATGCCAGCTCCTTTCATTCAGTCAGTAGCTTCAAACATTTCTGGTATATGAATAACATGATGTTTTTCAATGGCAAAAATCAATGAATATTGTAAATGCACAAACAGTAATTTCTCCGCATTGCAAGGTGCAAGTCTGAAATTTTTTGCTTTTTCCTGCTCCTCTTAGCATGATAAAGAAGATTCAAAGAGAGTGAGATGCCAGCTACTTTCATTCAGTCAGTAGCTTCAATCATTTCTGGACGTTTTTCAATGGTAAAAATCAATGAATATTGTAAATGCACAAACAGTAATTTCTCCACATTGCAAGGTGCAATTCTGAAATTTTTTGCTTTTTCCTGCTCCTCTTAGCATGATAAAGAAGATTCAAAGAGAGTGAGATGCCAGCTCCTTTCATTCAGTCAGTAGCTTCAAACATTTCTGGTATATGAATAACATGATGTTTTTCAATGGCAAAAATCAATGAATATTGTAAATGCACAAACAGTAATTTCTCCGCATTGCAAGGTGCAAGTCTGAAATTTTTTGCTTTTTCCTGCTCCTCTTAGCATGATAAAGAAGATTCAAAGAGAGTGAGATGCCAGCTACTTTCATTCAGTCAGTAGCTTCAATCATTTCTGGACGTTTTTCAATGGTAAAAATCAATGAATATTGTAAATGCACAAACAGTAATTTCTCCACATTGCAAGGTGCAATTCTGAAATTTTTTGCTTTTTCCTGCTCCTCTTAGCATGATAAAGAAGATTCAAAGAGAGTGAGATGCCAACTCCTTTCATTCAGTCAGTAGCTTCAAACATTTCTGGTATATGAATAACATGATATTTTTCAATGGCAAAAATCAATGAATATTGTAAATGCACAAACAGTAATTTCTCCGCATTGCAAGGTGCAATTCTGAAATTTTTTGCTTTTTCCTGCTCCTCTTAGCATGATAAAGAAGATTCAAAGAGAGTGAGATGCCAGCTCCTTTCATTCAGTCAGTAGCTTCAATCATTTCTGGACGTTTTTCAATGGCAAAAATCAATGAATATTGTAAATGCACAAACAGTAATTTCTCCGCATTGCAAGGTGCAATTCTGAAATTTTTTGCTTTTTCCTGCTCCTCTTAGCATGATAAAGAAGATTCAAAGAGAGTGAGATGCCAGCTCCTTTCATTCAGTCAGTACCTTCAATCATTTCTGGACGTTTTTCAATGGCAAAAATCAATGAATATTGTAAATGCACAAACAGTAATTTCTCCGCATTGCAAGGTGCAATTCTGAAATTTTTTGCTTTTTCCCGCTCCTCTTAGCATGATAAAGAAGATTCAAAGAGAGTGAGGTGCCAGCTCCTTTCATTCAGTCAGTAGCTTCAAACATTTCTGGTATATGAATAACATGTTTTTCAATGGCAAAAATCAATGAATATTGTAAATGCACAAACAGTAATTTCTCCGCATTGCAAGGTGCAATTCTGAAATTTTTTGCTTTTTCCTGCTCCTCTTAGCATGATAAAGAAGATTCAAAGAGAGTGAGATGCCAGCTCCTTTCATTCAGTCAGTAGCTTCAATCATTTCTGGACGTTTTTCAATGGCAAAAATCAATGAATATTGTAAATGCACAAACAGTAATTTCTCCGCATTGCAAGGTGCAATTCTGAAATTTTTTGCTTTTTCCTGCTCCTCTTAGCATGATAAAGAAGATTCAAAGAGAGTGAGATGCCAGCTCCTTTCATTCAGTCAGTAGCTTCAAACATTTCTGGTATATGAATAACATGATGTTTTTCAATGGCAAAAATCAATGAATATTGTAAATGCACAAACAGTAATTTCTCCGCATTGCAAGGTGCAAGTCTGAAATTTTTTGCTTTTTCCTGCTCCTCTTAGCATGATAAAGAAGATTCAAAGAGAGTGAGATGCCAGCTACTTTCATTCAGTCAGTAGCTTCAATCATTTCTGGACGTTTTTCAATGGTAAAAATCAATGAATATTGTAAATGCACAAACAGTAATTTCTCCACATTGCAAGGTGCAATTCTGAAATTTTTTGCTTTTTCCTGCTCCTCTTAGCATGATAAAGAAGATTCAAAGAGAGTGAGATGCCAGCTCCTTTCATTCAGTCAGTAGCTTCAAACATTTCTGGTATATGAATAACATGATGTTTTTCAATGGCAAAAATCAATGAATATTGTAAATGCACAAACAGTAATTTCTCCGCATTGCAAGGTGCAAGTCTGAAATTTTTTGCTTTTTCCTGCTCCTCTTAGCATGATAAAGAAGATTCAAAGAGAGTGAGATGCCAGCTACTTTCATTCAGTCAGTAGCTTCAATCATTTCTGGACGTTTTTCAATGGTAAAAATCAATGAATATTGTAAATGCACAAACAGTAATTTCTCCACATTGCAAGGTGCAATTCTGAAATTTTTTGCTTTTTCCTGCTCCTCTTAGCATGATAAAGAAGATTCAAAGAGAGTGAGATGCCAACTCCTTTCATTCAGTCAGTAGCTTCAAACATTTCTGGTATATGAATAACATGATATTTTTCAATGGCAAAAATCAATGAATATTGTAAATGCACAAACAGTAATTTCTCCGCATTGCAAGGTGCAATTCTGAAATTTTTTGCTTTTTCCTGCTCCTCTTAGCATGATAAAGAAGATTCAAAGAGAGTGAGATGCCAGCTCCTTTCATTCAGTCAGTAGCTTCAATCATTTCTGGACGTTTTTCAATGGCAAAAATCAATGAATATTGTAAATGCACAAACAGTAATTTCTCCGCATTGCAAGGTGCAATTCTGAAATTTTTTGCTTTTTCCTGCTCCTCTTAGCATGATAAAGAAGATTCAAAGAGAGTGAGATGCCAGCTCCTTTCATTCAGTCAGTACCTTCAATCATTTCTGGACGTTTTTCAATGGCAAAAATCAATGAATATTGTAAATGCACAAACAGTAATTTCTCCGCATTGCAAGGTGCAATTCTGAAATTTTTTGCTTTTTCCCGCTCCTCTTAGCATGATAAAGAAGATTCAAAGAGAGTGAGGTGCCAGCTCCTTTCATTCAGTCAGTAGCTTCAAACATTTCTGGTATATGAATAACATGTTTTTCAAAGGCAAAAATCAATGAATATTGTAAATGCACAAACAGTAATTTCTCCGCATTGCAAGGTGCAATTCTGAAATTTTTTGCTTTTTCCTGCTCCTCTTAGCATGATAAAGAAGATTCAAAGAGAGTGAGATGCCAGCTCCTTTCATTCAGTCAGTAGCTTCAATCATTTCTGGACGTTTTTCAATGGCAAAAATCAATGAATATTGTAAATGCACAAACAGTAATTTCTCCGCATTGCAAGGTGCAATTCTGAAATTTTTTGCTTTTTCCTGCTCCTCTTTGCATGATAAAGAAGATTCAAAGAGAGTGAGATGCCAGCTCCTTTCATTCAGTCAGTAGCTTCAAACATTTCTGGTATATGAATAACATGATGTTTTTCAATGGCAAAAATCAATGAATATTGTAAATGCACAAACAGTAATTTCTCCGCATTGCAAGGTGCAAGTCTGAAATTTTTTGCTTTTTCCTGCTCCTCTTAGCATGATAAAGAAGATTCAAAGAGAGTGAGATGCCAGCTACTTTCATTCAGTCAGTAGCTTCAATCATTTCTGGACGTTTTTCAATGGTAAAAATCAATGAATATTGTAAATGCACAAACAGTAATTTCTCCACATTGCAAGGTGCAATTCTGAAATTTTTTGCTTTTTCCTGCTCCTCTTAGCATGATAAAGAAGATTCAAAGAGAGTGAGATGCCAGCTCCTTTCATTCAGTCAGTAGCTTCAAACATTTCTGGTATATGAATAACATGATGTTTTTCAATGGCAAAAATCAATGAATATTGTAAATGCACAAACAGTAATTTCTCCGCATTGCAAGGTGCAATTCTGAAATTTTTTGCTTTTTCCTGCTCCTCTTAGCATGATAAAGAAGATTCAAAGAGAGTGAGATGCCAGCTCCTTTCATTCAGTCAGTAGCTTCAATCATTTCTGGACGTTTTTCAATGGCAAAAATCAATGAATATTGTAAATGCACAAACAGTAATTTCTCCGCATTGCAAGGTGCAATTCTGAAATTTTTTGCTTTTTCCTGCTCCTCTTAGCATGATAAAGAAGATTCAAAGAGAGTGAGATGCCAGCTCCTTTCATTCAGTCAGTAGCTTCAATCATTTCTGGACGTTTTTCAATGGCAAAAATCAATGAATATTGTAAATGCACAAACAGTAATTTCTCCGCATTGCAAGGTGCAATTCTGAAATTTTTTGCTTTTTCCTGCTCCTCTTAGCATGATAAAGAAGATTCAAAGAGAGTGAGATGCCAGCTCCTTTCATTCAGTCAGTAGCTTCAAACATTTCTGGAATATGAATAACATGATGTTTTTCAATGGCAAAAATCAATGAATATTGTAAATGCACAAACAGTAATTTCTCCGCATTGCAAGGTGCAAGTCTGAAATTTTTTGCTTTTTCCTGCTCCTCTTAGCATGATAAAGAAGATTCAAAGAGAGTGAGATGCCAGCTACTTTCATTCAGTCAGTAGCTTCAATCATTTCTGGACGTTTTTCAATGGTAAAAATCAATGAATATTGTAAATGCACAAACAGTAATTTCTCCACATTGCAATGTGCAATTCTAAAATTTTTTGCTTTTTCCTGCTCCTCTTAGCATGATAAAGAAGATTCAAAGAGAGTGAGATGCCAGCTCCTTTCATTCAGTCAGTAGCTTCAAACATTTCTGGTATATGAATAACATGATGTTTTTCAATGGCAAAAATCAATGAATATTGTAAATGCACAAACAGTAATTTCTCCGCATTGCAAGGTGCAATTCTGAAATTTTTTGCTTTTTCCTGCTCCTCTTAGCATGATAAAGAAGATTCAAAGAGAGTGAGATGCCAACTCCTTTCATTCAGTCAGTAGCTTCAAACATTTCTGGTATATGAATAACATGATGTTTTTCAATGGCAAAAATCAATGAATATTGTAAATGCACAAACAGTAATTTCTCCGCATTGCAAGGTGCAATTCTGAAATTTTTTGCTTTTTCCTGCTCCTCTTAGCATGATAAAGAAGATTCAAAGAGAGTGAGGTGCCAGCTCCTTTCATTCAGTCAGTAGCTTCAAACATTTCTGGTATATGAATAACATGTTTTTCAATGGCAAAAATCAATGAATATTGTAAATGCACAAACAGTAATTTCTCCGCATTGCAAGGTGCAATTCTGAAATTTTTTGCTTTTTCCTGCTCCTCTTAGCATGATAAAGAAGATTCAAAGAGAGTGAGATGCCAGCTCCTTTCATTCAATCAGTAGCTTCAATCATTTCTGGACGTTTTTCAATGGCAAAAATCAATGAATATTGTAAATGCACAAACAGTAATTTCTCCGCATTGCAAGGTGCAATTCTGAAATTTTTTGCTTTTTCCTGCTCCTCTTAGCATGATAAAGAAGATTCAAAGAGAGTGAGATGCCAGATCCTTTCATTCAGTCAGTAGCTTCAATCATTTCTGGACGTTTTTCAA
This sequence comes from Phyllobates terribilis, assembly GCF_046119375.1. NCBI lineage: Eukaryota > Metazoa > Chordata > Amphibia > Anura > Dendrobatidae > Phyllobates > Phyllobates terribilis. The sequence goes on from NW_027363921.1 coordinate 255,050, forward strand.
TGGCAAAAATCAATGAATATTGTAAATGCACAAACAGTAATTTCTCCGCATTGCAAGGTGCAATTCTGAAATTTTTTGCTTTTTCCTGCTCCTCTTAGCATGATAAAGAAGATTCAAAGAGAGTGAGATGCCAGCTCCTTTGATTCAGTCAGTAGCTTCAAACATTTCTGGTATATGAATAACATGATGTTTTTCAATGGCAAAAATCAATGAATATTGTAAATGCACAAACAGTAATTTCTCCGCATTGCAAGGTGCAAGTCTGAAATTTTTTGCTTTTTCCTGCTCCTCTTAGCATGATAAAGAAGATTCAAAGAGAGTGAGATGCCAGCTACTTTCATTCAGTCAGTAGCTTCAATCATTTCTGGACGTTTTTCAATGGTAAAAATCAATGAATATTGTAAATGCACAAACAGTAATTTCTCCACATTGCAAGGTGCAATTCTGAAATTTTTTGCTTTTTCCTGCTCCTCTTAGCATGATAAAGAAGATTCAAAGAGAGTGAGATGCCAGCTCCTTTCATTCAGTCAGTAGCTTCAAACATTTCTGGTATATGAATAACATGATGTTTTTCAATGGCAAAAATCAATGAATATTGTAAATGCACAAACAGTAATTTCTCCGCATTGCAAGGTGCAAGTCTGAAATTTTTTGCTTTTTCCTGCTCCTCTTAGCATGATAAAGAAGATTCAAAGAGAGTGAGATGCCAGCTACTTTCATTCAGTCAGTAGCTTCAATCATTTCTGGACGTTTTTCAATGGTAAAAATCAATGAATATTGTAAATGCACAAACAGTAATTTCTCCACATTGCAAGGTGCAATTCTGAAATTTTTTGCTTTTTCCTGCTCCTCTTAGCATGATAAAGAAGATTCAAAGAGAGTGAGATGCCAACTCCTTTCATTCAGTCAGTAGCTTCAAACATTTCTGGTATATGAATAACATGATATTTTTCAATGGCAAAAATCAATGAATATTGTAAATGCACAAACAGTAATTTCTCCGCATTGCAAGGTGCAATTCTGAAATTTTTTGCTTTTTCCTGCTCCTCTTAGCATGATAAAGAAGATTCAAAGAGAGTGAGATGCCAGCTCCTTTCATTCAGTCAGTAGCTTCAATCATTTCTGGACGTTTTTCAATGGCAAAAATCAATGAATATTGTAAATGCACAAACAGTAATTTCTCCGCATTGCAAGGTGCAATTCTGAAATTTTTTGCTTTTTCCTGCTCCTCTTAGCATGATAAAGAAGATTCAAAGAGAGTGAGATGCCAGCTCCTTTCATTCAGTCAGTACCTTCAATCATTTCTGGACGTTTTTCAATGGCAAAAATCAATGAATATTGTAAATGCACAAACAGTAATTTCTCCGCATTGCAAGGTGCAATTCTGAAATTTTTTGCTTTTTCCCGCTCCTCTTAGCATGATAAAGAAGATTCAAAGAGAGTGAGGTGCCAGCTCCTTTCATTCAGTCAGTAGCTTCAAACATTTCTGGTATATGAATAACATGTTTTTCAATGGCAAAAATCAATGAATATTGTAAATGCACAAACAGTAATTTCTCCGCATTGCAAGGTGCAATTCTGAAATTTTTTGCTTTTTCCTGCTCCTCTTAGCATGATAAAGAAGATTCAAAGAGAGTGAGATGCCAGCTCCTTTCATTCAGTCAGTAGCTTCAATCATTTCTGGACGTTTTTCAATGGCAAAAATCAATGAATATTGTAAATGCACAAACAGTAATTTCTCCGCATTGCAAGGTGCAATTCTGAAATTTTTTGCTTTTTTCTGCTCCTCTTAGCATGATAAAGAAGATTCAAAGAGAGTGAGATGCCAGCTCCTTTCATTCAGTCAGTAGCTTCAAACATTTCTGGTATATGAATAACATGATGTTTTTCAATGGCAAAAATCAATGAATATTGTAAATGCACAAACAGTAATTTCTCCGCATTGCAAGGTGCAAGTCTGAAATTTTTTGCTTTTTCCTGCTCCTCTTAGCATGATAAAGAAGATTCAAAGAGAGTGAGATGCCAGCTACTTTCATTCAGTCAGTAGCTTCAATCATTTCTGGACGTTTTTCAATGGTAAAAATCATTGAATATTGTAAATGCACAAACAGTAATTTCTCCACATTGCAAGGTGCAATTCTGAAATTTTTTGCTTTTTCCTGCTCCTCTTAGCATGATAAAGAAGATTCAAAGAGAGTGAGATGCCAGCTCCTTTCATTCAGTCAGTAGCTTCAAACATTTCTGGTATATGAATAACATGATGTTTTTCAATGGCAAAAATCAATGAATATTGTAAATGCACAAACAGTAATTTCTCCGCATTGCAAGGTGCAATTCTGAAATTTTTTGCTTTTTCCTGCTCCTCTTAGCATGATAAAGAAGATTCAAAGAGAGTGAGGTGCCAGCTCCTTTCATTCAGTCAGTAGCTTCAAACATTTCTGGTATATGAATAACATGTTTTTCAATGGCAAAAATCAATGAATATTGTAAATGCACAAACAGTAATTTCTCCGCATTGCAAGGTGCAATTCTGAATTTTTTTGCTTTTTCCTGCTCCTCTTAGCATGATAAAGAAGATTCAAAGAGAGTGAGATGCCAGCTCCTTTCATTCAATCAGTAGCTTCAATCATTTCTGGACGTTTTTCAATGGCAAAAATCAATGAATATTGTAAATGCACAAACAGTAATTTCTCCGCATTGCAAGGTGCAATTCTGAAATTTTTTGCTTTTTCCTGCTCCTCTTAGCATGATAAAGAAGATTCAAAGAGAGTGAGATGCCAGATCCTTTCATTCAGTCAGTAGCCTCAATCATTTCTGGACGTTTTTCAATGGCAAAAATCAATGAATATTGTAAATGCACAAACAGTAATTTCTCCGCATTGCAAGGTGCAATTCTGAAATTTTTTGCTTTTTCCTGCTCCTCTTAGCATGATAAAGAAGATTCAAAGAGAGTGAGATGCCAGCTCCTTTGATTCAGTCAGTAGCTTCAAACATTTCTGGTATATGAATAACATGATGTTTTTCAATGGCAAAAATCAATGAATATTGTAAATGCACAAACAGTAATTTCTCCGCATTGCAAGGTGCAAGTCTGAAATTTTTTGCTTTTTCCTGCTCCTCTTAGCATGATAAAGAAGATTCAAAGAGAGTGAGATGCCAGCTACTTTCATTCAGTCAGTAGCTTCAATCATTTCTGGACGTTTTTCAATGGTAAAAATCAATGAATATTGTAAATGCACAAACAGTAATTTCTCCACATTGCAAGGTGCAATTCTGAAATTTTTTGCTTTTTCCTGCTCCTCTTAGCATGATAAAGAAGATTCAAAGAGAGTGAGATGCCAGCTCCTTTCATTCAATCAGTAGCTTCAATCATTTCTGGACGTTTTTCAATGGCAAAAATCAATGAATATTGTAAATGCACAAACAGTAATTTCTCCGCATTGCAAGGTGCAATTCTGAAATTTTTTGCTTTTTCCTGCTCCTCTTAGCATGATAAAGAAGATTCAAAGAGAGTGAGATGCCAGATCCTTTCATTCAGTCAGTAGCTTCAATCATTTCTGGACGTTTTTCAATGGCAAAAATCAATGAATATTGTAAATGCACAAACAGTAATTTCTCCGCATTGCAAGGTGCAATTCTGAAATTTTTTGCTTTTTCCTGCTCCTCTTAGCATGATAAAGAAGATTCAAAGAGAGTGAGATGCCAGCTCCTTTGATTCAGTCAGTAGCTTCAAACATTTCTGGTATATGAATAACATGATGTTTTTCAATGGCAAAAATCAATGAATATTGTAAATGCACAAACAGTAATTTCTCCGCATTGCAAGGTGCAAGTCTGAAATTTTTTGCTTTTTCCTGCTCCTCTTAGCATGATAAAGAAGATTCAAAGAGAGTGAGATGCCAGCTACTTTCATTCAGTCAGTAGCTTCAATCATTTCTGGACGTTTTTCAATGGTAAAAATCAATGAATATTGTAAATGCACAAACAGTAATTTCTCCACATTGCAAGGTGCAATTCTGAAATTTTTTGCTTTTTCCTGCTCCTCTTAGCATGATAAAGAAGATTCAAAGAGAGTGAGATGCCAGCTCCTTTCATTCAGTCAGTAGCTTCAAACATTTCTGGTATATGAATAACATGATGTTTTTCAATGGCAAAAATCAATGAATATTGTAAATGCACAAACAGTAATTTCTCCGCATTGCAAGGTGCAAGTCTGAAATTTTTTGCTTTTTCCTGCTCCTCTTAGCATGATAAAGAAGATTCAAAGAGAGTGAGATGCCAGCTACTTTCATTCAGTCAGTAGCTTCAATCATTTCTGGACGTTTTTCAATGGTAAAAATCAATGAATATTGTAAATGCACAAACAGTAATTTCTCCACATTGCAAGGTGCAATTCTGAAATTTTTTGCTTTTTCCTGCTCCTCTTAGCATGATAAAGAAGATTCAAAGAGAGTGAGATGCCAGCTCCTTTCATTCAGTCAGTAGCTTCAAACATTTCTGGTATATGAATAACATGATGTTTTTCAATGGCAAAAATCAATGAATATTGTAAATGCACAAACAGTAATTTCTCCACATTGCAAGGTGCAATTCTGAAATTTTTTGCTTTTTCCTGCTCCTCTTAGCATGATAAAGAAGATTCAAAGAGAGTGAGATGCCAGCTCCTTTCATTCAGTCAGTAGCTTCAAACATTTCTGGTATATGAATAACATGATGTTTTTCAATGGCAAAAATCAATGAATATTGTAAATGCACAAACAGTAATTTCTCCGCATTGCAAGGTGCAATTCTGAAATTTTTTGCTTTTTCCTGCTCCTCTTAGCATGATAAAGAAGATTCAAAGAGAGTGAGATGCCAGCTCCTTTCATTCAGTCAGTAGCTTCAATCATTTCTGGACGTTTTTCAATGGCAAAAATCAATGAATATTGTAAATGCACAAACAGTAATTTCTCCGCATTGCAAGGTGCAATTCTGAAATTTTTTGCTTTTTCCTGCTCCTCTTAGCATGATAAAGAAGATTCAAAGAGAGTGAGATGTCAGCTCCTTTCATTCAGTCAGTAGCTTCAAACATTTCTGGTATATGAATAACATGATGTTTTTCAATGGCAAAAATCAATGAATATTGTAAATGCACAAACAGTAATTTCTCCGCATTGCAAGGTGCAATTCTGAAATTTTTTGCTTTTTCCTGCTCCTCTTAGCATGATAAAGAAGATTCAAAGAGAGTGAGATGCCAGCTCCTTTCATTCAGTCAGTAGCTTCAATCATTTCTGGACGTTTTTCAATGGCAAAAATCAATGAATATTGTAAATGCACAAACAGTAATTTCTCCGCATTGCAAGGTGCAATTCTGAAATTTTTTGCTTTTTCCTGCTCCTCTTAGCATGATAAAGAAGATTCAAAGAGAGTGAGATGCCAGCTCCTTTCGTTCAGTCAGTAGCTTCAATCATTTCTGGACGTTTTTCAATGGCAAAAATCATTGAATATTATAAATGCACAAACAGTAATTTCTCCGCATTGCAAGGTGCAATTCTGAAATTTTTTACTTTTTCCTGCTCCTCTTAGCATGATAAAGAAGATTCAAAGAGAGTGAGATGCCAGCTCCTTTCATTCAGTCAGTAGCTTCAATCATTTCTGGTATATGAATAACATGATGTTTTTCAATGGCAAAAATCAATGAATATTGTAAATGCACAAACAGTAATTTCTCCGCATTGCAAGGTGCAATTCTGAAATTTTTTGCTTTTTCCTGCTCCTCTTAGCATGATAAAGAAGATTCAAAGAGAGTGAGATGCCAGCTCCTTTCATTCAGTCAGTAGCTTCAATCATTTCTGGACGTTTTTCAATGGCAAAAATCAATGAATATTGTAAATGCACAAACAGTAATTTCTCCGCATTGCAAGGTGCAATTCTGAAATTTTTTGCTTTTTCCTGCTCCTCTTAGCATGATAAAGAAGATTCAAAGAGAGTGAGATGCCAGCTCCTTTCATTCAGTCAGTACCTTCAATCATTTCTGGACGTTTTTCAATGGCAAAAATCAATGAATATTGTAAATGCACAAACAGTAATTTCTCCGCATTGCAAGGTGCAATTCTGAAATTTTTTGCTTTTTCCCGCTCCTCTTAGCATGATAAAGAAGATTCAAAGAGAGTGAGGTGCCAGCTCCTTTCATTCAGTCAGTAGCTTCAAACATTTCTGGTATATGAATAACATGTTTTTCAATGGCAAAAATCAATGAATATTGTAAATGCACAAACAGTAATTTCTCCGCATTGCAAGGTGCAATTCTGAAATTTTTTGCTTTTTCCTGCTCCTCTTAGCATGATAAAGAAGATTCAAAGAGAGTGAGATGCCAGCTCCTTTCATTCAGTCAGTAGCTTCAATCATTTCTGGACGTTTTTCAATGGCAAAAATCAATGAATATTGTAAATGCACAAACAGTAATTTCTCCGCATTGCAAGGTGCAATTCTGAAATTTTTTGCTTTTTCCTGCTCCTCTTAGCATGATAAAGAAGATTCAAAGAGAGTGAGATGCCAGCTCCTTTCATTCAGTCAGTAGCTTCAAACATTTCTGGTATATGAATAACATGATGTTTTTCAATGGCAAAAATCAATGAATATTGTAAATGCACAAACAGTAATTTCTCCGCATTGCAAGGTGCAAGTCTGAAATTTTTTGCTTTTTCCTGCTCCTCTTAGCATGATAAAGAAGATTCAAAGAGAGTGAGATGCCAGCTACTTTCATTCAGTCAGTAGCTTCAATCATTTCTGGACGTTTTTCAATGGTAAAAATCAATGAATATTGTAAATGCACAAACAGTAATTTCTCCACATTGCAAGGTGCAATTCTGAAATTTTTTGCTTTTTCCTGCTCCTCTTAGCATGATAAAGAAGATTCAAAGAGAGTGAGATGCCAGCTCCTTTCATTCAGTCAGTAGCTTCAAACATTTCTGGTATATGAATAACATGATGTTTTTCAATGGCAAAAATTAATGAATATTGTAAATGCACAAACAGTAATTTCTCCACATTGCAAGGTGCAATTCTGAAATTTTTTGCTTTTTCCTGCTCCTCTTAGCATGATAAAGAAGATTCAAAGAGAGTGAGATGCCAGCTCCTTTCATTCAGTCAGTAGCTTCAAACATTTCTGGTATATGAATAACATGATGTTTTTCAATGGCAAAAATCAATGAATATTGTAAATGCACAAACAGTAATTTCTCCGCATTGCAAGGTGCAATTCTGAAATGTTTTGCTTTTTCCTGCTCCTCTTAGCATGATAAAGAAGATTCAAAGAGAGTGAGATGCCAGCTCCTTTCATTCAGTCAGTAGCTTCAATCATTTCTGGACGTTTTTCAATGGCAAAAATCAATGAATATTGTAAATGCACAAACAGTAATTTCTCCGCATTGCAAGGTGCAATTCTGAAATTTTTTGCTTTTTCCTGCTCCTCTTAGCATGATAAAGAAGATTCAAAGAGAGTGAGATGCCAGCTCCTTTCATTCAGTCAGTAGCTTCAATCATTTCTGGACGTTTTTCAATGGCAAAAATCAATGAATATTGTAAATGCACAAACAGTAATTTCTCCGCATTGCAAGGTGCAATTCTGAAATTTTTTGCTTTTTCCTGCTCCTCTTAGCATGATAAAGAAGATTCAAAGAGAGTGAGATGCCAGCTCCTTTCATTCAGTCAGTAGCTTCAAACATTTCTGGAATATGAATAACATGATGTTTTTCAATGGCAAAAATCAATGAATATTGTAAATGCACAAACAGTAATTTCTCCGCATTGCAAGGTGCAAGTCTGAAATTTTTTGCTTTTTCCTGCTCCTCTTAGCATGATAAAGAAGATTCAAAGAGAGTGAGATGCCAGCTACTTTCATTCAGTCAGTAGCTTCAATCATTTCTGGACGTTTTTCAATGGTAAAAATCAATGAATATTGTAAATGCACAAACAGTAATTTCTCCACATTGCAATGTGCAATTCTAAAATTTTTTGCTTTTTCCTGCTCCTCTTAGCATGATAAAGAAGATTCAAAGAGAGTGAGATGCCAGCTCCTTTCATTCAGTCAGTAGCTTCAAACATTTCTGGTATATGAATAACATGTTTTTCAATGGCAAAAATCAATGAATATTGTAAATGCACAAACAGTAATTTCTCCGCATTGCAAGGTGCAATTCTGAAATTTTTTGCTTTTTCCTGCTCCTCTTAGCATGATAAAGAAGATTCAAAGAGAGTGAGATGCCAGCTCCTTTCATTCAATCAGTAGCTTCAATCATTTCTGGACGTTTTTCAATGGCAAAAATCAATGAATATTGTAAATGCACAAACAGTAATTTCTCCGCATTGCAAGGTGCAATTCTGAAATTTTTTGCTTTTTCCTGCTCCTCTTAGCATGATAAAGAAGATTCAAAGAGAGTGAGATGCCAGATCCTTTCATTCAGTCAGTAGCTTCAATCATTTCTGGACGTTTTTCAATGGCAAAAATCAATGAATATTGTAAATGCACAAACAGTAATTTCTCCGCATTGCAAGGTGCAATTCTGAAATTTTTTGCTTTTTCCTGCTCCTCTTAGCATGATAAAGAAGATTCAAAGAGAGTGAGATGCCAGCTCCTTTGATTCAGTCAGTAGCTTCAAACATTTCTGGTATATGAATAACATGATGTTTTTCAATGGCAAAAATCAATGAATATTGTAAATGCACAAACAGTAATTTCTCCGCATTGCAAGGTGCAAGTCTGAAATTTTTTGCTTTTTCCTGCTCCTCTTAGCATGATAAAGAAGATTCAAAGAGAGTGAGATGCCAGCTACTTTCATTCAGTCAGTAGCTTCAATCATTTCTGGACGTTTTTCAATGGTAAAAATCAATGAATATTGTAAATGCACAAACAGTAATTTCTCCACATTGCAAGGTGCAATTCTGAAATTTTTGCTTTTTCCTGCTCCTCTTAGCATGATAAAGAAGATTCAAAGAGAGTGAGATGCCAGCTCCTTTCATTCAGTCAGTAGCTTCAAACATTTCTGGTATATGAATAACATGATGTTTTTCAATGGCAAAAATCAATGAATATTGTAAATGCACAAACAGTAATTTCTCCGCATTGCAAGGTGCAAGTCTGAAATTTTTTGCTTTTTCCTGCTCCTCTTAGCATGATAAAGAAGATTCAAAGAGAGTGAGATGCCAGCTCCTTTCATTCAGTCAGTAGCTTCAATCATTTCTGGACGTTTTTCAATGGCAAAAATCAATGAATATTGTAAATGCACAAACAGTAATTTCTCCGCATTGCAAGGTGCAATTCTGAAATTTTTTGCTTTTTCCTGCTCCTCTTAGCATGATAAAGAAGATTCAAAGAGAGTGAGATGTCAGCTCCTTTCATTCAGTCAGTAGCTTCAAACATTTCTGGTATATGAATAACATGATGTTTTTCAATGGCAAAAATCAATGAATATTGTAAATGCACAAACAGTAATTTCTCCGCATTGCAAGGTGCAATTCTGAAATTTTTTGCTTTTTCCTGCTCCTCTTAGCATGATAAAGAAGATTCAAAGAGAGTGAGATGCCAGCTCCTTTCATTCAGTCAGTAGCTTCAAACATTTCTGGTATATGAATAACATGATGTTTTTCAATGGCAAAAATCAATGAATATTGTAAATGCACAAACAGTAATTTCTCCGCATTGCAAGGTGCAAGTCTGAAATTTTTTGCTTTTTCCTGCTCCTCTTAGCATGATAAAGAAGATTCAAAGAGAGTGAGATGCCAGCTACTTTCATTCAGTCAGTAGCTTCAATCATTTCTGGACGTTTTTCAATGGTAAAAATCAATGAATATTGTAAATGCACAAACAGTAATTTCTCCACATTGCAAGGTGCAATTCTGAAATTTTTTGCTTTTTCCTGCTCCTCTTAGCATGATAAAGAAGATTCAAAGAGAGTGAGATGCCAGCTCCTTTCATTCAGTCAGTAGCTTCAAACATTTCTGGTATATGAATAACATGATGTTTTTCAATGGCAAAAATCAATGAATATTGTAAATGCACAAACAGTAATTTCTCCACATTGCAAGGTGCAATTCTGAAATTTTTTGCTTTTTCCTGCTCCTCTTAGCATGATAAAGAAGATTCAAAGAGAGTGAGATGCCAGCTCCTTTCATTCAGTCAGTAGCTTCAAACATTTCTGGTATATGAATAACATGATGTTTTTCAATGGCAAAAATCAATGAATATTGTAAATGCACAAACAGTAATTTCTCCGCATTGCAAGGTGCAATTCTGAAATTTTTTGCTTTTTCCTGCTCCTCTTAGCATGATAAAGAAGATTCAAAGAGAGTGAGATGCCAGCTCCTTTCATTCAGTCAGTAGCTTCAATCATTTCTGGACGTTTTTCAATGGCAAAAATCAATGAATATTGTAAATGCACAAACAGTAATTTCTCCGCATTGCAAGGTGCAATTCTGAAATTTTTTGCTTTTTCCTGCTCCTCTTAGCATGATAAAGAAGATTCAAAGAGAGTGAGATGCCAGCTCCTTTCATTCAGTCAGTAGCTTCAATCATTTCTGGACGTTTTTCAATGGCAAAAATCAATGAATATTGTAAATGCACAAACAGTAATTTCTCCGCATTGCAAGGTGCAATTCTGAAATTTTTTGCTTTTTCCTGCTCCTCTTAGCATGATAAAGAAGATTCAAAGAGAGTGAGATGCCAGCTCCTTTCATTCAGTCAGTAGCTTCAAACATTTCTGGAATATGAATAACATGATGTTTTTCAATGGCAAAAATCAATGAATATTGTAAATGCACAAACAGTAATTTCTCCGCATTGCAAGGTGCAAGTCTGAAATTTTTTGCTTTTTCCTGCTCCTCTTAGCATGATAAAGAAGATTCAAAGAGAGTGAGATGCCAGCTACTTTCATTCAGTCAGTAGCTTCAATCATTTCTGGACGTTTTTCAATGGTAAAAATCAATGAATATTGTAAATGCACAAACAGTAATTTCTCCACATTGCAATGTGCAATTCTAAAATTTTTTGCTTTTTCCTGCTCCTCTTAGCATGATAAAGAAGATTCAAAGAGAGTGAGATGCCAGCTCCTTTCATTCAGTCAGTAGCTTCAAACATTTCTGGTATATGAATAACATGATGTTTTTCAATGGCAAAAATCAATGAATATTGTAAATGCACAAACAGTAATTTCTCCGCATTGCAAGGTGCAATTCTGAAATTTTTTGCTTTTTCCTGCTCCTCTTAGCATGATAAAGAAGATTCAAAGAGAGTGAGATGCCAACTCCTTTCATTCAGTCAGTAGCTTCAAACATTTCTGGTATATGAATAACATGATGTTTTTCAATGGCAAAAATCAATGAATATTGTAAATGCACAAACAGTAATTTCTCCGCATTGCAAGGTGCAATTCTGAAATTTTTTGCTTTTTCCTGCTCCTCTTAGCATGATAAAGAAGATTCAAAGAGAGTGAGGTGCCAGCTCCTTTCATTCAGTCAGTAGCTTCAAACATTTCTGGTATATGAATAACATGTTTTTCAATGGCAAAAATCAATGAATATTGTAAATGCACAAACAGTAATTTCTCCGCATTGCAAGGTGCAATTCTGAAATTTTTTGCTTTTTCCTGCTCCTCTTAGCATGATAAAGAAGATTCAAAGAGAGTGAGATGCCAGCTCCTTTCATTCAATCAGTAGCTTCAATCATTTCTGGACGTTTTTCAATGGCAAAAATCAATGAATATTGTAAATGCACAAACAGTAATTTCTCCGCATTGCAAGGTGCAATTCTGAAATTTTTTGCTTTTTCCTGCTCCTCTTAGCATGATAAAGAAGATTCAAAGAGAGTGAGATGCCAGATCCTTTCATTCAGTCAGTAGCTTCAATCATTTCTGGACGTTTTTCAATGGCAAAAATCAATGAATATTGTAAATGCACAAACAGTAATTTCTCCGCATTGCAAGGTGCAATTCTGAAATTTTTTGCTTTTTCCTGCTCCTCTTAGCATGATAAAGAAGATTCAAAGAGAGTGAGATGCCAGCTCCTTTGATTCAGTCAGTAGCTTCAAACATTTCTGGTATATGAATAACATGATGTTTTTCAATGGCAAAAATCAATGAATATTGTAAATGCACAAACAGTAATTTCTCCGCATTGCAAGGTGCAAGTCTGAAATTTTTTGCTTTTTCCTGCTCCTCTTAGCATGATAAAGAAGATTCAAAGAGAGTGAGATGCCAGCTACTTTCATTCAGTCAGTAGCTTCAATCATTTCTGGACGTTTTTCAATGGTAAAAATCAATGAATATTGTAAATGCACAAACAGTAATTTCTCCACATTGCAAGGTGCAATTCTGAAATTTTTTGCTTTTTCCTGCTCCTCTTAGCATGATAAAGAAGATTCAAAGAGAGTGAGATGCCAGCTCCTTTCATTCAGTCAGTAGCTTCAAACATTTCTGGTATATGAATAACATGATGTTTTTCAATGGCAAAAATCAATGAATATTGTAAATGCACAAACAGTAATTTCTCCGCATTGCAAGGTGCAAGTCTGAAATTTTTTGCTTTTTCCTGCTCCTCTTAGCATGATAAAGAAGATTCAAAGAGAGTGAGATGCCAGCTCCTTTCATTCAGTCAGTAGCTTCAATCATTTCTGGACGTTTTTCAATGGCAAAAATCAATGAATATTGTAAATGCACAAACAGTAATTTCTCCGCATTGCAAGGTGCAATTCTGAAATTTTTTGCTTTTTCCTGCTCCTCTTAGCATGATAAAGAAGATTCAAAGAGAGTGAGATGTCAGCTCCTTTCATTCAGTCAGTAGCTTCAAACATTTCTGGTATATGAATAACATGATGTTTTTCAATGGCAAAAATCAATGAATATTGTAAATGCACAAACAGTAATTTCTCCGCATTGCAAGGTGCAATTCTGAAATTTTTTGCTTTTTCCTGCTCCTCTTAGCATGATAAAGAAGATTCAAAGAGAGTGAGATGCCAGCTCCTTTCATTCAGTCAGTAGCTTCAATCATTTCTGGACGTTTTTCAATGGCAAAAATCAATGAATATTGTAAATGCACAAACAGTAATTTCTCCGCATTGCAAGGTGCAATTCTGAAATTTTTTGCTTTTTCCTGCTCCTCTTAGCATGATAAAGAAGATTCAAAGAGAGTGAGATGCCAGCTCCTTTCGTTCAGTCAGTAGCTTCAATCATTTCTGGACGTTTTTCAATGGCAAAAATCATTGAATATTATAAATGCACAAACAGTAATTTCTCCGCATTGCAAGGTGCAATTCTGAAATTTTTTACTTTTTCCTGCTCCTCTTAGCATGATAAAGAAGATTCAAAGAGAGTGAGATGCCAGCTCCTTTCATTCAGTCAGTAGCTTCAATCATTTCTGGTATATGAATAACATGATGTTTTTCAATGGCAAAAATCAATGAATATTGTAAATGCACAAACAGTAATTTCTCCGCATTGCAAGGTGCAATTCTGAAATTTTTTGCTTTTTCCTGCTCCTCTTAGCATGATAAAGAAGATTCAAAGAGAGTGAGATGCCAGCTCCTTTCATTCAGTCAGTAGCTTCAATCATTTCTGGACGTTTTTCAATGGCAAAAATCAATGAATATTGTAAATGCACAAACAGTAATTTCTCCGCATTGCAAGGTGCAATTCTGAAATTTTTTGCTTTTTCCTGCTCCTCTTAGCATGATAAACAAGATTCAAAGAGAGTGAGATGCCAGCTCCTTTCATTCAGTCAGTAGCTTCAATCATTTCTGGACGTTTTTCAATGGCAAAAATCAATGAATATTGTAAATGCACAAACAGTAATTTCTCCGCATTGCAAGGTGCAATTCTGAAATTTTTTGCTTTTTCCTGCTCCTCTTAGCATGATAAAGAAGATTCAAAGAGAGTGAGATGCCAGCTCCTTTCATTCAGTCAGTAGCTTCAAACATTTCTGGTATATGAATAACATGATGTTTTTCAATGGCAAAAATCAATGAATATTGTAAATGCACAAACAGTAATTTCTCCGCATTGCAAGGTGCAAGTCTGAAATTTTTTGCTTTTTCCTGCTCCTCTTAGCATGATAAAGAAGATTCAAAGAGAGTGAGATGCCAGCTCCTTTCATTCAGTCAGTAGCTTCAATCATTTCTGGATGTTTTTCAATGGCAAAAATCAATGAATATTGTAAATGCACAAACTGTAATTTCTCCACATTGCATGGTGCAATTCTGAAATTTTTTGCTTTTTCCTGCTCCTCTTAGCATGATAAAGAAGATTCAAAGAGAGTGAGATGCCAGCTCCTTTCATTCAGTCAGTAGCTTCAAACATTTCTGGTATATGAATAACATGATGTTTTTCAATGGCAAAAATCAATGAATATTGTAAATGCACAAACAGTAATTTCTCCGCATTGCAAGGTGCAATTCTGAAATTTTTTGCTTTTTCCTGCTCCTCTTAGCATGATAAAGAAGATTCAAAGAGAGTGAGATGCCAGCTGCTTTCATTCAGTCAGTAGCTTCAATCATTTCTGGACGTTTTTCAATGGCAAAAATCAATGAATATTGTAAATGCACAAACAGTAATTTCTCCGCATTGCAAGGTGCAATTCTGAAATTTTTTGCTTTTTCCTGCTCCTCTTAGCATGATAAAGAAGATTCAAAGAGAGTGAGATGTCAGCTCCTTTCATTCAGTCAGTAGCTTCAAACATTTCTGGTATATGAATAACATGATGTTTTTCAATGGCAAAAATCAATGAATATTGTAAATGCACAAACAGTAATTTCTCCGCATTGCAAGGTGCAATTCTGAAATTTTTTGCTTTTTCCTGCTCCTCTTAGCATGATAAAGAAGATTCAAAGAGAGTGAGATGCCAGCTCCTTTCATTCAGTCAGTAGCTTCAATCATTTCTGGACGTTTTTCAATGGCAAAAATCAATGAATATTGTAAATGCACAAACAGTAATTTCTCCGCATTGCAAGGTGCAATTCTGAAATTTTTTGCTTTTTCCTGCTCCTCTTAGCATGATAAAGAAGATTCAAAGAGAGTGAGATGCCAGCTCCTTTCGTTCAGTCAGTAGCTTCAATCATTTCTGGACGTTTTTCAATGGCAAAAATCATTGAATATTATAAATGCACAAACAGTAATTTCTCCGCATTGCAAGGTGCAATTCTGAAATTTTTTACTTTTTCCTGCTCCTCTTAGCATGATAAAGAAGATTCAAAGAGAGTGAGATGCCAGCTCCTTTCATTCAGTCAGTAGCTTCAATCATTTCTGGTATATGAATAACATGATGTTTTTCAATGGCAAAAATCAATGAATATTGTAAATGCACAAACAGTAATTTCTCCGCATTGCAAGGTGCAATTCTGAAATTTTTTGCTTTTTCCTGCTCCTCTTAGCATGATAAAGAAGATTCAAAGAGAGTGAGATGCCAGCTCCTTTCATTCAGTCAGTAGCTTCAATCATTTCTGGACGTTTTTCAATGGCAAAAATCAATGAATATTGTAAATGCACAAACAGTAATTTCTCCGCATTGCAAGGTGCAATTCTGAAATTTTTTGCTTTTTCCTGCTCCTCTTAGCATGATAAACAAGATTCAAAGAGAGTGAGATGCCAGCTCCTTTCATTCAGTCAGTAGCTTCAATCATTTCTGGACGTTTTTCAATGGCAAAAATCAATGAATATTGTAAATGCACAAACAGTAATTTCTCCGCATTGCAAGGTGCAATTCTGAAATTTTTTGCTTTTTCCTGCTCCTCTTAGCATGATAAAGAAGATTCAAAGAGAGTGAGATGCCAGCTCCTTTCATTCAGTCAGTAGCTTCAAACATTTCTGGTATATGAATAACATGATGTTTTTCAATGGCAAAAATCAATGAATATTGTAAATGCACAAACAGTAATTTCTCCGCATTGCAAGGTGCAAGTCTGAAATTTTTTGCTTTTTCCTGCTCCTCTTAGCATGATAAAGAAGATTCAAAGAGAGTGAGATGCCAGCTCCTTTCATTCAGTCAGTAGCTTCAATCATTTCTGGATGTTTTTCAATGGCAAAAATCAATGAATATTGTAAATGCACAAACTGTAATTTCTCCACATTGCAAGGTGCAATTCTGAAATTTTTTGCTTTTTCCTGCTCCTCTTAGCATGATAAAGAAGATTCAAAGAGAGTGAGATGCCAGCTCCTTTCATTCAGTCAGTAGCTTCAAACATTTCTGGTATATGAATAACATGATGTTTTTCAATGGCAAAAATCAATGAATATTGTAAATGCACAAACAGTAATTTCTCCGCATTGCAAGGTGCAAGTCTGAAATTTTTTGCTTTTTCCTGCTCCTCTTAGCATGATAAAGAAGATTCAAAGAGAGTGAGATGCCAGCTACTTTCATTCAGTCAGTAGCTTCAATCATTTCTGGACGTTTTTCAATGGTAAAAATCAATGAATATTGTAAATGCACAAACAGTAATTTCTCCACATTGCAAGGTGCAATTCTGAAATTTTTTGCTTTTTCCTGCTCCTCTTAGCATGATAAAGAAGATTCAAAGAGAGTGAGATGCCAGCTCCTTTCATTCAGTCAGTAGCTTCAAACATTTCTGGTATATGAATAACATGATGTTTTTCAATGGCAAAAATCAATGAATATTGTAAATGCACAAACAGTAATTTCTCCACATTGCAAGGTGCAATTCTGAAATTTTTTGCTTTTTCCTGCTCCTCTTAGCATGATAAAGAAGATTCAAAGAGAGTGAGATGCCAGCTCCTTTCATTCAGTCAGTAGCTTCAAACATTTCTGGTATATGAATAACATGATGTTTTTCAATGGCAAAAATCAATGAATATTGTAAATGCACAAACAGTAATTTCTCCGCATTGCAAGGTGCAATTCTGAAATTTTTTGCTTTTTCCTGCTCCTCTTAGCATGATAAAGAAGATTCAAAGAGAGTGAGATGCCAGCTCCTTTCATTCAGTCAGTAGCTTCAATCATTTCTGGACGTTTTTCAATGGCAAAAATCAATGAATATTGTAAATGCACAAACAGTAATTTCTCCGCATTGCAAGGTGCAATTCTGAAATTTTTTGCTTTTTCCTGCTCCTCTTAGCATGATAAAGAAGATTCAAAGAGAGTGAGATGCCAGCTCCTTTCATTCAGTCAGTAGCTTCAAACATTTCTGGTATATGAATAACATGATGTTTTTCAATGGCAAAAATCAATGAATATTGTAAATGCACAAACAGTAATTTCTCCGCATTGCAAGGTGCAAGTCTGAAATTTTTTGCTTTTTCCTGCTCCTCTTAGCATGATAAAGAAGATTCAAAGAGAGTGAGATGCCAGCTACTTTCATTCAGTCAGTAGCTTCAATCATTTCTGGACGTTTTTCAATGGTAAAAATCAATGAATATTGTAAATGCACAAACAGTAATTTCTCCACATTGCAAGGTGCAATTCTGAAATTTTTTGCTTTTTCCTGCTCCTCTTAGCATGATAAAGAAGATTCAAAGAGAGTGAGATGCCAGCTCCTTTCATTCAGTTAGTAGCTTCAAACATTTCTGGTATATGAATAACATGATGTTTTTCAATGGCAAAAATCAATGAATATTGTAAATGCACAAACAGTAATTTCTCCACATTGCAAGGTGCAATTCTGAAATTTTTTGCTTTTTCCTGCTCCTCTTAGCATGATAAAGAAGATTCAAAGAGAGTGAGATGCCAGCTCCTTTCATTCAGTCAGTAGCTTCAAACATTTCTGGTATATGAATAACATGATGTTTTTCAATGGCAAAAATCAATGAATATTGTAAATGCACAAACAGTAATTTCTCCGCATTGCAAGGTGCAATTCTGAAATGTTTTGCTTTTTCCTGCTCCTCTTAGCATGATAAAGAAGATTCAAAGAGAGTGAGATGCCAGCTCCTTTCATTCAGTCAGTAGCTTCAATCATTTCTGGACGTTTTTCAATGGCAAAAATCAATGAATATTGTAAATGCACAAACAGTAATTTCTCCGCATTGCAAGGTGCAATTCTGAAATTTTTTGCTTTTTCCTGCTCCTCTTAGCATGATAAAGAAGATTCAAAGAGAGTGAGATGCCAGCTCCTTTCATTCAGTCAGTAGCTTCAATCATTTCTGGACGTTTTTCAATGGCAAAAATCAATGAATATTGTAAATGCACAAACAGTAATTTCTCCGCATTGCAAGGTGCAATTCTGAAATTTTTTGCTTTTTCCTGCTCCTCTTAGCATGATAAAGAAGATTCAAAGAGAGTGAGATGCCAGCTCCTTTCATTCAGTCAGTAGCTTCAAACATTTCTGGAATATGAATAACATGATGTTTTTCAATGGCAAAAATCAATGAATATTGTAAATGCACAAACAGTAATTTCTCCGCATTGCAAGGTGCAAGTCTGAAATTTTTTGCTTTTTCCTGCTCCTCTTAGCATGATAAAGAAGATTCAAAGAGAGTGAGATGCCAGCTACTTTCATTCAGTCAGTAGCTTCAATCATTTCTGGACGTTTTTCAATGGTAAAAATCAATGAATATTGTAAATGCACAAACAGTAATTTCTCCACATTGCAATGTGCAATTCTAAAATTTTTTGCTTTTTCCTGCTCCTCTTAGCATGATAAAGAAGATTCAAAGAGAGTGAGATGCCAGCTCCTTTCATTCAGTCAGTAGCTTCAAACATTTCTGGTATATGAATAACATGTTTTTCAATGGCAAAAATCAATGAATATTGTAAATGCACAAACAGTAATTTCTCCGCATTGCAAGGTGCAATTCTGAAATTTTTTGCTTTTTCCTGCTCCTCTTAGCATGATAAAGAAGATTCAAAGAGAGTGAGATGCCAGCTCCTTTCATTCAATCAGTAGCTTCAATCATTTCTGGACGTTTTTCAATGGCAAAAATCAATGAATATTGTAAATGCACAAACAGTAATTTCTCCGCATTGCAAGGTGCAATTCTGAAATTTTTTGCTTTTTCCTGCTCCTCTTAGCATGATAAAGAAGATTCAAAGAGAGTGAGATGCCAGATCCTTTCATTCAGTCAGTAGCTTCAATCATTTCTGGACGTTTTTCAATGGCAAAAATCAATGAATATTGTAAATGCACAAACAGTAATTTCTCCGCATTGCAAGGTGCAATTCTGAAATTTTTTGCTTTTTCCTGCTCCTCTTAGCATGATAAAGAAGATTCAAAGAGAGTGAGATGCCAGCTCCTTTGATTCAGTCAGTAGCTTCAAACATTTCTGGTATATGAATAACATGATGTTTTTCAATGGCAAAAATCAATGAATATTGTAAATGCACAAACAGTAATTTCTCCGCATTGCAAGGTGCAAGTCTGAAATTTTTTGCTTTTTCCTGCTCCTCTTAGCATGATAAAGAAGATTCAAAGAGAGTGAGATGCCAGCTACTTTCATTCAGTCAGTAGCTTCAATCATTTCTGGACGTTTTTCAATGGTAAAAATCAATGAATATTGTAAATGCACAAACAGTAATTTCTCCACATTGCAAGGTGCAATTCTGAAATTTTTTGCTTTTTCCTGCTCCTCTTAGCATGATAAAGAAGATTCAAAGAGAGTGAGATGCCAGCTCCTTTCATTCAGTCAGTAGCTTCAAACATTTCTGGTATATGAATAACATGATGTTTTTCAATGGCAAAAATCAATGAATATTGTAAATGCACAAACAGTAATTTCTCCGCATTGCAAGGTGCAAGTCTGAAATTTTTTGCTTTTTCCTGCTCCTCTTAGCATGATAAAGAAGATTCAAAGAGAGTGAGATGCCAGCTCCTTTCATTCAGTCAGTAGCTTCAATCATTTCTGGACGTTTTTCAATGGCAAAAATCAATGAATATTGTAAATGCACAAACAGTAATTTCTCCGCATTGCAAGGTGCAATTCTGAAATTTTTTGCTTTTTCCTGCTCCTCTTAGCATGATAAAGAAGATTCAAAGAGAGTGAGATGTCAGCTCCTTTCATTCAGTCAGTAGCTTCAAACATTTCTGGTATATGAATAACATGATGTTTTTCAATGGCAAAAATCAATGAATATTGTAAATGCACAAACAGTAATTTCTCCGCATTGCAAGGTGCAATTCTGAAATTTTTTGCTTTTTCCTGCTCCTCTTAGCATGATAAAGAAGATTCAAAGAGAGTGAGATGCCAGCTCCTTTCATTCAGTCAGTAGCTTCAAACATTTCTGGTATATGAATAACATGATGTTTTTCAATGGCAAAAATCAATGAATATTGTAAATGCACAAACAGTAATTTCTCCGCATTGCAAGGTGCAAGTCTGAAATTTTTTGCTTTTTCCTGCTCCTCTTAGCATGATAAAGAAGATTCAAAGAGAGTGAGATGCCAGCTACTTTCATTCAGTCAGTAGCTTCAATCATTTCTGGACGTTTTTCAATGGTAAAAATCAATGAATATTGTAAATGCACAAACAGTAATTTCTCCACATTGCAAGGTGCAATTCTGAAATTTTTTGCTTTTTCCTGCTCCTCTTAGCATGATAAAGAAGATTCAAAGAGAGTGAGATGCCAGCTCCTTTCATTCAGTCAGTAGCTTCAAACATTTCTGGTATATGAATAACATGATGTTTTTCAATGGCAAAAATCAATGAATATTGTAAATGCACAAACAGTAATTTCTCCACATTGCAAGGTGCAATTCTGAAATTTTTTGCTTTTTCCTGCTCCTCTTAGCATGATAAAGAAGATTCAAAGAGAGTGAGATGCCAGCTCCTTTCATTCAGTCAGTAGCTTCAAACATTTCTGGTATATGAATAACATGATGTTTTTCAATGGCAAAAATCAATGAATATTGTAAATGCACAAACAGTAATTTCTCCGCATTGCAAGGTGCAATTCTGAAATTTTTTGCTTTTTCCTGCTCCTCTTAGCATGATAAAGAAGATTCAAAGAGAGTGAGATGCCAGCTCCTTTCATTCAGTCAGTAGCTTCAATCATTTCTGGACGTTTTTCAATGGCAAAAATCAATGAATATTGTAAATGCACAAACAGTAATTTCTCCGCATTGCAAGGTGCAATTCTGAAATTTTTTGCTTTTTCCTGCTCCTCTTAGCATGATAAAGAAGATTCAAAGAGAGTGAGATGCCAGCTCCTTTCATTCAGTCAGTAGCTTCAATCATTTCTGGACGTTTTTCAATGGCAAAAATCAATGAATATTGTAAATGCACAAACAGTAATTTCTCCGCATTGCAAGGTGCAATTCTGAAATTTTTTGCTTTTTCCTGCTCCTCTTAGCATGATAAAGAAGATTCAAAGAGAGTGAGATGCCAGCTCCTTTCATTCAGTCAGTAGCTTCAAACATTTCTGGAATATGAATAACATGATGTTTTTCAATGGCAAAAATCAATGAATATTGTAAATGCACAAACAGTAATTTCTCCGCATTGCAAGGTGCAAGTCTGAAATTTTTTGCTTTTTCCTGCTCCTCTTAGCATGATAAAGAAGATTCAAAGAGAGTGAGATGCCAGCTACTTTCATTCAGTCAGTAGCTTCAATCATTTCTGGACGTTTTTCAATGGTAAAAATCAATGAATATTGTAAATGCACAAACAGTAATTTCTCCACATTGCAATGTGCAATTCTAAAATTTTTTGCTTTTTCCTGCTCCTCTTAGCATGATAAAGAAGATTCAAAGAGAGTGAGATGCCAGCTCCTTTCATTCAGTCAGTAGCTTCAAACATTTCTGGTATATGAATAACATGATGTTTTTCAATGGCAAAAATCAATGAATATTGTAAATGCACAAACAGTAATTTCTCCGCATTGCAAGGTGCAATTCTGAAATTTTTTGCTTTTTCCTGCTCCTCTTAGCATGATAAAGAAGATTCAAAGAGAGTGAGATGCCAACTCCTTTCATTCAGTCAGTAGCTTCAAACATTTCTGGTATATGAATAACATGATGTTTTTCAATGGCAAAAATCAATGAATATTGTAAATGCACAAACAGTAATTTCTCCGCATTGCAAGGTGCAATTCTGAAATTTTTTGCTTTTTCCTGCTCCTCTTAGCATGATAAAGAAGATTCAAAGAGAGTGAGGTGCCAGCTCCTTTCATTCAGTCAGTAGCTTCAAACATTTCTGGTATATGAATAACATGTTTTTCAATGGCAAAAATCAATGAATATTGTAAATGCACAAACAGTAATTTCTCCGCATTGCAAGGTGCAATTCTGAAATTTTTTGCTTTTTCCTGCTCCTCTTAGCATGATAAAGAAGATTCAAAGAGAGTGAGATGCCAGCTCCTTTCATTCAATCAGTAGCTTCAATCATTTCTGGACGTTTTTCAATGGCAAAAATCAATGAATATTGTAAATGCACAAACAGTAATTTCTCCGCATTGCAAGGTGCAATTCTGAAATTTTTTGCTTTTTCCTGCTCCTCTTAGCATGATAAAGAAGATTCAAAGAGAGTGAGATGCCAGATCCTTTCATTCAGTCAGTAGCTTCAATCATTTCTGGACGTTTTTCAATGGCAAAAATCAATGAATATTGTAAATGCACAAACAGTAATTTCTCCGCATTGCAAGGTGCAATTCTGAAATTTTTTGCTTTTTCCTGCTCCTCTTAGCATGATAAAGAAGATTCAAAGAGAGTGAGATGCCAGCTCCTTTGATTCAGTCAGTAGCTTCAAACATTTCTGGTATATGAATAACATGATGTTTTTCAATGGCAAAAATCAATGAATATTGTAAATGCACAAACAGTAATTTCTCCGCATTGCAAGGTGCAAGTCTGAAATTTTTTGCTTTTTCCTGCTCCTCTTAGCATGATAAAGAAGATTCAAAGAGAGTGAGATGCCAGCTACTTTCATTCAGTCAGTAGCTTCAATCATTTCTGGACGTTTTTCAATGGTAAAAATCAATGAATATTGTAAATGCACAAACAGTAATTTCTCCACATTGCAAGGTGCAATTCTGAAATTTTTTGCTTTTTCCTGCTCCTCTTAGCATGATAAAGAAGATTCAAAGAGAGTGAGATGCCAGCTCCTTTCATTCAGTCAGTAGCTTCAAACATTTCTGGTATATGAATAACATGATGTTTTTCAATGGCAAAAATCAATGAATATTGTAAATGCACAAACAGTAATTTCTCCGCATTGCAAGGTGCAAGTCTGAAATTTTTTGCTTTTTCCTGCTCCTCTTAGCATGATAAAGAAGATTCAAAGAGAGTGAGATGCCAGCTCCTTTCATTCAGTCAGTAGCTTCAATCATTTCTGGACGTTTTTCAATGGCAAAAATCAATGAATATTGTAAATGCACAAACAGTAATTTCTCCGCATTGCAAGGTGCAATTCTGAAATTTTTTGCTTTTTCCTGCTCCTCTTAGCATGATAAAGAAGATTCAAAGAGAGTGAGATGTCAGCTCCTTTCATTCAGTCAGTAGCTTCAAACATTTCTGGTATATGAATAACATGATGTTTTTCAATGGCAAAAATCAATGAATATTGTAAATGCACAAACAGTAATTTCTCCGCATTGCAAGGTGCAATTCTGAAATTTTTTGCTTTTTCCTGCTCCTCTTAGCATGATAAAGAAGATTCAAAGAGAGTGAGATGCCAGCTCCTTTCATTCAGTCAGTAGCTTCAATCATTTCTGGACGTTTTTCAATGGCAAAAATCAATGAATATTGTAAATGCACAAACAGTAATTTCTCCGCATTGCAAGGTGCAATTCTGAAATTTTTTGCTTTTTCCTGCTCCTCTTAGCATGATAAAGAAGATTCAAAGAGAGTGAGATGCCAGCTCCTTTCGTTCAGTCAGTAGCTTCAATCATTTCTGGACGTTTTTCAATGGCAAAAATCATTGAATATTATAAATGCACAAACAGTAATTTCTCCGCATTGCAAGGTGCAATTCTGAAATTTTTTACTTTTTCCTGCTCCTCTTAGCATGATAAAGAAGATTCAAAGAGAGTGAGATGCCAGCTCCTTTCATTCAGTCAGTAGCTTCAATCATTTCTGGTATATGAATAACATGATGTTTTTCAATGGCAAAAATCAATGAATATTGTAAATGCACAAACAGTAATTTCTCCGCATTGCAAGGTGCAATTCTGAAATTTTTTGCTTTTTCCTGCTCCTCTTAGCATGATAAAGAAGATTCAAAGAGAGTGAGATGCCAGCTCCTTTCATTCAGTCAGTAGCTTCAATCATTTCTGGACGTTTTTCAATGGCAAAAATCAATGAATATTGTAAATGCACAAACAGTAATTTCTCCGCATTGCAAGGTGCAATTCTGAAATTTTTTGCTTTTTCCTGCTCCTCTTAGCATGATAAACAAGATTCAAAGAGAGTGAGATGCCAGCTCCTTTCATTCAGTCAGTAGCTTCAATCATTTTGGACGTTTTTCAATGGCAAAAATCAATGAATATTGTAAATGCACAAACAGTAATTTCTCCGCATTGCAAGGTGCAATTCTGAAATTTTTTGCTTTTTCCTGCTCCTCTTAGCATGATAAAGAAGATTCAAAGAGAGTGAGATGCCAGCTCCTTTCATTCAGTCAGTAGCTTCAAACATTTCTGGTATATGAATAACATGATGTTTTTCAATGGCAAAAATCAATGAATATTGTAAATGCACAAACAGTAATTTCTCCGCATTGCAAGGTGCAAGTCTGAAATTTTTTGCTTTTTCCTGCTCCTCTTAGCATGATAAAGAAGATTCAAAGAGAGTGAGATGCCAGCTCCTTTCATTCAGTCAGTAGCTTCAATCATTTCTGGATGTTTTTCAATGGCAAAAATCAATGAATATTGTAAATGCACAAACTGTAATTTCTCCACATTGCATGGTGCAATTCTGAAATTTTTTGCTTTTTCCTGCTCCTCTTAGCATGATAAAGAAGATTCAAAGAGAGTGAGATGCCAGCTCCTTTCATTCAGTCAGTAGCTTCAAACATTTCTGGTATATGAATAACATGATGTTTTTCAATGGCAAAAATCAATGAATATTGTAAATGCACAAACAGTAATTTCTCCGCATTGCAAGGTGCAATTCTGAAATTTTTTGCTTTTTCCTGCTCCTCTTAGCATGATAAAGAAGATTCAAAGAGAGTGAGATGCCAGCTCCTTTCATTCAGTCAGTAGCTTCAATCATTTCTGGACGTTTTTCAATGGCAAAAATCAATGAATATTGTAAATGCACAAACAGTAATTTCTCCGCATTGCAAGGTGCAATTCTGAAATTTTTTGCTTTTTCCTGCTCCTCTTAGCATGATAAAGAAGATTCAAAGAGAGTGAGATGTCAGCTCCTTTCATTCAGTCAGTAGCTTCAAACATTTCTGGTATATGAATAACATGATGTTTTTCAATGGCAAAAATCAATGAATATTGTAAATGCACAAACAGTAATTTCTCCGCATTGCAAGGTGCAATTCTGAAATTTTTTGCTTTTTCCTGCTCCTCTTAGCATGATAAAGAAGATTCAAAGAGAGTGAGATGCCAGCTCCTTTCATTCAGTCAGTAGCTTCAATCATTTCTGGACGTTTTTCAATGGCAAAAATCAATGAATATTGTAAATGCACAAACAGTAATTTCTCCGCATTGCAAGGTGCAATTCTGAAATTTTTTGCTTTTTCCTGCTCCTCTTAGCATGATAAAGAAGATTCAAAGAGAGTGAGATGCCAGCTCCTTTCGTTCAGTCAGTAGCTTCAATCATTTCTGGACGTTTTTCAATGGCAAAAATCATTGAATATTATAAATGCACAAACAGTAATTTCTCCGCATTGCAAGGTGCAATTCTGAAATTTTTTACTTTTTCCTGCTCCTCTTAGCATGATAAAGAAGATTCAAAGAGAGTGAGATGCCAGCTCCTTTCATTCAGTCAGTAGCTTCAATCATTTCTGGTATATGAATAACATGATGTTTTTCAATGGCAAAAATCAATGAATATTGTAAATGCACAAACAGTAATTTCTCCGCATTGCAAGGTGCAATTCTGAAATTTTTTGCTTTTTCCTGCTCCTCTTAGCATGATAAAGAAGATTCAAAGAGAGTGAGATGCCAGCTCCTTTCATTCAGTCAGTAGCTTCAATCATTTCTGGACGTTTTTCAATGGCAAAAATCAATGAATATTGTAAATGCACAAACAGTAATTTCTCCGCATTGCAAGGTGCAATTCTGAAATTTTTTGCTTTTTCCTGCTCCTCTTAGCATGATAAACAAGATTCAAAGAGAGTGAGATGCCAGCTCCTTTCATTCAGTCAGTAGCTTCAATCATTTCTGGACGTTTTTCAATGGCAAAAATCAATGAATATTGTAAATGCACAAACAGTAATTTCTCCGCATTGCAAGGTGCAATTCTGAAATTTTTTGCTTTTTCCTGCTCCTCTTAGCATGATAAAGAAGATTCAAAGAGAGTGAGATGCCAGCTCCTTTCATTCAGTCAGTAGCTTCAAACATTTCTGGTATATGAATAACATGATGTTTTTCAATGGCAAAAATCAATGAATATTGTAAATGCACAAACAGTAATTTCTCCGCATTGCAAGGTGCAAGTCTGAAATTTTTTGCTTTTTCCTGCTCCTCTTAGCATGATAAAGAAGATTCAAAGAGAGTGAGATGCCAGCTCCTTTCATTCAGTCAGTAGCTTCAATCATTTCTGGATGTTTTTCAATGGCAAAAATCAATGAATATTGTAAATGCACAAACTGTAATTTCTCCACATTGCAAGGTGCAATTCTGAAATTTTTTGCTTTTTCCTGCTCCTCTTAGCATGATAAAGAAGATTCAAAGAGAGTGAGATGCCAGCTCCTTTCATTCAGTCAGTAGCTTCAAACATTTCTGGTATATGAATAACATGATGTTTTTCAATGGCAAAAATCAATGAATATTGTAAATACACAAACAGTAATTTCTCCGCATTGCAAGGTGCAAGTCTGAAATTTTTTGCTTTTTCCTGCTCCTCTTAGCATGATAAAGAAGATTCAAAGAGAGTGAGATGCCAGCTACTTTCATTCAGTCAGTAGCTTCAATCATTTCTGGACGTTTTTCAATGGTAAAAATCAATGAATATTGTAAATGCACAAACAGTAATTTCTCCACATTGCAAGGTGCAATTCTGAAATTTTTTGCTTTTTCCTGCTCCTCTTAGCATGATAAAGAAGATTCAAAGAGAGTGAGATGCCAGCTCCTTTCATTCAGTCAGTAGCTTCAAACATTTCTGGTATATGAATAACATGATGTTTTTCAATGGCAAAAATCAATGAATATTGTAAATGCACAAACAGTAATTTCTCCACATTGCAAGGTGCAATTCTGAAATTTTTTGCTTTTTCCTGCTCCTCTTAGCATGATAAAGAAGATTCAAAGAGAGTGAGATGCCAGCTCCTTTCATTCAGTCAGTAGCTTCAAACATTTCTGGTATATGAATAACATGATGTTTTTCAATGGCAAAAATCAATGAATATTGTAAATGCACAAACAGTAATTTCTCCGCATTGCAAGGTGCAATTCTGAAATTTTTTGCTTTTTCCTGCTCCTCTTAGCATGATAAAGAAGATTCAAAGAGAGTGAGATGCCAGCTCCTTTCATTCAGTCAGTAGCTTCAATCATTTCTGGACGTTTTTCAATGGCAAAAATCAATGAATATTGTAAATGCACAAACAGTAATTTCTCCGCATTGCAAGGTGCAATTCTGAAATTTTTTGCTTTTTCCTGCTCCTCTTAGCATGATAAAGAAGATTCAAAGAGAGTGAGATGTCAGCTCCTTTCATTCAGTCAGTAGCTTCAAACATTTCTGGTATATGAATAACATGATGTTTTTCAATGGCAAAAATCAATGAATATTGTAAATGCACAAACAGTAATTTCTCCGCATTGCAAGGTGCAATTCTGAAATTTTTTGCTTTTTCCTGCTCCTCTTAGCATGATAAAGAAGATTCAAAGAGAGTGAGATGCCAGCTCCTTTCATTCAGTCAGTAGCTTCAATCATTTCTGGACGTTTTTCAATGGCAAAAATCAATGAATATTGTAAATGCACAAACAGTAATTTCTCCGCATTGCAAGGTGCAATTCTGAAATTTTTTGCTTTTTCCTGCTCCTCTTAGCATGATAAAGAAGATTCAAAGAGAGTGAGATGCCAGCTCCTTTCGTTCAGTCAGTAGCTTCAATCATTTCTGGACGTTTTTCAATGGCAAAAATCATTGAATATTATAAATGCACAAACAGTAATTTCTCCGCATTGCAAGGTGCAATTCTGAAATTTTTTACTTTTTCCTGCTCCTCTTAGCATGATAAAGAAGATTCAAAGAGAGTGAGATGCCAGCTCCTTTCATTCAGTCAGTAGCTTCAATCATTTCTGGTATATGAATAACATGATGTTTTTCAATGGCAAAAATCAATGAATATTGTAAATGCACAAACAGTAATTTCTCCGCATTGCAAGGTGCAATTCTGAAATTTTTTGCTTTTTCCTGCTCCTCTTAGCATGATAAAGAAGATTCAAAGAGAGTGAGATGCCAGCTCCTTTCATTCAGTCAGTAGCTTCAATCATTTCTGGACGTTTTTCAATGGCAAAAATAAATGAATATTGTAAATGCACAAACAGTAATTTCTCCGCATTGCAAGGTGCAATTCTGAAATTTTTTGCTTTTTCCTGCTCCTCTTAGCATGATAAACAAGATTCAAAGAGAGTGAGATGCCAGCTCCTTTCATTCAGTCAGTAGCTTCAATCATTTCTGGACGTTTTTCAATGGCAAAAATCAATGAATATTGTAAATGCACAAACAGTAATTTCTCCGCATTGCAAGGTGCAATTCTGAAATTTTTTGCTTTTTCCTGCTCCTCTTAGCATGATAAAGAAGATTCAAAGAGAGTGAGATGCCAGCTCCTTTCATTCAGTCAGTAGCTTCAAACATTTCTGGTATATGAATAACATGATGTTTTTCAATGGCAAAAATCAATGAATATTGTAAATGCACAAACAGTAATTTCTCCGCATTGCAAGGTGCAAGTCTGAAATTTTTTGCTTTTTCCTGCTCCTCTTAGCATGATAAAGAAGATTCAAAGAGAGTGAGATGCCAGCTCCTTTCATTCAGTCAGTAGCTTCAATCATTTCTGGATGTTTTTCAATGGCAAAAATCAATGAATATTGTAAATGCACAAACTGTAATTTCTCCGTATTGCAAGGTGCAATTCTGAAATTTTTTGCTTTTTCCTGCTCCTCTTAGCATGATAAAGAAGATTCAAAGAGAGTGAGATGCCAGCTCCTTTCATTCAGTCAGTAGCTTCAATCATTTCTGGATGTTTTTCAATGGCAAAAATCAATGAATATTGTAAATGCACAAACAGTAATTTCTCCGCATTGCAAGGTGCAATTCTGAAATTTTTTGCTTTTTCCTGCTCCTCTTAGCATGATAAAGAAGATTCAAAGAGAGTGAGATGCCAGCTCCTTTCATTCAGTCAGTAGCTTCAATCATTTCTGGACGTTTTTCAATGGCAAAAATCAATGAATATTGTAAATGCACAAACAGTAATTTCTCCGCATTGCAAGGTGCAATTCTGAAATTTTTTGCTTTTTCCTGCTCCTCTTAGCATGATAAAGAAGATTCAAAGAGAGTGAGATGCCAGCTCCTTTCATTCAGTCAGTAGCTTCAAACATTTCTGGTATATGAATAACATGATGTTTTTCAATGGCAAAAATCAATGAATATTGTAAATGCACAAACAGTAATTTCTCCGCATTGCAAGGTGCAATTCTGAAATTTTTTGCTTTTTCCTGCTCCTCTTAGCATGATAAAGAAGATTCAAAGAGAGTGAGATGCCAGCTCCTTTCATTCAGTCAGTAGCTTCAAACATTTCTGGTATATGAATAACATGATGTTTTTCAATGGCAAAAATCAATGAATATTGTAAATGCACAAACAGTAATTTCTCCGCATTGCAAGGTGCAAGTCTGAAATTTTTTGCTTTTTCCTGCTCCTCTTAGCATGATAAAGAAGATTCAAAGAGAGTGAGATGCCAGCTACTTTCATTCAGTCAGTAGCTTCAATCATTTCTGGACGTTTTTCAATGGTAAAAATCAATGAATATTGTAAATGCACAAACAGTAATTTCTCCACATTGCAAGGTGCAATTCTGAAATTTTTTGCTTTTTCCTGCTCCTCTTAGCATGATAAAGAAGATTCAAAGAGAGTGAGATGCCAGCTCCTTTCATTCAGTCAGTAGCTTCAAACATTTCTGGTATATGAATAACATGATGTTTTTCAATGGCAAAAATCAATGAATATTGTAAATGCACAAACAGTAATTTCTCCGCATTGCAAGGTGCAATTCTGAAATTTTTTGCTTTTTCCTGCTCCTCTTAGCATGATAAAGAAGATTCAAAGAGAGTGAGATGCCAGCTCCTTTCATTCAGTCAGTAGCTTCAATCATTTCTGGATGTTTTTCAATGGCAAAAATCAATGAATATTGTAAATGCACAAACTGTAATTTCTCCGTATTGCAAGGTGCAATTCTGAAATTTTTTGCTTTTTCCTGCTCCTCTTAGCATGATAAAGAAGATTCAAAGAGAGTGAGATGCCAGCTCCTTTCATTCAGTCAGTAGCTTCAATCATTTCTGGACGTTTTTCAATGGCAAAAATCAATGAATATTGTAAATGCACAAACAGTAATTTCTCCGCATTGCAAGGTGCAATTCTGAAATTTTTTGCTTTTTCCTGCTCCTCTTAGCATGATAAAGAAGATTCAAAGAGAGTGAGATGCCAGCTCCTTTCATTCAGTCAGTAGCTTCAATCATTTCTGGACGTTTTTCAATGGCAAAAATCAATGAATATTGTAAATGCACAAACAGTAATTTCTCCGCATTGCAAGGTGCAATTCTGAAATTTTTTGCTTTTTCCTGCTCCTCTTAGCATGATAAAGAAGATTCAAAGAGAGTGAGATGCCAGCTCCTTTCATTCAGTCAGTAGCTTCAAACATTTCTGGTATATGAATAACATGATGTTTTTCAATGGCAAAAATCAATGAATATTGTAAATGCACAAACAGTAATTTCTCCGCATTGCAAGGTGCAATTCTGAAATTTTTTGCTTTTTCCTGCTCCTCTTAGCATGATAAAGAAGATTCAAAGAGAGTGAGATGCCAGCTCCTTTCATTCAGTCAGTAGCTTCAAACATTTCTGGTATATGAATAACATGATGTTTTTCAATGGCAAAAATCAATGAATATTGTAAATGCACAAACAGTAATTTCTCCGCATTGCAAGGTGCAAGTCTGAAATTTTTTGCTTTTTCCTGCTCCTCTTAGCATGATAAAGAAGATTCAAAGAGAGTGAGATGCCAGCTACTTTCATTCAGTCAGTAGCTTCAATCATTTCTGGACGTTTTTCAATGGTAAAAATCAATGAATATTGTAAATGCACAAACAGTAATTTCTCCACATTGCAAGGTGCAATTCTGAAATTTTTTGCTTTTTCCTGCTCCTCTTAGCATGATAAAGAAGATTCAAAGAGAGTGAGATGCCAGCTCCTTTCATTCAGTCAGTAGCTTCAAACATTTCTGGTATATGAATAACATGATGTTTTTCAATGGCAAAAATCAATGAATATTGTAAATGCACAAACAGTAATTTCTCCGCATTGCAAGGTGCAATTCTGAAATTTTTTGCTTTTTCCTGCTCCTCTTAGCATGATAAAGAAGATTCAAAGAGAGTGAGATGCCAGCTCCTTTCATTCAGTCAGTAGCTTCAATCATTTCTGGATGTTTTTCAATGGCAAAAATCAATGAATATTGTAAATGCACAAACTGTAATTTCTCCGCATTGCAAGGTGCAATTCTGAAATTTTTTGCTTTTTCCTGCTCCTCTTAGCATGATAAAGAAGATTCAAAGAGAGTGAGATGCCAGCTCCTTTCATTCAGTCAGTATCTTCAATCATTTCTGGACGTTTTTCAGTGGCAAAAATCAATGAATATTGTAAATGCACAAACAGTAATTTCTCCGCATTGCAAGGTGCAATTCTGAAATTTTTTGCTTTTTCCTGCTCCTCTTAGCATGATAAAGAAGATTCAAAGAGAGTGAGATGCCAGCTCCTTTCATTCAGTCAGTACCTTCAATCATTTCTGGACGTTTTTCAATGGCAAAAATCAATGAATATTGTAAATGCACAAACAGTAATTTCTCCGCATTGCAAGGTGCAAGTCTGAAATTTTTTGCTTTTTCCTGCTCCTCTTAGCATGATAAAGAAGATTCAAAGAGAGTGAGATGCCAGCTACTTTCATTCAGTCAGTAGCTTCAATCATTTCTGGACGTTTTTCAATGGTAAAAATCAATGAATATTGTAAATGCACAAACAGTAATTTCTCCACATTGCAAGGTGCAATTCTGAAATTTTTTGCTTTTTCCTGCTCCTCTTAGCATGATAACGAAGATTCAAAGAGAGTGAGATGCCAGCTCCTTTCATTCAGTCAGTAGCTTCAAACATTTCTGGTATATGAATAACATGATGTTTTTCAATGGCAAAAATCAATGAATATTGTAAATGCACAAACAGTAATTTCTCCGCATTGCAAGGTGCAATTCTGAAATTTTTTGCTTTTTCCTGCTCCTCTTAGCATGATAAAGAAGATTCAAAGAGAGTGAGATGCCAGCTCCTTTCATTCAGTCAGTAGCTTCAAACATTTCTGGTATATGAATAACATGATGTTTTTCAATGGCAAAAATCAATGAATATTGTAAATGCACAAACAGTAATTTCTCCGCATTGCAAGGTGCAATTCTGAAATTTTTTGCTTTTTCCTGCTCCTCTTAGCATGAAAAAGAAGATTCAAAGAGAGTGAGATGCCAGCTCCTTTCATTCAGTCAGTAGCTTCAATCATTTCTGGACGTTTTTCAATGGCAAAAATCAATGAATATTGTAAATGCACAAACAGTAATTTCTCCGCATTGCAAGGTGCAATTCTGAAATTTTTTGCTTTTTCCTGCTCCTCTTAGCATGATAAAGAAGATTCAAAGAGAGTGAGATGCCAGCTCCTTTCGTTCAGTCAGTAGCTTCAATCATTTCTGGACGTTTTTCAATGGCAAAAATCATTGAATATTATAAATGCACAAACAGTAATTTCTCCGCATTGCAAGGTGCAATTCTGAAATTTTTTACTTTTTCCTGCTCCTCTTAGCATGATAAAGAAGATTCAAAGAGAGTGAGATGCCAGCTCCTTTCATTCAGTCAGTAGCTTCAATCATTTCTGGTATATGAATAACATGATGTTTTTCAATGGCAAAAATCAATGAATATTGTAAATGCACAAACAGTAATTTCTCCGCATTGCAAGGTGCAATTCTGAAATTTTTTGCTTTTTCCTGCTCCTCTTAGCATGATAAAGAAGATTCAAAGAGAGTGAGATGCCAGCTCCTTTCATTCAGTCAGTAGCTTCAATCATTTCTGGACGTTTTTCAATGGCAAAAATAAATGAATATTGTAAATGCACAAACAGTAATTTCTCCGCATTGCAAGGTGCAATTCTGAAATTTTTTGCTTTTTCCTGCTCCTCTTAGCATGATAAACAAGATTCAAAGAGAGTGAGATGCCAGCTCCTTTCATTCAGTCAGTAGCTTCAATCATTTCTGGACGTTTTTCAATGGCAAAAATCAATGAATATTGTAAATGCACAAACAGTAATTTCTCCGCATTGCAAGGTGCAATTCTGAAATTTTTTGCTTTTTCCTGCTCCTCTTAGCATGATAAAGAAGATTCAAAGAGAGTGAGATGCCAGCTCCTTTCATTCAGTCAGTAGCTTCAAACATTTCTGGTATATGAATAACATGATGTTTTTCAATGGCAAAAATCAATGAATATTGTAAATGCACAAACAGTAATTTCTCCGCATTGCAAGGTGCAAGTCTGAAATTTTTTGCTTTTTCCTGCTCCTCTTAGCATGATAAAGAAGATTCAAAGAGAGTGAGATGCCAGCTCCTTTCATTCAGTCAGTAGCTTCAATCATTTCTGGATGTTTTTCAATGGCAAAAATCAATTAATATTGTAAATGCACAAACTGTAATTTCTCCGTATTGCAAGGTGCAATTCTGAAATTTTTTGCTTTTTCCTGCTCCTCTTAGCATGATAAAGAAGATTCAAAGAGAGTGAGATGCCAGCTCCTTTCATTCAGTCAGTAGCTTCAATCATTTCTGGACGTTTTTCAATGGCAAAAATCAATGAATATTGTAAATGCACAAACAGTAATTTCTCCGCATTGCAAGGTGCAATTCTGAAATTTTTTGCTTTTTCCTGCTCCTCTTAGCATGATAAAGAAGATTCAAAGAGAGTGAGATGCCAGCTCCTTTCATTCAGTCAGTAGCTTCAATCATTTCTGGACGTTTTTCAATGGCAAAAATCAATGAATATTGTAAATGCACAAACAGTAATTTCTCCGCATTGCAAGGTGCAATTCTGAAATTTTTTGCTTTTTCCTGCTCCTCTTAGCATGATAAAGAAGATTCAAAGAGAGTGAGATGCCAGCTCCTTTCATTCAGTCAGTAGCTTCAAACATTTCTGGTATATGAATAACATGATGTTTTTCAATGGCAAAAATCAATGAATATTGTAAATGCACAAACAGTAATTTCTCCGCATTGCAAGGTGCAATTCTGAAATTTTTTGCTTTTTCCTGCTCCTCTTAGCATGATAAAGAAGATTCAAAGAGAGTGAGATGCCAGCTCCTTTCATTCAGTCAGTAGCTTCAAACATTTCTGGTATATGAATAACATGATGTTTTTCAATGGCAAAAATCAATGAATATTGTAAATGCACAAACAGTAATTTCTCCGCATTGCAAGGTGCAAGTCTGAAATTTTTTGCTTTTTCCTGCTCCTCTTAGCATGATAAAGAAGATTCAAAGAGAGTGAGATGCCAGCTACTTTCATTCAGTCAGTAGCTTCAATCATTTCTGGACGTTTTTCAATGGTAAAAATCAATGAATATTGTAAATGCACAAACAGTAATTTCTCCACATTGCAAGGTGCAATTCTGAAATTTTTTGCTTTTTCCTGCTCCTCTTAGCATGATAAAGAAGATTCAAAGAGAGTGAGATGCCAGCTCCTTTCATTCAGTCAGTAGCTTCAAACATTTCTGGTATATGAATAACATGATGTTTTTCAATGGCAAAAATCAATGAATATTGTAAATGCACAAACAGTAATTTCTCCGCATTGCAAGGTGCAATTCTGAAATTTTTTGCTTTTTCCTGCTCCTCTTAGCATGATAAAGAAGATTCAAAGAGAGTGAGATGCCAGCTCCTTTCATTCAGTCAGTAGCTTCAATCATTTCTGGATGTTTTTCAATGGCAAAAATCAATGAATATTGTAAATGCACAAACTGTAATTTCTCCGCATTGCAAGGTGCAATTCTGAAATTTTTTGCTTTTTCCTGCTCCTCTTAGCATGATAAAGAAGATTCAAAGAGAGTGAGATGCCAGCTCCTTTCATTCAGTCAGTATCTTCAATCATTTCTGGACGTTTTTCAGTGGCAAAAATCAATGAATATTGTAAATGCACAAACAGTAATTTCTCCGCATTGCAAGGTGCAATTCTGAAATTTTTTGCTTTTTCCTGCTCCTCTTAGCATGATAAAGAAGATTCAAAGAGAGTGAGATGCCAGCTCCTTTCATTCAGTCAGTACCTTCAATCATTTCTGGACGTTTTTCAATGGCAAAAATCAATGAATATTGTAAATGCACAAACAGTAATTTCTCCGCATTGCAAGGTGCAAGTCTGAAATTTTTTGCTTTTTCCTGCTCCTCTTAGCATGATAAAGAAGATTCAAAGAGAGTGAGATGCCAGCTACTTTCATTCAGTCAGTAGCTTCAATCATTTCTGGACGTTTTTCAATGGTAAAAATCAATGAATATTGTAAATGCACAAACAGTAATTTCTCCACATTGCAAGGTGCAATTCTGAAATTTTTTGCTTTTTCCTGCTCCTCTTAGCATGATAACAAAGATTCAAAGAGAGTGAGATGCCAGCTCCTTTCATTCAGTCAGTAGCTTCAAACATTTCTGGTATATGAATAACATGATGTTTTTCAATGGCAAAAATCAATGAATATTGTAAATGCACAAACAGTAATTTCTCCGCATTGCAAGGTGCAATTCTGAAATTTTTTGCTTTTTCCTGCTCCTCTTAGCATGATAAAGAAGATTCAAAGAGAGTGAGATGCCAGCTCCTTTCATTCAGTCAGTAGCTTCAATCATTTCTGGATGTTTTTCAATGGCAAAAATCAATGAATATTGTAAATGCACAAACTGTAATTTCTCCGCATTGCAAGGTGCAATTCTGAAATTTTTTGCTTTTTCCTGCTCCTCTTAGCATGATAAAGAAGATTCAAAGAGAGTGAGATGCCAGCTCCTTTCATTCAGTCAGTAGCTTCAATCATTTCTGGACGTTTTTCAATGGCAAAAATCAATGAATATTGTAAATGCACAAACAGTAATTTCTCCGCATTGCAAGGTGCAATTCTGAAATTTTTTGCTTTTTCCTGCTCCTCTTAGCATGATAAAGAAGATTCAAAGAGAGTGAGATGCCAGCTCCTTTCATTCAGTCAGTAGCTTCAATCATTTCTGGACGTTTTTCAATGGCAAAAATCAATGAATATTGTAAATGCACAAACAGTAATTTCTCCGCATTGCAAGGTGCAATTCTGAAATTTTTTGCTTTTTCCTGCTCCTCTTAGCATGATAAAGAAGATTCAAAGAGAGTGAGATGCCAGCTCCTTTCATTCAGTCAGTAGCTTCAATCATTTCTGGATGTTTTTCAATGGCAAAAATCAATTAATATTGTAAATGCACAAACTGTAATTTCTCCGTATTGCAAGGTGCAATTCTGAAATTTTTTGCTTTTTCCTGCTCCTCTTAGCATGATAAAGAAGATTCAAAGAGAGTGAGATGCCAGCTCCTTTCATTCAGTCAGTAGCTTCAATCATTTCTGGACGTTTTTCAATGGCAAAAATCAATGAATATTGTAAATGCACAAACAGTAATTTCTCCGCATTGCAAGGTGCAATTCTGAAATTTTTTGCTTTTTCCTGCTCCTCTTAGCATGATAAAGAAGATTCAAAGAGAGTGAGATGCCAGCTCCTTTCATTCAGTCAGTAGCTTCAATCATTTCTGGATGTTTTTCAATGGCAAAAATCAATGAATATTGTAAATGCACAAACAGTAATTTCTCCGCATTGCAAGGTGCAATTCTGAAATTTTTTGCTTTTTCCTGCTCCTCTTAGCATGATAAAGAAGATTCAAAGAGAGTGAGATGCCAGCTCCTTTCATTCAGTCAGTAGCTTCAAACATTTCTGGTATATGAATAACATGATGTTTTTCAATGGCAAAAATCAATGAATATTGTAAATGCACAAACAGTAATTTCTCCGCATTGCAAGGTGCAATTCTGAAATTTTTTGCTTTTTCCTGCTCCTCTTAGCATGATAAAGAAGATTCAAAGAGAGTGAGATGCCAGCTCCTTTCATTCAGTCAGTAGCTTCAAACATTTCTGGTATATGAATAACATGATGTTTTTCAATGGCAAAAATCAATGAATATTGTAAATGCACAAACAGTAATTTCTCCGCATTGCAAGGTGCAAGTCTGAAATTTTTTGCTTTTTCCTGCTCCTCTTAGCATGATAAAGAAGATTCAAAGAGAGTGAGATGCCAGCTACTTTCATTCAGTCAGTAGCTTCAATCATTTCTGGACGTTTTTCAATGGTAAAAATCAATGAATATTGTAAATGCACAAACAGTAATTTCTCCACATTGCAAGGTGCAATTCTGAAATTTTTTGCTTTTTCCTGCTCCTCTTAGCATGATAAAGAAGATTCAAAGAGAGTGAGATGCCAGCTCCTTTCATTCAGTCAGTAGCTTCAAACATTTCTGGTATATGAATAACATGATGTTTTTCAATGGCAAAAATCAATGAATATTGTAAATGCACAAACAGTAATTTCTCCGCATTGCAAGGTGCAATTCTGAAATTTTTTGCTTTTTCCTGCTCCTCTTAGCATGATAAAGAAGATTCAAAGAGAGTGAGATGCCAGCTCCTTTCATTCAGTCAGTAGCTTCAATCATTTCTGGATGTTTTTCAATGGCAAAAATCAATGAATATTGTAAATGCACAAACTGTAATTTCTCCGCATTGCAAGGTGCAATTCTGAAATTTTTTGCTTTTTCCTGCTCCTCTTAGCATGATAAAGAAGATTCAAAGAGAGTGAGATGCCAGCTCCTTTCATTCAGTCAGTATCTTCAATCATTTCTGGACGTTTTTCAGTGGCAAAAATCAATGAATATTGTAAATGCACAAACAGTAATTTCTCCGCATTGCAAGGTGCAATTCTGAAATTTTTTGCTTTTTCCTGCTCCTCTTAGCATGATAAAGAAGATTCAAAGAGAGTGAGATGCCAGCTCCTTTCATTCAGTCAGTACCTTCAATCATTTCTGGACGTTTTTCAATGGCAAAAATCAATGAATATTGTAAATGCACAAACAGTAATTTCTCCGCATTGCAAGGTGCAAGTCTGAAATTTTTTGCTTTTTCCTGCTCCTCTTAGCATGATAAAGAAGATTCAAAGAGAGTGAGATGCCAGCTACTTTCATTCAGTCAGTAGCTTCAATCATTTCTGGACGTTTTTCAATGGTAAAAATCAATGAATATTGTAAATGCACAAACAGTAATTTCTCCACATTGCAAGGTGCAATTCTGAAATTTTTTGCTTTTTCCTGCTCCTCTTAGCATGATAACAAAGATTCAAAGAGAGTGAGATGCCAGCTCCTTTCATTCAGTCAGTAGCTTCAAACATTTCTGGTATATGAATAACATGATGTTTTTCAATGGCAAAAATCAATGAATATTGTAAATGCACAAACAGTAATTTCTCCGCATTGCAAGGTGCAATTCTGAAATTTTTTGCTTTTTCCTGC
The DNA here is from genome assembly GCF_046119375.1 of Phyllobates terribilis. Classification (NCBI taxonomy): domain Eukaryota; kingdom Metazoa; phylum Chordata; class Amphibia; order Anura; family Dendrobatidae; genus Phyllobates; species Phyllobates terribilis. The sequence goes on from NW_027363921.1 coordinate 293,958, forward strand.
TCCTCTTAGCATGATAAAGAAGATTCAAAGAGAGTGAGATGCCAGCTCCTTTCATTCAGTCAGTAGCTTCAATCATTTCTGGATGTTTTTCAATGGCAAAAATCAATGAATATTGTAAATGCACAAACTGTAATTTCTCCGCATTGCAAGGTGCAATTCTGAAATTTTTTGCTTTTTCCTGCTCCTCTTAGCATGATAAAGAAGATTCAAAGAGAGTGAGATGCCAGCTCCTTTCATTCAGTCAGTAGCTTCAATCATTTCTGGACGTTTTTCAATGGCAAAAATCAATGAATATTGTAAATGCACAAACAGTAATTTCTCCGCATTGCAAGGTGCAATTCTGAAATTTTTTGCTTTTTCCTGCTCCTCTTAGCATGATAAAGAAGATTCAAAGAGAGTGAGATGCCAGCTCCTTTCATTCAGTCAGTAGCTTCAATCATTTCTGGACGTTTTTCAATGGCAAAAATCAATGAATATTGTAAATGCACAAACAGTAATTTCTCCGCATTGCAAGGTGCAATTCTGAAATTTTTTGCTTTTTCCTGCTCCTCTTAGCATGATAAAGAAGATTCAAAGAGAGTGAGATGTCAGCTCCTTTCATTCAGTCAGTAGCTTCAAACATTTCTGGTATATGAATAACATGATGTTTTTCAATGGCAAAAATCAATGAATATTGTAAATGCACAAACAGTAATTTCTCCGCATTGCAAGGTGCAATTCTGAAATTTTTTGCTTTTTCCTGCTCCGCTTAGCATGATAAAGAAGATTCAAAGAGAGTGAGATGCCAGCTCCTTTCATTCAGTCAGTAGCTTCAATCATTTCTGGACGTTTTTCAATGGCAAAAATCAATGAATATTGTAAATGCACAAACAGTAATTTCTCCGCATTGCAAGGTGCAATTCTGAAATTTTTTGCTTTTTCCTGCTCCTCTTAGCATGATAAAGAAGATTCAAAGAGAGTGAGATGCCAGCTCCTTTCGTTCAGTCAGTAGCTTCAATCATTTCTGGACGTTTTTCAATGGCAAAAATCATTGAATATTATAAATGCACAAACAGTAATTTCTCCGCATTGCAAGGTGCAATTCTGAAATTTTTTACTTTTTCCTGCTCCTCTTAGCATGATAAAGAAGATTCAAAGAGAGTGAGATGCCAGCTCCTTTCATTCAGTCAGTAGCTTCAATCATTTCTGGTATATGAATAACATGATGTTTTTCAATGGCAAAAATCAATGAATATTGTAAATGCACAAACAGTAATTTCTCCGCATTGCAAGGTGCAATTCTGAAATTTTTTGCTTTTTCCTGCTCCTCTTAGCATGATAAAGAAGATTCAAAGAGAGTGAGATGCCAGCTCCTTTAATTCAGTCAGTAGCTTCAATCATTTCTGGACGTTTTTCAATGGCAAAAATAAATGAATATTGTAAATGCACAAACAGTAATTTCTCCGCATTGCAAGGTGCAATTCTGAAATTTTTTGCTTTTTCCTGCTCCTCTTAGCATGATAAACAAGATTCAAAGAGAGTGAGATGCCAGCTCCTTTCATTCAGTCAGTAGCTTCAATCATTTCTGGACGTTTTTCAATGGCAAAAATCAATGAATATTGTAAATGCACAAACAGTAATTTCTCCGCATTGCAAGGTGCAATTCTGAAATTTTTTGCTTTTTCCTGCTCCTCTTAGCATGATAAAGAAGATTCAAAGAGAGTGAGATGCCAGCTCCTTTCATTCAGTCAGTAGCTTCAAACATTTCTGGTATATGAATAACATGATGTTTTTCAATGGCAAAAATCAATGAATATTGTAAATGCACAAACAGTAATTTCTCCGCATTGCAAGGTGCAAGTCTGAAATTTTTTGCTTTTTCCTGCTCCTCTTAGCATGATAAAGAAGATTCAAAGAGAGTGAGATGCCAGCTCATTTCATTCAGTCAGTAGCTTCAATCATTTCTGGATGTTTTTCAATGGCAAAAATCAATGAATATTGTAAATGCACAAACTGTAATTTCTCCGTATTGCAAGGTGCAATTCTGAAATTTTTTGCTTTTTCCTGCTCCTCTTAGCATGATAAAGAAGATTCAAAGAGAGTGAGATGCCAGCTCCTTTCATTCAGTCAGTAGCTTCAATCATTTCTGGACGTTTTTCAATGGCAAAAATCAATGAATATTGTAAATGCACAAACAGTAATTTCTCCGCATTGCAAGGTGCAATTCTGAAATTTTTTGCTTTTTCCTGCTCCTCTTAGCATGATAAAGAAGATTCAAAGAGAGTGAGATGCCAGCTCCTTTCATTCAGTCAGTAGCTTCAATCATTTCTGGACGTTTTTCAATGGCAAAAATCAATGAATATTGTAAATGCACAAACAGTAATTTCTCCGCATTGCAAGGTGCAATTCTGAAATTTTTTGCTTTTTCCTGCTCCTCTTAGCATGATAAAGAAGATTCAAAGAGAGTGAGATGCCAGCTCCTTTCATTCAGTCAGTAGCTTCAAACATTTCTGGTATATGAATAACATGATGTTTTTCAATGGCAAAAATCAATGAATATTGTAAATGCACAAACAGTAATTTCTCCGCATTGCAAGGTGCAATTCTGAAATTTTTTGCTTTTTCCTGCTCCTCTTAGCATGATAAAGAAGATTCAAAGAGAGTGAGATGCCAGCTCCTTTCATTCAGTCAGTAGCTTCAAACATTTCTGGTATATGAATAACATGATGTTTTTCAATGGCAAAAATCAATGAATATTGTAAATGCACAAACAGTAATTTCTCCGCATTGCAAGGTGCAAGTCTGAAATTTTTTGCTTTTTCCTGCTCCTCTTAGCATGATAAAGAAGATTCAAAGAGAGTGAGATGCCAGCTACTTTCATTCAGTCAGTAGCTTCAATCATTTCTGGACGTTTTTCAATGGTAAAAATCAATGAATATTGTAAATGCACAAACAGTAATTTCTCCACATTGCAAGGTGCAATTCTGAAATTTTTTGCTTTTTCCTGCTCCTCTTAGCATGATAAAGAGGATTCAAAGAGAGTGAGATGCCAGCTCCTTTCATTCAGTCAGTAGCTTCAAACATTTCTGGTATATGAATAACATGATGTTTTTCAATGGCAAAAATCAATGAATATTGTAAATGCACAAACAGTAATTTCTCCGCATTGCAAGGTGCAAGTCTGAAATTTTTTGCTTTTTCCTGCTCCTCTTAGCATGATAAAGAAGATTCAAAGAGAGTGAGATGCCAGCTCCTTTCATTCAGTCAGTAGCTTCAATCATTTCTGGATGTTTTTCAATGGCAAAAATCAATGAATATTGTAAATGCACAAACTGTAATTTCTCCGTATTGCAAGGTGCAATTCTGAAATTTTTTGCTTTTTCCTGCTCCTCTTAGCATGATAAAGAAGATTCAAAGAGAGTGAGATGCCAGCTCCTTTCATTCAGTCAGTAGCTTCAATCATTTCTGGACGTTTTTCAATGGCAAAAATCAATGAATATTGTAAATGCACAAACAGTAATTTCTCCGCATTGCAAGGTGCAATTCTGAAATTTTTTGCTTTTTCCTGCTCCTCTTAGCATGATAAAGAAGATTCAAAGAGAGTGAGATGCCAGCTCCTTTCATTCAGTCAGTAGCTTCAATCATTTCTGGACGTTTTTCAATGGCAAAAATCAATGAATATTGTAAATGCACAAACAGTAATTTCTCCGCATTGCAAGGTGCAATTCTGAAATTTTTTGCTTTTTCCTGCTCCTCTTAGCATGATAAAGAAGATTCAAAGAGAGTGAGATGCCAGCTCCTTTCATTCAGTCAGTAGCTTCAAACATTTCTGGTATATGAATAACATGATGTTTTTCAATGGCAAAAATCAATGAATATTGTAAATGCACAAACAGTAATTTCTCCGCATTGCAAGGTGCAATTCTGAAATTTTTTGCTTTTTCCTGCTCCTCTTAGCATGATAAAGAAGATTCAAAGAGAGTGAGATGCCAGCTCCTTTCATTCAGTCAGTAGCTTCAAACATTTCTGGTATATGAATAACATGATGTTTTTCAATGGCAAAAATCAATGAATATTGTAAATGCACAAACAGTAATTTCTCCGCATTGCAAGGTGCAAGTCTGAAATTTTTTGCTTTTTCCTGCTCCTCTTAGCATGATAAAGAAGATTCAAAGAGAGTGAGATGCCAGCTACTTTCATTCAGTCAGTAGCTTCAATCATTTCTGGACGTTTTTCAATGGTAAAAATCAATGAATATTGTAAATGCACAAACAGTAATTTCTCCACATTGCAAGGTGCAATTCTGAAATTTTTTGCTTTTTCCTGCTCCTCTTAGCATGATAAAGAAGATTCAAAGAGAGTGAGATGCCAGCTCCTTTCATTCAGTCAGTAGCTTCAAACATTTCTGGTATATGAATAACATGATGTTTTTCAATGGCAAAAATCAATGAATATTGTAAATGCACAAACAGTAATTTCTCCGCATTGCAAGGTGCAATTCTGAAATTTTTTGCTTTTTCCTGCTCCTCTTAGCATGATAAAGAAGATTCAAAGAGAGTGAGATGCCAGCTCCTTTCATTCAGTCAGTAGCTTCAATCATTTCTGGATGTTTTTCAATGGCAAAAATCAATGAATATTGTAAATGCACAAACTGTAATTTCTCCGCATTGCAAGGTGCAATTCTGAAATTTTTTGCTTTTTCCTGCTCCTCTTAGCATGATAAAGAAGATTCAAAGAGAGTGAGATGCCAGCTCCTTTCATTCAGTCAGTATCTTCAATCATTTCTGGACGTTTTTCAGTGGCAAAAATCAATGAATATTGTAAATGCACAAACAGTAATTTCTCCGCATTGCAAGGTGCAATTCTGAAATTTTTTGCTTTTTCCTGCTCCTCTTAGCATGATAAAGAAGATTCAAAGAGAGTGAGATGCCAGCTCCTTTCATTCAGTCAGTACCTTCAATCATTTCTGGACGTTTTTCAATGGCAAAAATCAATGAATATTGTAAATGCACAAACAGTAATTTCTCCGCATTGCAAGGTGCAAGTCTGAAATTTTTTGCTTTTTCCTGCTCCTCTTAGCATGATAAAGAAGATTCAAAGAGAGTGAGATGCCAGCTACTTTCATTCAGTCAGTAGCTTCAATCATTTCTGGACGTTTTTCAATGGTAAAAATCAATGAATATTGTAAATGCACAAACAGTAATTTCTCCACATTGCAAGGTGCAATTCTGAAATTTTTTGCTTTTTCCTGCTCCTCTTAGCATGATAACGAAGATTCAAAGAGAGTGAGATGCCAGCTCCTTTCATTCAGTCAGTAGCTTCAAACATTTCTGGTATATGAATAACATGATGTTTTTCAATGGCAAAAATCAATGAATATTGTAAATGCACAAACAGTAATTTCTCCGCATTGCAAGGTGCAATTCTGAAATTTTTTGCTTTTTCCTGCTCCTCTTAGCATGATAAAGAAGATTCAAAGAGAGTGAGATGCCAGCTCCTTTCATTCAGTCAGTAGCTTCAATCATTTCTGGATGTTTTTCAATGGCAAAAATCAATGAATATTGTAAATGCACAAACTGTAATTTCTCCGCATTGCAAGGTGCAATTCTGAAATTTTTTGCTTTTTCCTGCTCCTCTTAGCATGATAAAGAAGATTCAAAGAGAGTGAGATGCCAGCTCCTTTCATTCAGTCAGTAGCTTCAATCATTTCTGGACGTTTTTCAATGGCAAAAATCAATGAATATTGTAAATGCACAAACAGTAATTTCTCCGCATTGCAAGGTGCAATTCTGAAATTTTTTGCTTTTTCCTGCTCCTCTTAGCATGATAAAGAAGATTCAAAGAGAGTGAGATGCCAGCTCCTTTCATTCAGTCAGTAGCTTCAATCATTTCTGGACGTTTTTCAATGGCAAAAATCAATGAATATTGTAAATGCACAAACAGTAATTTCTCCGCATTGCAAGGTGCAATTCTGAAATTTTTTGCTTTTTCCTGCTCCTCTTAGCATGATAAAGAAGATTCAAAGAGAGTGAGATGTCAGCTCCTTTCATTCAGTCAGTAGCTTCAAACATTTCTGGTATATGAATAACATGATGTTTTTCAATGGCAAAAATCAATGAATATTGTAAATGCACAAACAGTAATTTCTCCGCATTGCAAGGTGCAATTCTGAAATTTTTTGCTTTTTCCTGCTCCTCTTAGCATGATAAAGAAGATTCAAAGAGAGTGAGATGCCAGCTCCTTTCATTCAGTCAGTAGCTTCAATCATTTCTGGACGTTTTTCAATGGCAAAAATCAATGAATATTGTAAATGCACAAACAGTAATTTCTCCGCATTACAAGGTGCAATTCTGAAATTTTTTGCTTTTTCCTGCTCCTCTTAGCATGATAAAGAAGATTCAAAGAGAGTGAGATGCCAGCTCCTTTCGTTCAGTCAGTAGCTTCAATCATTTCTGGACGTTTTTCAATGGCAAAAATCATTGAATATTATAAATGCACAAACAGTAATTTCTCCGCATTGCAAGGTGCAATTCTGAAATTTTTTACTTTTTCCTGCTCCTCTTAGCATGATAAAGAAGATTCAAAGAGAGTGAGATGCCAGCTCCTTTCATTCAGTCAGTAGCTTCAATCATTTCTGGTATATGAATAACATGATGTTTTTCAATGGCAAAAATCAATGAATATTGTAAATGCACAAACAGTAATTTCTCCGCATTGCAAGGTGCAATTCTGAAATTTTTTGCTTTTTCCTGCTCCTCTTAGCATGATAAAGAAGATTCAAAGAGAGTGAGATGCCAGCTCCTTTCATTCAGTCAGTAGCTTCAATCATTTCTGGACGTTTTTCAATGGCAAAAATAAATGAATATTGTAAATGCACAAACAGTAATTTCTCCGCATTGCAAGGTGCAATTCTGAAATTTTTTGCTTTTTCCTGCTCCTCTTAGCATGATAAACAAGATTCAAAGAGAGTGAGATGCCAGCTCCTTTCATTCAGTCAGTAGCTTCAATCATTTCTGGATGTTTTTCAATGGCAAAAATCAATGAATATTGTAAATGCACAAACTGTAATTTCTCCGTATTGCAAGGTGCAATTCTGAAATTTTTTGCTTTTTCCTGCTCCTCTTAGCATGATAAAGAAGATTCAAAGAGAGTGAGATGCCAGCTCCTTTCATTCAGTCAGTAGCTTCAATCATTTCTGGACGTTTTTCAATGGCAAAAATCAATGAATATTGTAAATGCACAAACAGTAATTTCTCCGCATTGCAAGGTGCAATTCTGAAATTTTTTGCTTTTTCCTGCTCCTCTTAGCATGATAAAGAAGATTCAAAGAGAGTGAGATGCCAGCTCCTTTCATTCAGTCAGTACCTTCAATCATTTCTGGACGTTTTTCAATGGCAAAAATCAATGAATATTGTAAATGCACAAACAGTAATTTCTCCGCATTGCAAGGTGCAAGTCTGAAATTTTTTGCTTTTTCCTGCTCCTCTTAGCATGATAAAGAAGATTCAAAGAGAGTGAGATGCCAGCTACTTTCATTCAGTCAGTAGCTTCAATCATTTCTGGACGTTTTTCAATGGTAAAAATCAATGAATATTGTAAATGCACAAACAGTAATTTCTCCACATTGCAAGGTGCAATTCTGAAATTTTTTGCTTTTTCCTGCTCCTCTTAGCATGATAACGAAGATTCAAAGAGAGTGAGATGCCAGCTCCTTTCATTCAGTCAGTAGCTTCAAACATTTCTGGTATATGAATAACATGATGTTTTTCAATGGCAAAAATCAATGAATATTGTAAATGCACAAACAGTAATTTCTCCGCATTGCAAGGTGCAATTCTGAAATTTTTTGCTTTTTCCTGCTCCTCTTAGCATGATAAAGAAGATTCAAAGAGAGTGAGATGCCAGCTCCTTTCATTCAGTCAGTAGCTTCAATCATTTCTGGATGTTTTTCAATGGCAAAAATCAATGAATATTGTAAATGCACAAACTGTAATTTCTCCGCATTGCAAGGTGCAATTCTGAAATTTTTTGCTTTTTCCTGCTCCTCTTAGCATGATAAAGAAGATTCAAAGAGAGTGAGATGGCAGCTCCTTTCATTCAGTCAGTAGCTTCAATCATTTCTGGACGTTTTTCAATGGCAAAAATCAATGAATATTGTAAATGCACAAACAGTAATTTCTCCGCATTGCAAGGTGCAATTCTGAAATTTTTTGCTTTTTCCTGCTCCTCTTAGCATGATAAAGAAGATTCAAAGAGAGTGAGATGCCAGCTCCTTTCATTCAGTCAGTAGCTTCAATCATTTCTGGACGTTTTTCAATGGCAAAAATCAATGAATATTGTAAATGCACAAACAGTAATTTCTCCGCATTGCAAGGTGCAATTCTGAAATTTTTTGCTTTTTCCTGCTCCTCTTAGCATGATAAAGAAGATTCAAAGAGAGTGAGATGTCAGCTCCTTTCATTCAGTCAGTAGCTTCAAACATTTCTGGTATATGAATAACATGATGTTTTTCAATGGCAAAAATCAATGAATATTGTAAATGCACAAACAGTAATTTCTCCGCATTGCAAGGTGCAATTCTGAAATTTTTTGCTTTTTCCTGCTCCTCTTAGCATGATAAAGAAGATTCAAAGAGAGTGAGATGCCAGCTCCTTTCATTCAGTCAGTAGCTTCAATCATTTCTGGACGTTTTTCAATGGCAAAAATCAATGAATATTGTAAATGCACAAACAGTAATTTCTCCGCATTGCAAGGTGCAATTCTGAAATTTTTTGCTTTTTCCTGCTCCTCTTAGCATGATAAAGAAGATTCAAAGAGAGTGAGATGCCAGCTCCTTTCGTTCAGTCAGTAGCTTCAATCATTTCTGGACGTTTTTCAATGGCAAAAATCATTGAATATTATAAATGCACAAACAGTAATTTCTCCGCATTGCAAGGTGCAATTCTGAAATTTTTTACTTTTTCCTGCTCCTCTTAGCATGATAAAGAAGATTCAAAGAGAGTGAGATGCCAGCTCCTTTCATTCAGTCAGTAGCTTCAATCATTTCTGGTATATGAATAACATGATGTTTTTCAATGGCAAAAATCAATGAATATTGTAAATGCACAAACAGTAATTTCTCCGCATTGCAAGGTGCAATTCTGAAATTTTTTGCTTTTTCCTGCTCCTCTTAGCATGATAAAGAAGATTCAAAGAGAGTGAGATGCCAGCTCCTTTCATTCAGTCAGTAGCTTCAATCATTTCTGGACGTTTTTCAATGGCAAAAATAAATGAATATTGTAAATGCACAAACAGTAATTTCTCCGCATTGCAAGGTGCAATTCTGAAATTTTTTGCTTTTTCCTGCTCCTCTTAGCATGATAAACAAGATTCAAAGAGAGTGAGATGCCAGCTCCTTTCATTCAGTCAGTAGCTTCAATCATTTCTGGACGTTTTTCAATGGCAAAAATCAATGAATATTGTAAATGCACAAACAGTAATTTCTCCGCATTGCAAGGTGCAATTCTGAAATTTTTTGCTTTTTCCTGCTCCTCTTAGCATGATAAAGAAGATTCAAAGAGAGTGAGATGCCAGCTCCTTTCATTCAGTCAGTAGCTTCAAACATTTCTGGTATATGAATAACATGATGTTTTTCAATGGCAAAAATCAATGAATATTGTAAATGCACAAACAGTAATTTCTCCGCATTGCAAGGTGCAAGTCTGAAATTTTTTGCTTTTTCCTGCTCCTCTTAGCATGATAAAGAAGATTCAAAGAGAGTGAGATGCCAGCTCCTTTCATTCAGTCAGTAGCTTCAATCATTTCTGGATGTTTTTCAATGGCAAAAATCAATGAATATTGTAAATGCACAAACTGTAATTTCTCCGTATTGCAAGGTGCAATTCTGAAATTTTTTGCTTTTTCCTGCTCCTCTTAGCATGATAAAGAAGATTCAAAGAGAGTGAGATGCCAGCTACTTTCATTCAGTCAGTAGCTTCAATCATTTCTGGACGTTTTTCAATGGCAAAAATCAATGAATATTGTAAATGCACAAACAGTAATTTCTCCGCATTGCAAGGTGCAATTCTGAAATTTTTTGCTTTTTCCTGCTCCTCTTAGCATGATAAAGAAGATTCAAAGAGAGTGAGATGCCAGCTCCTTTCATTCAGTCAGTAGCTTCAATCATTTCTGGACGTTTTTCAATGGCAAAAATCAATGAATATTGTAAATGCACAAACAGTAATTTCTCCGCATTGCAAGGTGCAATTCTGAAATTTTTTGCTTTTTCCTGCTCCTCTTAGCATGATAAAGAAGATTCAAAGAGAGTGAGATGCCAGCTCCTTTCATTCAGTCAGTAGCTTCAAACATTTCTGGTATATGAATAACATGATGTTTTTCAATGGCAAAAATCAATGAATATTGTAAATGCACAAACAGTAATTTCTCCGCATTGCAAGGTGCAATTCTGAAATTTTTTGCTTTTTCCTGCTCCTCTTAGCATGATAAAGAAGATTCAAAGAGAGTGAGATGCCAGCTCCTTTCATTCAGTCAGTAGCTTCAAACATTTCTGGTATATGAATAACATGATGTTTTTCAATGGCAAAAATCAATGAATATTGTAAATGCACAAACAGTAATTTCTCCGCATTGCAAGGTGCAAGTCTGAAATTTTTTGCTTTTTCCTGCTCCTCTTAGCATGATAAAGAAGATTCAAAGAGAGTGAGATGCCAGCTACTTTCATTCAGTCAGTAGCTTCAATCATTTCTGGACGTTTTTCAATGGTAAAAATCAATGAATATTGTAAATGCACAAACAGTAATTTCTCCACATTGCAAGGTGCAATTCTGAAATTTTTTGCTTTTTCCTGCTCCTCTTAGCATGATAAAGAAGATTCAAAGAGAGTGAGATGCCAGCTCCTTTCATTCAGTCAGTAGCTTCAAACATTTCTGGTATATGAATAACATGATGTTTTTCAATGGCAAAAATCAATGAATATTGTAAATGCACAAACAGTAATTTCTCCGCATTGCAAGGTGCAATTCTGAAATTTTTTGCTTTTTCCTGCTCCTCTTAGCATGATAAAGAAGATTCAAAGAGAGTGAGATGCCAGCTCCTTTCATTCAGTCAGTAGCTTCAATCATTTCTGGATGTTTTTCAATGGCAAAAATCAATGAATATTGTAAATGCACAAACTGTAATTTCTCCGCATTGCAAGGTGCAATTCTGAAATTTTTTGCTTTTTCCTGCTCCTCTTAGCATGATAAAGAAGATTCAAAGAGAGTGAGATGCCAGCTACTTTCATTCAGTCAGTAGCTTCAATCATTTCTGGACGTTTTTCAATGGTAAAAATCAATGAATATTGTAAATGCACAAACAGTAATTTCTCCACATTGCAAGGTGCAATTCTGAAATTTTTTGCTTTTTCCTGCTCCTCTTAGCATGATAACGAAGATTCAAAGAGAGTGAGATGCCAGCTCCTTTCATTCAGTCAGTAGCTTCAAACATTTCTGGTATATGAATAACATGATGTTTTTCAATGGCAAAAATCAATGAATATTGTAAATGCACAAACAGTAATTTCTCCGCATTGCAAGGTGCAATTCTGAAATTTTTTGCTTTTTCCTGCTCCTCTTAGCATGATAAAGAAGATTCAAAGAGAGTGAGATGCCAGCTCCTTTCATTCAGTCAGTAGCTTCAATCATTTCTGGATGTTTTTCAATGGCAAAAATCAATGAATATTGTAAATGCACAAACTGTAATTTCTCCGCATTGCAAGGTGCAATTCTGAAATTTTTTGCTTTTTCCTGCTCCTCTTAGCATGATAAAGAAGATTCAAAGAGAGTGAGATGCCAGCTCCTTTCATTCAGTCAGTAGCTTCAATCATTTCTGGACGTTTTTCAATGGCAAAAATCAATGAATATTGTAAATGCACAAACAGTAATTTCTCCGCATTGCAAGGTGCAATTCTGAAATTTTTTGCTTTTTCCTGCTCCTCTTAGCATGATAAAGAAGATTCAAAGAGAGTGAGATGCCAGCTCCTTTCATTCAGTCAGTAGCTTCAATCATTTCTGGACGTTTTTCAATGGCAAAAATCAATGAATATTGTAAATGCACAAACAGTAATTTCTCCGCATTGCAAGGTGCAATTCTGAAATTTTTTGCTTTTTCCCGCTCCTCTTAGCATGATAAAGAAGATTCAAAGAGAGTGAGGTGCCAGCTCCTTTCATTCAGTCAGTAGCTTCAAACATTTCTGGTATATGAATAACATGTTTTTCAATGGCAAAAATCAATGAATATTGTAAATGCACAAACAGTAATTTCTCCGCATTGCAAGGTGCAATTCTGAAATTTTTTGATTTTTCCTGCTCCTCAGCATGATAAAGAAGATTCAAAGAGAGTGAGATGCCAGCTCCTTTCATTCAGTCAGTAGCTTCAATCATTTCTGGACGTTTTTCAATGGCAAAAATCAATGAATATTGTAAAAGCACAAACAGTAATTTCTCCGCATTGCAAGGTGCAATTCTGAAATTTTTTGCTTTTTCCTGCTCCTCTTAGCATGATAAAGAAGATTCAAAGAGAGTGAGATGCCAGCTCCTTTCATTCAGTCAGTAGCTTCAAACATTTCTGGTATATGAATAACATGATGTTTTTCAATGGCAAAAATCAATGAATATTGTAAATGCACAAACAGTAAATTCTCCGCATTGCAAGGTGCAATTCTGAAATTTTTTGCTTTTTCCTGCTCCTCTTAGCATGATAAAGAAGATTCAAAGAGAGTGAGATGCCAGCTCCTTTCATTCAGTCAGTAGCTTCAAACATTTCTGGTATATGAATAACATGATGTTTTTCAATGGCAAAAATCAATGAATATTGTAAATGCACAAACAGTAATTTCTCCGCATTGCAAGGTGCAAGTCTGAAATTTTTTGCTTTTTCCTGCTCCTCTTAGCATGATAAAGAAGATTCAAAGAGAGTGAGATGCCAGCTACTTTCATTCAGTCAGTAGCTTCAATCATTTCTGGACGTTTTTCAATGGTAAAAATCAATGAATATTGTAAATGCACAAACAGTAATTTCTCCACATTGCAAGGTGCAATTCTGAAATTTTTTGCTTTTTCCTGCTCCTCTTAGCATGATAAAGAAGATTCAAAGAGAGTGAGATGCCAGCTCCTTTCATTCAGTCAGTAGCTTCAAACATTTCTGGTATATGAATAACATGATGTTTTTCAATGGCAAAAATCAATGAATATTGTAAATGCACAAACAGTAATTTCTCCGCATTGCAAGGTGCAATTCTGAAATTTTTTGCTTTTTCCTGCTCCTCTTAGCATGATAAAGCAGATTCAAAGAGAGTGAGATGCCAGCTCCTTTCATTCAGTCAGTAGCTTCAATCATTTCTGGATGTTTTTCAATGGCAAAAATCAATGAATATTGTAAATGCACACACTGTAATTTCTCCGCATTGCAAGGTGCAATTCTGAAATTTTTTGCTTTTTCCTGCTCCTCTTAGCATGATAAAGAAGATTCAAAGAGAGTGAGATGCCAGCTCCTTTCATTCAGTCAGTAGCTTCAATCATTTCTGGACGTTTTTCAGTGGCAAAAATCAATGAATATTGTAAATGCACAAACAGTAATTTCTCCGCATTGCAAGGTGCAATTCTGAAATTTTTTGCTTTTTCCTGCTCCTCTTAGCATGATAAAGAAGATTCAAAGAGAGTGAGATGCCAGCTCCTTTCATTCAGTCAGTACCTTCAATCATTTCTGGACGTTTTTCAATGGCAAAAATCAATGAATATTGTAAATGCACAAACAGTAATTTCTCCGCATTGCAAGGTGCAATTCTGAAATTTTTTGCTTTTTCCCGCTCCTCTTAGCATGATAAAGAAGATTCAAAGAGAGTGAGGTGCCAGCTCCTTTCATTCAGTCAGTAGCTTCAAACATTTCTGGTATATGAATAACATGTTTTTCAATGGCAAAAATCAATGAATATTGTAAATGCACAAACAGTAATTTCTCCGCATTGCAAGGTGCAATTCTGAAATTTTTTGATTTTTCCTGCTCCTCTTAGCATGATAAAGAAGATTCAAAGAGAGTGACATGCCAGCTCCTTTCATTCAGTCAGTAGCTTCAATCATTTCTGGACGTTTTTCAATGGCAAAAATCAATGAATATTGTAAATGCACAAACAGTAATTTCTCCGCATTGCAAGGTGCAATTCTGAAATTTTTTGCTTTTTCCTGCTCCTCTTAGCATGATAAAGAAGATTCAAAGAGAGTGAGATGCCAGCTCCTTTCATTCAGTCAGTAGCTTCAATCATTTCTGGACGTTTTTCAATGGCAAAAATCAATGAATATTGTAAATGCACAAACAGTAATTTCTCCGCATTGCAAGGTGCAATTCTGAAATTTTTTGCTTTTTCCTGCTCCTCTTAGCACGATAAAGAAGATTCAAAGAGAGTGAGATGCCAGCTCCTTTCATTCAGTCAGTAGCTTCAAACATTTCTGGTATATGAATAACATGATGTTTTTCAATGGCAAAAATCAATGAATATTGTAAATGCACAAACAGTAATTTCTCCGCATTGCAAGGTGCAAGTCTGAAATTTTTTGCTTTTTCCTGCTCCTCTTAGCATGATAAAGAAGATTCAAAGAGAGTGAGATGCCAGTTACTTTCATGCAGTCAGTAGCTTCAATCATTTCTGGACGTTTTTCAATGGTAAAAATCAATGAATATTGTAAATGCACAAACAGTAATTTCTCCACATTGCAAGGTGCAATTCTGAAATTTTTTGCTTTTTCCTGCTCCTCTTAGCATGATAAAGAAGATTCAAAGAGAGTGAGATGCCAGCTCCTTTCATTCAGTCAGTAGCTTCAAACATTTCTGGTATATGAATAACATGATGTTTTTCAATGGCAAAAATCAATGAATATTGTAAATGCACAAACAGTAATTTCTCCGCATTGCAAGGTGCAATTCTGAAATTTTTTGCTTTTTCCTGCTCCTCTTAGCATGATAAAGAAGATTCAAAGAGAGTGAGATGCCAGCTCCTTTCATTCAGTCAGTAGCTTCAAACATTTCTGGTATATGAATAACATGATGTTTTTCAATGGCAAAAATCAATGAATATTGTAAATGCACAAACAGTAATTTCTCCGCATTGCAAGGTGCAATTCTGAAATTTTTTGCTTTTTCCTGCTCCTCTTAGCATGATAAAGAAGATTCAAAAAGAGTGAGATGCCAGCTCCTTTCATTCAGTCAGTAGCTTCAATCATTTCTGGATGTTTTTCAATGGCAAAAATCAATGAATATTGTAAATGCACAAACAGTAATTTCTCCGCATTGCAAGGTGCAATTCTGAAATTTTTTGCTTTTTCCTGCTCCTCTTAGCATGATAAAGAAGATTCAAAGAGAGTGAGATGTCAGCTCCTTTCATTCAGTCAGTAGCTTCAAACATTTCTGGTATATGAATAACATGATGTTTTTCAATGGCAAAAATCAATGAATATTGTAAATGCACAAACAGTAATTTCTCCGCATTGCAAGGTGCAATTCTGAAATTTTTTGCTTTTTCCTGCTCCTCTTAGCATGATAAAGAAGATTCAAAGAGAGTGAGATGCCAGCTCCTTTCATTCAGTCAGTAGCTTCAATCATTTCTGGATGTTTTTCAATGGCAAAAATCAATGAATATTGTAAATGCACAAACAGTAGTTTCTCCGCATTGCAAGGTGCAATTCTGAAATTTTTTGCTTTTTCCTGCTCCTCTTAGCATGATAAAGAAGATTCAAAGAGAGTGAGATGCCAGCTCCTTTCATTCAGTCAGTAGCTTCAAACATTTCTGGTATATGAATAACATGATGTTTTTCAATGGCAAAAATCAATGAATATTGTAAATGCACAAACAGTAATTTCTCCGCATTGCAAGGTGCAAGTCTGAAATTTTTTTGCTTTTTCCTGCTCCTCTTAGCATGATAAAGAAGATTCAAAGAGAGTGAGATGCCAGCTACTTTCATTCAGTCAGTAGCTTCAATCATTTCTGGACGTTTTTCAATGGTAAAAATCAATGAATATTGTAAATGCACAAACAGTAATTTCTCCACATTGCAAGGTGCAATTCTGAAATTTTTTGCTTTTTCCTGCTCCTCTTAGCATGATAAAGAAGATTCAAAGAGAGTGAGATGCCAGCTCCTTTCATTCAGTCAGTAGCTTCAAACATTTCTGGTATATGAATAACATGATGTTTTTCAATGGCAAAAATCAATGAATATTGTAAATGCACAAACAGTAATTTCTCCACATTGCAAGGTGCAATTCTGAAATTTTTTGCTTTTTCCTGCTCCTCTTAGCATGATAAAGAAGATTCAAAGAGAGTGAGATGCCAGCTCCTTTCATTCAGTCAGTAGCTTCAAACATTTCTGGTATATGAATAACATGATGTTTTTCAATGGCAAAAATCAATGAATATTGTAAATGCACAAACAGTAATTTCTCCGCATTGCAAGGTGCAATTCTGAAATTTTTTGCTTTTTCCTGCTCCTCTTAGCATGATAAAGAAGATTCAAAGAGAGTGAGATGCCAGCTCCTTTCATTCAGTCAGTAGCTTCAATCATTTCTGGACGTTTTTCAATGGCAAAAATCAATGAATATTGTAAATGCACAAACAGTAATTTCTCCGCATTGCAAGGTGCAATTCTGAAATTTTTTGCTTTTTCCTGCTCCTCTTAGCATAATAAAGAAGATTCAAAGAGAGTGAGATGTCAGCTCCTTTCATTCAGTCAGTAGCTTCAAACATTTCTGGTATATGAATAACATGATGTTTTTCAATGGCTAAAATCAATGAATATTGTAAATGCACAAACAGTAATTTCTCCGCATTGCAAGGTGCAATTCTGAAATTTTTTGCTTTTTCCTGCTCCTCTTAGCATGATAAAGAAGATTCAAAGAGAGTGAGATGCCAGCTCCTTTCATTCAGTCAGTAGCTTCAATCATTTCTGGACGTTTTTCAATGGCAAAAATCAATGAATATTGTAAATGCACAAACAGTAATTTCTCCGCATTGCAAGGTGCAATTCTGAAATTTTTTGCTTTTTCCTGCTCCTCTTAGCATGATAAAGAAGATTCAAAGAGAGTGAGATGCCAGCTCCTTTCATTCAGTCAGTAGCTTCAATCATTTCTGGACGTTTTTCAATGGCAAAAATCAATGAATATTGTAAATGCACAAACAGTAATTTCTCCGCATTGCAAGGTGCAATTCTGAAATTTTTTGCTTTTTCCTGCTCCTCTTAGCATGATAAAGAAGATTCAAAGAGAGTGAGATGCCAGCTCCTTTCATTCAGTCAGTAGCTTCAAACATTTCTGGAATATGAATAACATGATGTTTTTCAATGGCAAAAATCAATGAATATTGTAAATGCACAAACAGTAATTTCTCCGCATTGCAAGGTGCAAGTCTGAAATTTTTTGCTTTTTCCTGCTCCTCTTAGCATGATAAAGAAGATTCAAAGAGAGTGAGATGCCAGCTACTTTCATTCAGTCAGTAGCTTCAATCATTTCTGGACGTTTTTCAATAGTAAAAATCAATGAATATTGTAAATGCACAAACAGTAATTTCTCCACATTGCAATGTGCAATTCTAAAATTTTTTGCTTTTTCCTGCTCCTCTTAGCATGATAAAGAAGATTCAAAGAGAGTGAGATGCCAGCTCCTTTCATTCAGTCAGTAGCTTCAAACATTTCTGGTATATGAATAACATGATGTTTTTCAATGGCAAAAATCAATGAATATTGTAAATGCACAAACAGTAATTTCTCCGCATTGCAAGGTGCAATTCTGAAATTTTTTGCTTTTTCCTGCTCCTCTCAGCATGATAAAGAAGATTCAAAGAGAGTGAGATGCCAACTCCTTTCATTCAGTCAGTAGCTTCAAACATTTCTGGTATATGAATAACATGATGTTTTTCAATGGCAAAAATCAATGAATATTGTAAATGCACAAACAGTAATTTCTCCGCATTGCAAGGTGCAATTCTGAAATTTTTTGCTTTTTCCTGCTCCTCTTAGCATGATAAAGAAGATTCAAAGAGAGTGAGGTGCCAGCTCCTTTCATTCAGTCAGTAGCTTCAAACATTTCTGGTATATGAATAACATGTTTTTCAATGGCAAAAATCAATGAATATTGTAAATGCACAAACAGTAATTTCTCCGCATTGCAAGGTGCAATTCTGAAATTTTTTGCTTTTTCCTGCTCCTCTTAGCATGATAAAGAAGATTCAAAGAGAGTGAGATGCCAGCTCCTTTCATTCAATCAGTAGCTTCAATCATTTCTGGACGTTTTTCATTGGCAAAAATCAATGAATATTGTAAATGCACAAACAGTAATTTCTCCGCATTGCAAGGTGCAATTCTGAAATTTTTTGCTTTTTCCTGCTCCTCTTAGCATGATAAAGAAGATTCAAAGAGAGTGAGATGCCAGCTACTTTCATTCAGTCAGTAGCTTCAATCATTTCTGGACGTTTTTCAATGGTAAAAATCAATGAATATTGTAAATGCACAAACAGTAATTTCTCCACATTGCAAGGTGCAATTCTGAAATTTTTTGCTTTTTCCTGCTCCTCTTAGCATGATAAAGAAGATTCAAAGAGAGTGAGATGCCAGCTCCTTTCATTCAGTCAGTAGCTTCAAACATTTCTGGTATATGAATAACATGATGTTTTTCAATGGCAAAAATCAATGAATATTGTAAATGCACAAACAGTAATTTCTCCGCATTGCAAGGTGCAATTCTGAAATTTTTTGCTTTTTCCTGCTCCTCTTAGCATGATAAAGAAGATTCAAAGAGAGTGAGATGCCAGCTCCTTTCATTCAGTCAGTAGCTTCAATCATTTCTGGATGTTTTTCAATGGTAAAAATCAATGAATATTGTAAATGCACAAACAGTAATTTCTCCGCATTGCAAGGTGCAATTCTGAAATTTTTTGCTTTTTCCTGCTCCTCTTAGCATGATAAAGAAGATTCAAAGAGAGTGAGATGCCAGCTCCTTTCATTCAGTCAGTAGCTTCAAACATTTCTGGTATATGAATAACATGATGTTTTTCAATGGCAAAAATCAATGAATATTGTAAATGCACAAACAGTAATTTCTCCATATTGCAAGGTGCAATTCTGAAATTTTTTGCTTTTTCCTGCTCCTCTTAGCATGATAAAGAAGATTCAAAGAGAGTGAGATGCCAGCTCCTTTCATTCAGTCAGTAGCTTCAAACATTTCTGGTATATGAATAACATGATGTTTTTCAATGGCAAAAATCAATGAATATTGTAAATGCACAAACAGTAATTTCTCCGCATTGCAAGGTGCAATTCTGAATTTTTTTGCTTTTTCCTGCTCCTCTTAGCATGATAAAGAAGATTCAAAGAGAGTGAGATGCCAGCTCCTTTCATTCAGTCAGTAGCTTCAATCATTTCTGGACGTTTTTCAATGGCAAAAATCAATGAATATTGTAAATGCACAAACAGTAATTTCTCCGCATTGCAAGGTGCAATTCTGAAATTTTTTGCTTTTTCCTGCTCCTCTTAGCATGATAAAGAAGATTCAAAGAGAGTGAGATGTCAGCTCCTTTCATTCAGTCAGTAGCTTCAAACATTTCTGGTATATGAATAACATGATGTTTTTCAATGGCAAAAATCAATGAATATTGTAAATGCACAAACAGTAATTTCTCCGCATTGCAAGGTGCAATTCTGAAATTTTTTGCTTTTTCCTGCTCCTCTTAGCATGATAAAGAAGATTCAAAGAGAGTGAGATGCCAGCTCCTTTCATTCAGTCAGTAGCTTCAATCATTTCTGGACGTTTTTCAATGGCAAAAATCAATGAATATTGTAAATGCACAAACAGTAATTTCTCCGCATTGCAAGGTGCAATTCTGAAATTTTTTGCTTTTTCCTGCTCCTCTTAGCATGATAAAGAAGATTCAAAGAGAGTGAGATGCCAGCTCCTTTCATTCAGTCAGTAGCTTCAAACATTTCTGGTATATGAATAACATGATGTTTTTCAATGGCAAAAATCAATGAATATTGTAAATGCACAAACAGTAATTTCTCCGCATTGCAAGGTGCAAGTCTGAAATTTTTTGCTTTTTCCTGCTCCTCTTAGCATGATAAAGAAGATTCAAAGAGAGTGAGATGCCAGCTCCTTTCATTCAGTCAGTAGCTTCAATCATTTCTGGATGTTTTTCAATGGCAAAAATCAATGAATATTGTAAATGCACAAACTGTAATTTCTCCGTATTGCAAGGTGCAATTCTGAAATTTTTTGCTTTTTCCTGCTCCTCTTAGCATGATAAAGAAGATTCAAAGAGAGTGAGATGCCAGCTCCTTTCATTCAGTCAGTAGCTTCAATCATTTCTGGACGTTTTTCAATGGCAAAAATCAATGAATATTGTAAATGCACAAACAGTAATTTCTCCGCATTGCAAGGTGCAATTCTGAAATTTTTTGCTTTTTCCTGCTCCTCTTAGCATGATAAAGAAGATTCAAAGAGAGTGAGATGCCAGCTCCTTTCATTTAGTCAGTACCTTCAATCATTTCTGGACGTTTTTCAATGGCAAAAATCAATGAATATTGTAAATGCACAAACAGTAATTTCTCCGCATTGCAAGGTGCAATTCTGAAATTTTTTGCTTTTTCCTGCTCCTCTTAGCATGATAAAGAAGATTCAAAGAGAGTGAGATGCCAGCTCCTTTCATTCAGTCAGTAGCTTCAAACATTTCTGGTATATGAATAACATGATGTTTTTCAATGGCAAAAATCAATGAATATTGTAAATGCACAAACAGTAATTTCTCCGCATTGCAAGGTGCAATTCTGAAATTTTTTGCTTTTTCCTGCTCCTCTTAGCATGATAAAGAAGATTCGGAGAAATTACTGTTTGTGCATTTACAATATTCATTGATTTTTGCCATTGAAAAACGTCCAGAAATGATTGAAGCTACTGACTGAATGAAAGGAGCTGGCATCTCACTCTCTTTGAATCTTCTTTATCATGCTAAGAGGAGCAGGAAAAAGCAAAAAATTTCAGAATTGCACCTTGCAATGCGGAGAAATTACTGTTTGTGCATTTACAATATTCATTGATTTTTGCCATTGAAAAACATCATGTTATTCATATACCAGAAATGTTTGAAGCTACTGACTGAATGAAAGGAGCTGGCATCTCACTCTCTTTGAATCTTCTTTATCATACTAAGAGGAGCAGGAAAAAGCAAAAAATTTCAGAATTGCACCTTCAATGCGGAGAAATTACTGTTTGTGCATTTACAATATTCATTGATTTTTGCCATTGAAAAACGTCCAGAAATGATTGAAGCTACTGACTGAATGAAAGGAGCTGGCATCTCACTCTCTTTGAATCTTCTTTATCATGCTAAGAGGAGCAGGAAAAAGCAAAAAATTTCAGAATTGCACCTTGCAATGCGGAGAAATTACTGTTTGTGCATTTACAATATTCATTAATTTTTGCCATTGAAAAACATCATGTTATTCATATACCAGAAATGATTGAAGCTACTGACTGAATGAAAGGAGCTGGCATCTCACTCTCTTTGAATCTTCTTTATCATGCTAAGAGGAGCAGGAAAAAGCAAAAAATTTCAGAATTGCACCTTGCAATGCGGAGAAATTACTGTTTGTGCATTTACAATATTCATTGATTTTTGCCATTGAAAAACATCATGTTATTCATATACCAGAAATGTTTGAAGCTACTGACTGAATGAAAGGAGCTGGCATCTCACTCTCTTTGAATCTTCTTTATCATACTAAGAGGAGCAGGAAAAAGCAAAAAATTTCAGAATTGCACCTTGCAATGCGGAGAAATTACTGTTTGTGCATTTACAATATTCATTGATTTTTGCCATTGAAAAACGTCCAGAAATGATTGAAGCTACTGACTGAATGAAAGGAGCTGGCATCTCACTCTCTTTGAATCTTCTTTATCATGCTAAGAGGAGCAGGAAAAAGCAAAAAATTTCAGAATTGCACCTTGCAATGCGGAGAAATTACTGTTTGTGCATTTACAATATTCATTGATTTTTGCCGCCATTGAAAAACATCATGTTATTCATATACCAGAAATGTTTGAAGCTACTGACTGAATGAAAGGAGCTGGCATCTCACTCTCTTTGAATCTTCTTTATCATGCTAAGAGGAGCAGGAAAAAGCAAAAAATTTCAGAATTGCACCTTGCAATGCGAAGAAATTACTGTTTGTGCATTTACAATATTCATTGATTTTTGCCATTGAAAAACATCATGTTATTCATATACCAGAAATGTTTGATGCTACTGACTGAATGAAAGGAGCTGGCATCTCACTCTCTTTGAATCTTCTTTATCATGCTAAGAGGAGCAGGAAAAAGCAAAAAATTTCAGAATTGCACCTTGCAATGCGGAGAAATTACTGTTTGTACATTTACAATATTCATTGATTTTGCCATTGAAAAACGTCCAGAAATGATTGAAGCTACTGACTGAATGAAATGAGCTGGCATCTCACTCTCTTTGAATCTTCTTTATCATGCTAAGAGGAGCAGGAAAAAGCAAAAAATTTCAGAATTGCACCTTGCAATGCGGAGAAATTACTGTTTGTGCATTTACAATATTCATTGATTTTTGCCATTGAAAAACATCCAGAAATGATTGAAGCTACTGACTGAATGAAAGGAGCTGGCATCTCACTCTCTTTGAATCTTCTTTATCATGCTAAGAGGAGCAGGAAAAAGCAAAAAATTTCAGAATTGCACCTTGCAATGCGGAGAAATTACTGTTTGTGCATTTACAATATTCATTGATTTTTGCCATTGAAAAACGTCCAGAAATGATTGAAGCTACTGACTGAATGAAAGGAGCTGGCATCTCAGTCTCTTTGAATCTTCTTTATCATGCTAAGAGGAGCAGGAAAAAGCAAAAAATTTCAGAATTGCACCTTGCAATGCGGAGAAATTACTGTTTGTGCATCTACAATATTCATTGATTTTTGCCGTTGAAAAACGTCCAGAAATGATTGAAGCTACTGACTGAATGAAAGGAGCTGGCATCTCACTCTCTTTGAGTCTTCTTTACCATGCTAAGAGGAGCAGGAAAAAGCAAAAAATTTCAGAATTGCACCTTGCAATGCGGAGAAATTACTGTTTGTGCATTTACAATATTCATTGATTTTTGCCATTGAAAAACGTCCAGAAATGATTGAAGCTACTGACTGAATGAAAGGAGCTGGCATCTCACTCTCTTTGAATCTTCTTTATCATGCTAAGAGGAGCAGGAAAAAGCAAAAAATTTCAGAATTGCACCTTGCAATGCGGAGAAATTACTGTTTGTGCATTTACAATATTCATTGATTTTTGCCATTGAAAAACATCATGTTATTCATATACCAGAAATGATTGAAGCTACTGACTGAATGAAAGGAGCTGGCATCTCACTCTCTTTGAATCTTCTTTATCATGCTAAGAGGAGCAGGAAAAAGCAAAAAATTTCAGAATTGCACCTTGCAATGCGGAGAAATTACTGTTTGTGCATTTACAATATTCATTGATTTTTGCCATTGAAAAACGTCCAGAAATGATTGAAGCTACTGACTGAATGAAAGGAGCTGGCATCTCACTCTCTTTGAATCTTCTTTATCATGCTAAGAGGAGCAGGAAAAAGCAAAAAATTTCAGAATTGCACCTTGCAATGCGGAGAAATTACTGTTTGTGCATTTGCAATATTCATTGATTTTTGCCATTGAAAAACGTCCAGAAATGATTGAAGCTACTGACTGAATGAAAGGAGCTCTCATCTCACTCTCTTTGAATCTTCTTTATCATGCTAAGAGGAGCAGGAAAAAGCAAAAAATTTCAGAATTGCACCTTGCAATGCGGAGAAATTACTGTTTGTGCATTTACAATATTCATTGATTTTTGCCATTGAAAAACATCATGTTATTCATATACCAGAAATGTTTGAAGCTACTGACTGAATGAAAGGAGCTGGCATCTCACTCTCTTTGAATCTTCTTTATCATGCTAAGAGGAGCAGGAAAAAGCAAAAAATTTCAGAATTGCACCTTCAATGCGGAGAAATTACTGTTTGTGCATTTACAATATTCATTGATTTTTGCCATTGAAAAACGTCCAGAAATGATTGAAGCTACTGACTGAATGAAAGGAGCTGGCATCTCACTCTCTTTGAATCTTCTTTATCATGCTAAGAGGAGCAGGAAAAAGCAAAAAATTTCAGAATTGCACCTTGCAATGCGGAGAAATTACTGTTTGTGCATTTACAATATTCATTAATTTTTGCCATTGAAAAACATCATGTTATTCATATACCAGAAATGATTGAAGCTACTGACTGAATGAAAGGAGCTGGCATCTCACTCTCTTTGAATCTTCTTTATCATGCTAAGAGGAGCAGGAAAAAGCAAAAAATTTCAGAATTGCACCTTGCAATGCGGAGAAATTACTGTTTGTGCATTTACAATATTCATTGATTTTTGCCATTGAAAAACATCATGTTATTCATATACCAGAAATGTTTGAAGCGAAGCTACTGACTGAATGAAAGGAGCTGGCATCTCACTCTCTTTGAATCTTCTTTATCATGCTAAGAGGAGCAGGAAAAAGTAAAAAATTTCAGAATTGCACCTTGCAATGCGGAGAAATTACTGTTTGTGCATTTACAATATTCAATGATTTTTGCCATTAAAAACGTCCAGAAATGATTGAAGCTACTGACTGAATGAAAGGAGCTGGCATCTCACTCTCTTTGAATCTTCTTTATCATGCTAAGAGGAGCAGGAAAAAGCAAAAAATTTCAGAATTGCACCTTGCAATGCGGAGAAATTACTGTTTGTGCATTTACAATATTCATTGATTTTTGCCATTGAAAAACGTCCAGAAATGATTGAAGCTACTGACTGAATGAAAGGAGCTGGCATCTCACTCTCTTTGAATCTTCTTTATCATGCTAAGAGGAGCAGGAAAAAGCAAAAAATTTCAGAATTGCACCTTGCAATGCGGAGAAATTACTGTTTGTGCATTTACAATATTCATTGATTTTTGCCATTGAAAAATGTCCAGAAATGATTGAAGCTACTGACTGAATGAAAGGAGCTGGCATCTCACTCTCTTTGAATCTTCTTTATCATGCTAAGAGGAGCAGGAAAAAGCAAAAAATTTCAGAATTGCGCCTTGCAATGCGGAGAAATTACTGTTTGTGCATTTACAAAATTCATTGATTTTTGCCATTGAAAAACATCATGTTATTCATATACCAGAAATGATTGAAGCTACTGACTGAAGGAAAGGATCTGGAATCTCACTCTCTTTGAATCTTCTTTGTCATGCTAAGAGGAGCAGGAAAAAGCAAAAAATTTCAGAATTGCACCTTGCAATGCGGAGAAATTACTGTTTGTGCATTTACAATATTCATTGATTTTTGCCATTGAAAAACGTCCAGAAATGATTGAAGCTACTGACTGAATGAAAGGAGCTGGCATCTCACTCTCTTTGAATCTTCTTTATCATGCTAAGAGGAGCAGGAAAAAGCAAAACATTTCAGAATTGCACCTTGCAATGCGGAGAAATTACTGTTTGTGCACTTACAATATTCATTGATTTTTGCGATTGAAAAACATCATGTTATTCATATACCAGAAATGATTGAAGCTACTGACTGAATGAAAGGAGCTGGCATCTCACTCTCTTTGAATCTTCTTTATCATGCTAAGAGGAGCAGGAAAAAGTAAAAAATTTCAGAATTGCACCTTGCAATGCGGAGAAATTACTGTTTGTGCATTTACAATATTCAATGATTTTTGCCATTGAAAAACGTCCAGAAATGATTGAAGCTACTGACTGAATGAAAGGAGCTGGCATCTCACTCTCTTTGAATCTTCTTTATCATGCTAAGAGGAGCAGGAAAAAGCAAAAAATTTCAGAATTGCACCTTGCAATGCGGAGAAATTACTGTTTGTGCATTTACAATATTCATTGATTTTTGCCATTGAAAAACATCATGTTATTCATATACCAGAAATGATTGAAGCTACTGACTGAATGAAAGGAGCTGGCATCTCACTCTCTTTGAATCTTCTTTATCATGCTAAGAGGAGCAGGAAAAAGCAAAAAATTTCAGAATTGCACCTTGCAATGCGGAGAAATTGCAGTTTGTGCATTTACAATATTCATTGATTTTTGCCATTGAAAAACGTCCAGAAATGATTGAAGCTACTGACTGAATGAAAGGAGCTGGCATCTCACTCTCTTTGAATCTTCTTTATCATGCTAAGAGGAGCAGGAAAAAGCAAAAAATTTCAGAATTGCACCTTGCAATGCGGAGAAATTACTGTTTGTGCATTTACAATATTCATTGATTTTTGCCATTGAAAAACGTCCAGAAATGATTGAAGCTACTGACTGAATGAAAGGAGCTGGCATCTCACTCTCTTTGAATCTTCTTTATCATGCTAAGAGGAGCAGGAAAAAGCAAAAAATTTCAGAATTGCACCTTGCAATGCGGAGAAATTACTGTTTGTGCATTTACAATATTCATTGATTTTTGCCATTGAAAAACATCATGTTATTCATATACCAGAAATGTTTGAAGCTACTGACTGAATGAAAGGAGCTGGCATCTCACTCTCTTTGAATCTTCTTTATCATGCTAAGAGGAGCAGGAAAAAGCAAAAAATTTCAGAATTGCACCTTGCAATGCGGAGAAATTACTGTTTGTGCATTTACAATATTCATTGATTTTTGCCATTGAAAAACGTCCAGAAATGATTGAAGCTACTGACTGAATGAAAGGAGCTGGCATCTCACTCTCTTTGAATCTTCTTTATCATGCTAAGAGGAGCAGGAAAAGGCAAAAAATTTCAGAATTGCACCTTGCAATGCGGAGAAATTACTGTTTGTGCATTTACAATATTCATTGATTTTTGCCATTGAAAAACATCATGTTATTCATATACCAGAAATGATTGAAGCTACTGACTGAATGAAAGGAGCTGGCATCTCACTCTCTTTGAATCTTCTTTATCATGCTAAGAGGAGCAGGAAAAAGCAAAAAATTTCAGAATTGCACCTTGCAATGCGGAGAAATTACTGTTTGTGCATTTACAATATTCATTGATTTTTGCCATTGAAAAACATCATGTTATTCATATACCAGAAATGATTGAAGCTACTGACTGAATGAAAGGAGCTGGCATCTCACTCTCTTTGAATCTTCTTTATCATGCTAAGAGGAGCAGGAAAAAGCAAAAAATTTCAGAATTGCACCTTGCAATGCGGAGAAATTACTGTTTGTGCATTTACAATATTCATTGATTTTTGCCATTGAAAAACGTCCAGAAATGATTGAAGCTACTGACTGAATGAAAGGAGCTGGCATCTCACTCTCTTTGAATCTTCTTTATCATGCTAAGAGGAGCAGGAAAAAGCAAAAAAATTCAGAATTGCACCTTGCAATGCGGAGAAATTACTGTTTGTGCATTTACAATATTCATTGATTTTTGCCATTGAAAACATCATGTTATTCATATACCAGAAATGATTGAAGCTACTGACTGAATGAAAGGAGCTGGCATCTCACTCTCTTTGAATCTTCTTTTTCATGCTAAGAGGAGCAGGAAAAAGTAAAAAATTTCAGAATTGCACCTTGCAATGCGGAGAAATTACTGCTTGTGCATTTACAATATTCATTGATTTTTGCCATTGAAAAACGTCCAGAAATGATTGAAGCTACTGACTGAATGAAAGGAGCTGGCATCTCACTCTCTTTGAATCTTCTTTATCATGCTAAGAGGAGCAGGAAAAATCAAAAAATTTCAGAATTGCACCTTGCAATACGGAGAAATTACTGTTTGTGCATTTACAATATTCATTGATTTTTGCCATTGAAAAACGTCCAGAAATGATTGAAGCTACTGACTGAATGAAAGGAGCTGGCATCTCACTCTCTTTGAATCTTCTTTATCATGCTAAGAGGAGCAGGAAAAAGCAAAAAATTTCAGAATTGCACCTTGCAATGCGGAGAAATTACTGTTTGTGCATTTACAATATTCATTGATTTTTGCCATTGAAAAACGTCCAGAAATGATTGAAGCTACTGACTGAATGAAAGGAGCTGGCATCTCACTCTCTTTGAATCTTCTTTATCATGCTAAGAGGAGCAGGAAAAAGCAAAAAATTTCAGAATTGCACCTTGCAATGCGGAGAAATTACTGTTTGTGCATTTACAATATTCATTGATTTTTGCCGTTGAAAAACGTCCAGAAATGATTGAAGCTACTGACTGAATGAAAGGAGCTGGCATCTCACTCTCTTTGAATCTTCTTTATCATGCTAAGAGGAGCAGGAAAAAGCAAAAAATTTCAGAATTGCACCTTGCAATGCGGAGAAATTACTGTTTGTGCATTTACAATATTCATTGATTTTTGCCATTGAAAAACATCCAGAAATGATTGAAGCTACTGACTGAATGAAAGGAGCTGGCATCTCACTCTCTTTGAATCTTCTTTATCATGCTAAGAGGAGCAGGAAAAAGCAAAAAATTTCAGAATTGCACCTTGCAATGCGGAGAAATTACTGTTTGTGCATTTACAATATTCATTGATTTTTGCCATTGTTAAACATCATGTTATTCATATACCAGAAATGATTGAAGCTACTGACTGAATGAAAGGAGCTGGCATCTCACTCTCTTTGAATCTTCTTTATCATGCTAAGAGGAGCAGGAAAAAGCAAAAAATTTCAGAATTGCACCTTGCAATGCGGAGAAATTACTGTTTGTGCATTTACAATATTCATTGATTTTTGCCATTGAAAAACGTCCAGAAATGTTTGAAGCTACTGACTGAATGAAAGGAGCTGGCATCTCACTCTCTTTGAATCTTCTTTATCATGCTAAGAGGAGCAGGAAAAAGCAAAAAATTTCAGAATTGCACCTTGCAATGCGGAGAAATTACTGTTTGTGCATTTACAATATTCATTGATTTTTGCCATTGAAAAACATCATGTTATTCATATACCAGAAATGATTGAAGCTACTGACTGAATGAAAGGAGCTGGCATCTCACTCTCTTTGAATCTTCTTTATCATGCTAAGAGGAGCAGGAAAAAGCAAAAAATTTCAGAATTGCACCTTGCAATGCGGAGAAATTACTGTTTGTGCATTTACAATATTCATTGATTTTTGCCATTGAAAAACGTCCAGAAATGATTGAAGCTACTGACTGAATGAAAGGAGCTGGCATCTCACTCTCTTTGAATCTTCTTTATCATGCTAAGAGGAGCAGGAAAAAGCAAAAAATTTCAGAATTGCACCTTGCAATGCGGAGAAATTACTGTTTGTGCATTTACAATATTCATTGATTTTTGCCATTGAAAAACATCATGTTATTCATATACCAGAAATGATTGAAGCTACTGACTGAATGAAAGGAGCTGGCATCTCACTCTCTTTGAATCTTCTTTTTCATGCTAAGATGAGCAGGAAAAAGTAAAAAATTTCAGAATTGCACCTTGCAATGCGGAGAAATTACTGTTTGTGCATTTACAATATTCATTGATTTTTGCCATTGAAAAACGTCCAGAAATGATTGAAGCTACTGACTGAATGAAAGGAGCTGGCATCTCAGTCTCTTTGAATCTTCTTTATCATGCTAAGAGGAGCAGGAAAAAGCAAAAAATTTCAGAATTGCACCTTGCAATGCGGAGAAATTACTGCTTGTGCATTTACAATATTCATTGATTTTTGCCATTGAAAAACGTCCAGAAATGATTGAAGCTACTGACTGAATGAAAGGAGCTGGCATCTCACTCTCTTTGAATCTTCTTTATCATGCTAAGAGGAGCAGGAAAAAGCAAAAAATTTCAGAATTGCACCTTGCAATACGGAGAAATTACTGTTTGTGCATTTACAATATTCATTGATTTTTGCCATTGAAAAACGTCCAGAAATGATTGAAGCTACTGACTGAATGAAAGGAGCTGGCATCTCACTCTGTTTGAATCTTCTTTATCATGCTAAGAGGAGCAGGAAAAAGCAAAAAATTTCAGAATTGCACCTTGCAATGCGGAGAAATTACTGTTTGTGCATTTACAATATTCATTGATTTTTGCCATTGAAAAACGTCCAGAAATGATTGAAGCTACTGACTGAATGAAAGGAGCTGGCATCTCACTCTCTTTGAATCTTCTTTATCATGCTAAGAGGAGCAGGAAAAAGCAAAAAATTTCAGAATTGCACCTTGCAATGCGGAGAAATTACTGTTTGTGCATTTACAATATTCATTGATTTTTGCCGTTGAAAAACGTCCAGAAATGATTGAAGCTACTGACTGAATGAAAGGAGCTGGCATCTCACTCTCTTTGAATCTTCTTTATCATGCTAAGAGGAGCAGGAAAAAGCAAAAAATTTCAGAATTGCACCTTGCAATGCGGAGAAATTACTGTTTGTGCATTTACAATATTCATTGATTTTTGCCATTGAAAAACATCCAGAAATGATTGAAGCTACTGACTGAATGAAAGGAGCTGGCATCTCACTCTCTTTGAATCTTCTTTATCATGCTAAGAGGAGCAGGAAAAAGCAAAAAATTTCAGAATTGCACCTTGCAATGCGGAGAAATTACTGTTTGTGCATTTACAATATTCATTGATTTTTGCCATTGTTAAACATCATGTTATTCATATACCAGAAATGATTGAAGCTACTGACTGAATGAAAGGAGCTGGCATCTCACTCTCTTTGAATCTTCTTTATCATGCTAAGAGGAGCAGGAAAAAGCAAAAAATTTCAGAATTGCACCTTGCAATGCGGAGAAATTACTGTTTGTGCATTTACAATATTCATTGATTTTTGCCATTGAAAAACGTCCAGAAATGTTTGAAGCTACTGACTGAATGAAAGGAGCTGGCATCTCACTCTCTTTGAATCTTCTTTATCATGCTAAGAGGAGCAGGAAAAAGCAAAAAATTTCAGAATTGCACCTTGCAATGCGGAGAAATTACTGTTTGTGCATTTACAATATTCATTGATTTTTGCCATTGAAAAACGTCCAGAAATGATTGAAGCTACTGACTGAATGAAAGGAGCTGGCATCTCACTCTCTTTGAATCTTCTTTATCATGCTAAGAGGAGCAGGAAAATGCAAAAAATTTCAGAATTGCTCCTTGCAATGCGGAGAAATTGCTGTTTGTGCATTTACAATATTCATTGATTTTTGCCATTGAAAAACATCATGTTATTCATATACCAGAAATGTTTGAAGCTACTGACTGAATGAAAGGAGCTGGCATCTCACTCTCTTTGAATCTTCTTTATCATGCTAAAAGGAGCAGGAAAAAGCAAAAAATTTCAGAATTGCACCTTGCAATGCGGAGAAATTACTGTTTGTGCATTTACAATATTCATTGATTTTTGCCATTGAAAAACGTCCAGAAATGATTGAAGCTACTGACTGAATGAAAGGAGCTGGCATCTCACTCTCTTTGAATCTTCTTTATCATGCTAAGAGGAGCAGGAAAAAGCAAAAAATTTCAGAATTGCACCTTGCAATGCGGAGAAATTACTGTTTGTGCATTTACAATATTCATTGATTTTTGCCATTGAAAAACATCATGTTATTCATATACCAGAAATGATTGAAGCTACTGACTGAATGAAAGGAGCTGGCATCTCACTCTCTTTGAATCTTCTTTATCATGCTAAGAGGAGCAGGAAAAAGCAAAAAATTTCAGAATTGCACCTTGCAATGCGGAGAAATTACTGTTTGTGCATTTACAATATTCATTGATTTTTGCCATTGAAAAACGTCCAGAAATGATTGAAGCTACTGACTGAATGAAAGGAGCTGGCATCTCACTCTCTTTGAATCTTCTTTATCATGCTAAGAGGAGCAGGAAAAAGCAAAAAATTTCAGAATTGCACCTTGCAATGCGGAGAAATTACTGTTTGTGCATTTACAATATTCATTGATTTTTGCCATTGAAAAACATCATGTTATTCATATACCAGAAATGTTTGAAGCCAGTGACTGAATGAAAGGAGCTGGCATCTCACTCTCTTTGAATCTTCTTTATCATGCTAAGAGGAGCAGGAAAAAGCAAAAAATTTCAGAATTGCACCTTGCAATGCGGAGAAATTACTGTTTGTGCATTTGCAATATTCATTGATTTTTGCCATTGAAAAACGTCCAGAAATGATTGAAGCTACTGACTGAATGAAAGGAGCTGGCATCTCACTCTCTTTGAATCTTCTTTATCATGCTAAGAGGAGCAGGAAAAGGCAAAAAATTTCAGAATTGCACCTTGCAATGCGGAGAAATTACTGTTTGTGCATTTACAATATTCATTGATTTTTGCCATTGAAAAACATCATGTTATTCATATACCAGAAATGTTTGAAGCTACTGACTGAATGAAAGGAGCTGGCATCTCACTCTCTTTGAATCTTCTTTATCATGCTAAGAGGAGCAGGAAAAAGCAAAAAATTTCAGAATTGCACCTTGCAATGCGAATAAATTACTGTTTGTGCATTTACAATATTCATTGATTTTTGCCATTGAAAAACATCATGTTATTCATATACCAGAAATGATTGAAGCTACTGACTGAATGAAAGGAGCTGGCATCTCACTCTCTTTGAATCTTCTTTATCATGCTAAGAGGAGCAGGAAAAAGCAAAAAATTTCAGAATTGCACCTTGCAATGCGGAGAAATTACTGTTTGTGCATTTACAATATTCATTGATTTTTGCCATTGAAAAACATCATGTTATTCATATACCAGAAATGATTGAAGCTACTGACTGAATGAAAGGAGCTGGCATCTCACTCTCTTTGAATCTTCTTTATCATGCTAAGAGGAGCAGGAAAAAGCAAAAAATTTCAGAATTGCACCTCGCAATGCGGAGAAATTACTGTTTGTGCATTTACAATATTCATTGATTTTTGCCATTGAAAAACGTCCAGAAATGATTGAAGCTACTGACTGAATGAAAGGAGCTGGCATCTCACTCTCTTTGAATCTTCTTTATCATGCTAAGAGGAGCAGGAAAAAGCAAAAAATTTCAGAATTGCACCTTGCAATGCGGAGAAATTGCTGTTTGTGCATTTACAAAATTCATTGATTTTTGCCATTGAAAAACATCATGTTATTCATATACCAGAAATGTTTGAAGCTACTGACTGAATGAAAGGAGCTGGCATCTCACTCTCTTTGAATCTTCTTTATCATGCTAAGAGGAGCAGGAAAAAGCAAAAAATTTCAGAATTGCACCTTGCAATGCGGAGAAATTACTGTTTGTGCATTTACAATATTCATTGATTTTTGCCATTGAAAAACGTCCAGAAATGATTGAAGCTACTGACTGAATGAAAGGAGCTGGCATCTCACTCTCTTTGAATCTTCTTTATCATGCTAAGAGGAGCAGGAAAAAGCAAAAAATTTCAGAATTGCACCTTGCAATGCGGAGAAATTACTGTTTGTGCATTTACAATATACATTGATTTTTGCCATTGAAAAATGTCCAGAAATGATTGAAGCTACTGACTGAATGAAAGGAGCTGGCATCTCACTCTCTTTGAATCTTCTTTATCATGCTAAGAGGAGCAGGAAAAAGCAAAAAATTTCAGAATTGCACCTTGCAATGCGGAGAAATTACTGTTTGTGCATTTACAATATACATTGATTTTTGCCATTGAAAAACGTCCAGAAATGATTGAAGCTACTGACTGAATGAAAGGAGCTGGCATCTCACTCTCTTTGAATCTTCTTTATCATGCTAAGAGGAGCAGGAAAAAGCAAAAAATTTCAGAATTGCACCTTGCAATGCGGAGAAATTACTGTTTGTGCATTTACAATATTCATTGATTTTTGCCATTGAAAAACGTCCAGAAATGATTGAAGCTACTGACTGAATGAAAGGAGCTGGCATCTCACTCTCTTTGAATCTTCTTTATCATGCTAAGAGGAGCAGGAAAAAGCAAAAAATTTCAGAATTGCACCTTGCAATGCGGAGAAATTACTGTTTGTGCATTTACAATATTCATTGATTTTTGCCATTGAAAAACGTCCAGAAATGATTGAACCTACCGACTGAATGAAAGGAGCTGGCATCTCACTCTCTTTGAATCTTCTTTATCATGCTAAGAGGAGCAGGAAAAAGCAAAAAATTTCAGAATTGCACCTTGCAATGCGGAGAAATTACTGTTTGTGCATTTACAATATTCATTGATTTTTGCCGTTGAAAAACGTCCAGAAATGATTGAAGCTACTGACTGAATGAAAGGAGCTGGCATCTCACTCTCTTTGAATCTTCTTTATCATGCTAAGAGGAGCAGGAAAAAGCAAAAAATTTCAGAATTGCACCTTGCAATGCGGAGAAATTACTGTTTGTGCATTTACAATATTCATTGATTTTTGCCATTGAAAAACATCATGTTATTCATATACCAAAAATGATTGAAGCTACTGAGTGAATGAAAGGAGCTGGCATCTCACTCTCTTTGAATCTTCTTTATCATGCTAAAAGGAGCAGGAAAAAGCAAAAAATTTCAGAATTGCACCTTGCAATGCGGAGAAATTACTGTTTGTGCATTTACAATATTCATTGATTTTTGCCATTGAAAAACGTCCAGAAATGATTGAAGCTACTGACTGAATGAAAGGAGCTGGCATCTCACTCTCTTTGAATCTTCTTTATCATGCTAAGAGGAGCAGGAAAAAGCAAAAAATTTCAGAATTGCACCTTGCAATGCGGAGAAATTACTGTTTGTGCATTTACAATATTCATTGATTTTTGCCATTGAAAAACATCATGTTATTCATATACCAGAAATGTTTGAAGCTACTGACTGAATGAAAGGAGCTGGCATGTCACTCTCTTTGAATCTTCTTTATCATGCTAAGAGGAGCAGGAAAAAGCAAAAAATTTCAGAATTGCACCTTGCAATGCGGAGAAATTACTGTTTGTGCATTTACAATATTCATTGATTTTTGCCATTGAAAAACGTCCAGAAATGATTGAAGCTACTGACTGAATGAAAGGAGCTGGCATCTCACTCTCTTTGAATCTTCTTTATCATGCTAAGAGGAGCAGGAAAAAGCAAAAAATTTCAGAATTGCACCTTGCAATGCGGAGAAATTACTGTTTGTGCATTTACAATATTCATTGATTTTTGCCATTGAAAAACATCATGTTATTCATATACCAGAAATGATTGAAGCTACTGACTGAATGAAAGGAGCTGGCATCTCACTCTCTTTGAATCTTCTTTATCATGCTAAGAGGAGCAGGAAAAAGCAAAAAATTTCAGAATTGCACCTTGCAATGCGGAGAAATTACTGTTTGTGCATTTACAATATTCATTGATTTTTGCCATTGAAAAACGTCCAGAAATGATTGAAGCTACTGACTGAATGAAAGGAGCTGGCATCTCACTCTCTTTGAATCTTCTTTATCATGCTAAGAGGAGCAGGAAAAAGCAAAAAATTTCAGAATTGCACCTTGCAATGCGGAGAAATTACTGTTTGTGCATTTACAATATTCATTGATTTTTGCCATTGAAAAACATCATGTTATTCATATACCAGAAATGTTTGAAGCTACTGACTGAATGAAAGGAGCTGGAATCTCACTCTCTTTGAATCTTCTTTATCATGCTAAGAGGAGCAGGAAAAAGCAAAAAATTTCAGAATTGCACCTTGCAATGCGGAGAAATTACTGTTTGTGCATTTACAATATTCATTGATTTTTGCCATTGAAAAACGTCCAGAAATGATTGAAGCTGCTGACTGAATGAAAGGAGCTGGCATCTCACTCTCTTTGAATCTTCTTTATCATGCTAAGAGGAGCAGGAAAAGGCAAAAAATTTCAGAATTGCACCTTGCAATGCGGAGAAATTACTGTTTGTGCATTTACAATATTCATTGATTTTTGCCATTGAAAAACATCATGTTATTCATATACCAGAAATGTTTGAAGCTACTGACTGAATGAAAGGAGCTGGCATCTCACTCTCTTTGAATCTTCTTTATCATGCTAAGAGGAGCAGGAAAAAGCAAAACATTTCAGAATTGCACCTTGCAATGCGGAGAAATTACTGTTTGTGCATTTACAATATTCATTGATTTTTGCCATTGAAAAACATCATGTTATTCATATACCAGAAATGTTTGAAGCTACTGACTGAATGAAAGGAGCTGGCATGTCACTCTCTTTGAATCTTCTTTATCATGCTAAGAGGAGCAGGAAAAAGCAAAAAATTTCAGAATTGCACCTTGCAATGCGGAGAAATTACTGTTTGTGCATTTACAATATTCATTGATTTTTGCCATTGAAAAACGTCCAGAAATGATTGAAGCTACTGACTGAATGAAAGGAGCTGGCATCTCACTCTCTTTGAATCTTCTTTATCATGCTAAGAGGAGCAGGAAAAAGCAAAAAATTTCAGAATTGCACCTTGCAATGCGGAGAAATTACTGTTTGTGCATTTACAATATTCATTGATTTTTGCCATTGAAAAACATCATGTTATTCATATACCAGAAATGATTGAAGCTACTGACTGAATGAAAGGAGCTGGCATCTCACTCTCTTTGAATCTTCTTTATCATGCTAAGAGGAGCAGGAAAAAGCAAAAAATTTCAGAATTGCACCTTGCAATGCGGAGAAATTACTGTTTGTGCATTTACAATATTCATTGATTTTTGCCATTGTTAAACATCATGTTATTCATATACCAGAAATGATTGAAGCTACTGACTGAATGAAAGGAGCTGGCATCTCACTCTCTTTGAATCTTCTTTATCATGCTAAGAGGAGCAGGAAAAAGCAAAAAATTTCAGAATTGCACCTTGCAATGCGGAGAAATTACTGTTTGTGCATTTACAATATTCATTGATTTTTGCCATTGAAAAACGTCCAGAAATGTTTGAAGCTACTGACTGAATGAAAGGAGCTGGCATCTCACTCTCTTTGAATCTTCTTTATCATGCTAAGAGGAGCAGGAAAAGGCAAAAAATTTCAGAATTGCACCTTGCAATGCGGAGAAATTACTGTTTGTGCATTTACAATATTCATTGATTTTTGCCATTGAAAAACATCATGTTATTCATATACCAGAAATGTTTGAAGCTACTGAC
Source organism: Phyllobates terribilis (assembly GCF_046119375.1). Taxonomy (NCBI): domain Eukaryota; kingdom Metazoa; phylum Chordata; class Amphibia; order Anura; family Dendrobatidae; genus Phyllobates; species Phyllobates terribilis. The sequence goes on from NW_027363921.1 coordinate 331,098, forward strand.
TGAATGAAAGGAGCTGGCATCTCACTCTCTTTGAATCTTCTTTATCATGCTAAGAGGAGCAGGAAAAAGCAAAACATTTCAGAATTGCACCTTGCAATGCGGAGAAATTACTGTTTGTGCATTTACAATATTCATTGATTTTTGCCATTGAAAAACATCATGTTATTCATATACCAGAAATGTTTGAAGCTACTGACTGAATGAAAGGAGCTGGCATGTCACTCTCTTTGAATCTTCTTTATCATGCTAAGAGGAGCAGGAAAAAGCAAAAAATTTCAGAATTGCACCTTGCAATGCGGAGAAATTACTGTTTGTGCATTTACAATATTCATTGATTTTTGCCATTGAAAAACGTCCAGAAATGATTGAAGCTACTGACTGAATGAAAGGAGCTGGCATCTCACTCTCTTTGAATCTTCTTTATCATGCTAAGAGGAGCAGGAAAAAGCAAAAAATTTCAGAATTGCACCTTGCAATGCGGAGAAATTACTGTTTGTGCATTTACAATATTCATTGATTTTTGCCATTGAAAAACATCATGTTATTCATATACCAGAAATGATTGAAGCTACTGACTGAATGAAAGGAGCTGGCATCTCACTCTCTTTGAATCTTCTTTATCATGCTAAGAGGAGCAGGAAAAAGCAAAAAATTTCAGAATTGCACCTTGCAATGCGGAGAAATTACTGTTTGTGCATTTACAATATTCATTGATTTTTGCCATTGTTAAACATCATGTTATTCATATACCAGAAATGATTGAAGCTACTGACTGAATGAAAGGAGCTGGCATCTCACTCTCTTTGAATCTTCTTTATCATGCTAAGAGGAGCAGGAAAAAGCAAAAAATTTCAGAATTGCACCTTGCAATGCGGAGAAATTACTGTTTGTGCATTTACAATATTCATTGATTTTTGCCATTGAAAAACGTCCAGAAATGTTTGAAGCTACTGACTGAATGAAAGGAGCTGGCATCTCACTCTCTTTGAATCTTCTTTATCATGCTAAGAGGAGCAGGAAAAAGCAAAAAATTTCAGAATTGCACCTTGCAATGCGGAGAAATTACTGTTTGTGCATTTACAATATTCATTGATTTTTGCCATTGAAAAACATCATGTTATTCATATACCAGAAATGATTGAAGCTACTGACTGAATGAAAGGAGCTGGCATCTCACTCTCTTTGAATCTTCTTTATCATGCTAAGAGGAGCAGGAAAAAGCAAAAAATTTCAGAATTGCACCTTGCAATGCGGAGAAATTACTGTTTGTGCATTTACAATATTCATTGATTTTTGCCATTGAAAAACGTCCAGAAATGATTGAAGCTACTGACTGAATGAAAGGAGCTGGCATCTCACTCTCTTTGAATCTTCTTTATCATGCTAAGAGGAGCAGGAAAAAGCAAAAAATTTCAGAATTGCACCTTGCAATGCGGAGAAATTACTGTTTGTGCATTTACAATATTCATTGATTTTTGCCATTGAAAAACATCATGTTATTCATATACCAGAAATGATTGAAGCTACTGACTGAATGAAAGGAGCTGGCATCTCACTCTCTTTGAATCTTCTTTTTCATGCTAAGATGAGCAGGAAAAAGTAAAAAATTTCAGAATTGCACCTTGCAATGCGGAGAAATTACTGTTTGTGCATTTACAATATTCATTGATTTTTGCCATTGAAAAACGTCCAGAAATGATTGAAGCTACTGACTGAATGAAAGGAGCTGGCATCTCAGTCTCTTTGAATCTTCTTTATCATGCTAAGAGGAGCAGGAAAAAGCAAAAAATTTCAGAATTGCACCTTGCAATGCGGAGAAATTACTGCTTGTGCATTTACAATATTCATTGATTTTTGCCATTGAAAAACGTCCAGAAATGATTGAAGCTACTGACTGAATGAAAGGAGCTGGCATCTCACTCTCTTTGAATCTTCTTTATCATGCTAAGAGGAGCAGGAAAAAGCAAAAAATTTCAGAATTGCACCTTGCAATACGGAGAAATTACTGTTTGTGCATTTACAATATTCATTGATTTTTGCCATTGAAAAACGTCCAGAAATGATTGAAGCTACTGACTGAATGAAAGGAGCTGGCATCTCACTCTGTTTGAATCTTCTTTATCATGCTAAGAGGAGCAGGAAAAAGCAAAAAATTTCAGAATTGCACCTTGCAATGCGGAGAAATTACTGTTTGTGCATTTACAATATTCATTGATTTTTGCCATTGAAAAACGTCCAGAAATGATTGAAGCTACTGACTGAATGAAAGGAGCTGGCATCTCACTCTCTTTGAATCTTCTTTATCATGCTAAGAGGAGCAGGAAAAAGCAAAAAATTTCAGAATTGCACCTTGCAATGCGGAGAAATTACTGTTTGTGCATTTACAATATTCATTGATTTTTGCCGTTGAAAAACGTCCAGAAATGATTGAAGCTACTGACTGAATGAAAGGAGCTGGCATCTCACTCTCTTTGAATCTTCTTTATCATGCTAAGAGGAGCAGGAAAAAGCAAAAAATTTCAGAATTGCACCTTGCAATGCGGAGAAATTACTGTTTGTGCATTTACAATATTCATTGATTTTTGCCATTGAAAAACATCCAGAAATGATTGAAGCTACTGACTGAATGAAAGGAGCTGGCATCTCACTCTCTTTGAATCTTCTTTATCATGCTAAGAGGAGCAGGAAAAAGCAAAAAATTTCAGAATTGCACCTTGCAATGCGGAGAAATTACTGTTTGTGCATTTACAATATTCATTGATTTTTGCCATTGTTAAACATCATGTTATTCATATACCAGAAATGATTGAAGCTACTGACTGAATGAAAGGAGCTGGCATCTCACTCTCTTTGAATCTTCTTTATCATGCTAAGAGGAGCAGGAAAAAGCAAAAAATTTCAGAATTGCACCTTGCAATGCGGAGAAATTACTGTTTGTGCATTTACAATATTCATTGATTTTTGCCATTGAAAAACGTCCAGAAATGTTTGAAGCTACTGACTGAATGAAAGGAGCTGGCATCTCACTCTCTTTGAATCTTCTTTATCATGCTAAGAGGAGCAGGAAAAAGCAAAAAATTTCAGAATTGCACCTTGCAATGCGGAGAAATTACTGTTTGTGCATTTACAATATTCATTGATTTTTGCCATTGAAAAACGTCCAGAAATGATTGAAGCTACTGACTGAATGAAAGGAGCTGGCATCTCACTCTCTTTGAATCTTCTTTATCATGCTAAGAGGAGCAGGAAAATGCAAAAAATTTCAGAATTGCTCCTTGCAATGCGGAGAAATTGCTGTTTGTGCATTTACAATATTCATTGATTTTTGCCATTGAAAAACATCATGTTATTCATATACCAGAAATGTTTGAAGCTACTGACTGAATGAAAGGAGCTGGCATCTCACTCTCTTTGAATCTTCTTTATCATGCTAAAAGGAGCAGGAAAAAGCAAAAAATTTCAGAATTGCACCTTGCAATGCGGAGAAATTACTGTTTGTGCATTTACAATATTCATTGATTTTTGCCATTGAAAAACGTCCAGAAATGATTGAAGCTACTGACTGAATGAAAGGAGCTGGCATCTCACTCTCTTTGAATCTTCTTTATCATGCTAAGAGGAGCAGGAAAAAGCAAAAAATTTCAGAATTGCACCTTGCAATGCGGAGAAATTACTGTTTGTGCATTTACAATATTCATTGATTTTTGCCATTGAAAAACATCATGTTATTCATATACCAGAAATGATTGAAGCTACTGACTGAATGAAAGGAGCTGGCATCTCACTCTCTTTGAATCTTCTTTATCATGCTAAGAGGAGCAGGAAAAAGCAAAAAATTTCAGAATTGCACCTTGCAATGCGGAGAAATTACTGTTTGTGCATTTACAATATTCATTGATTTTTGCCATTGAAAAACGTCCAGAAATGATTGAAGCTACTGACTGAATGAAAGGAGCTGGCATCTCACTCTCTTTGAATCTTCTTTATCATGCTAAGAGGAGCAGGAAAAAGCAAAAAATTTCAGAATTGCACCTTGCAATGCGGAGAAATTACTGTTTGTGCATTTACAATATTCATTGATTTTTGCCATTGAAAAACATCATGTTATTCATATACCAGAAATGTTTGAAGCCAGTGACTGAATGAAAGGAGCTGGCATCTCACTCTCTTTGAATCTTCTTTATCATGCTAAGAGGAGCAGGAAAAAGCAAAAAATTTCAGAATTGCACCTTGCAATGCGGAGAAATTACTGTTTGTGCATTTGCAATATTCATTGATTTTTGCCATTGAAAAACGTCCAGAAATGATTGAAGCTACTGACTGAATGAAAGGAGCTGGCATCTCACTCTCTTTGAATCTTCTTTATCATGCTAAGAGGAGCAGGAAAAGGCAAAAAATTTCAGAATTGCACCTTGCAATGCGGAGAAATTACTGTTTGTGCATTTACAATATTCATTGATTTTTGCCATTGAAAAACATCATGTTATTCATATACCAGAAATGTTTGAAGCTACTGACTGAATGAAAGGAGCTGGCATCTCACTCTCTTTGAATCTTCTTTATCATGCTAAGAGGAGCAGGAAAAAGCAAAAAATTTCAGAATTGCACCTTGCAATGCGAATAAATTACTGTTTGTGCATTTACAATATTCATTGATTTTTGCCATTGAAAAACATCATGTTATTCATATACCAGAAATGATTGAAGCTACTGACTGAATGAAAGGAGCTGGCATCTCACTCTCTTTGAATCTTCTTTATCATGCTAAGAGGAGCAGGAAAAAGCAAAAAATTTCAGAATTGCACCTTGCAATGCGGAGAAATTACTGTTTGTGCATTTACAATATTCATTGATTTTTGCCATTGAAAAACATCATGTTATTCATATACCAGAAATGATTGAAGCTACTGACTGAATGAAAGGAGCTGGCATCTCACTCTCTTTGAATCTTCTTTATCATGCTAAGAGGAGCAGGAAAAAGCAAAAAATTTCAGAATTGCACCTCGCAATGCGGAGAAATTACTGTTTGTGCATTTACAATATTCATTGATTTTTGCCATTGAAAAACGTCCAGAAATGATTGAAGCTACTGACTGAATGAAAGGAGCTGGCATCTCACTCTCTTTGAATCTTCTTTATCATGCTAAGAGGAGCAGGAAAAAGCAAAAAATTTCAGAATTGCACCTTGCAATGCGGAGAAATTGCTGTTTGTGCATTTACAAAATTCATTGATTTTTGCCATTGAAAAACATCATGTTATTCATATACCAGAAATGTTTGAAGCTACTGACTGAATGAAAGGAGCTGGCATCTCACTCTCTTTGAATCTTCTTTATCATGCTAAGAGGAGCAGGAAAAAGCAAAAAATTTCAGAATTGCACCTTGCAATGCGGAGAAATTACTGTTTGTGCATTTACAATATTCATTGATTTTTGCCATTGAAAAACGTCCAGAAATGATTGAAGCTACTGACTGAATGAAAGGAGCTGGCATCTCACTCTCTTTGAATCTTCTTTATCATGCTAAGAGGAGCAGGAAAAAGCAAAAAATTTCAGAATTGCACCTTGCAATGCGGAGAAATTACTGTTTGTGCATTTACAATATACATTGATTTTTGCCATTGAAAAATGTCCAGAAATGATTGAAGCTACTGACTGAATGAAAGGAGCTGGCATCTCACTCTCTTTGAATCTTCTTTATCATGCTAAGAGGAGCAGGAAAAAGCAAAAAATTTCAGAATTGCACCTTGCAATGCGGAGAAATTACTGTTTGTGCATTTACAATATACATTGATTTTTGCCATTGAAAAACGTCCAGAAATGATTGAAGCTACTGACTGAATGAAAGGAGCTGGCATCTCACTCTCTTTGAATCTTCTTTATCATGCTAAGAGGAGCAGGAAAAAGCAAAAAATTTCAGAATTGCACCTTGCAATGCGGAGAAATTACTGTTTGTGCATTTACAATATTCATTGATTTTTGCCATTGAAAAACGTCCAGAAATGATTGAAGCTACTGACTGAATGAAAGGAGCTGGCATCTCACTCTCTTTGAATCTTCTTTATCATGCTAAGAGGAGCAGGAAAAAGCAAAAAATTTCAGAATTGCACCTTGCAATGCGGAGAAATTACTGTTTGTGCATTTACAATATTCATTGATTTTTGCCATTGAAAAACGTCCAGAAATGATTGAACCTACCGACTGAATGAAAGGAGCTGGCATCTCACTCTCTTTGAATCTTCTTTATCATGCTAAGAGGAGCAGGAAAAAGCAAAAAATTTCAGAATTGCACCTTGCAATGCGGAGAAATTACTGTTTGTGCATTTACAATATTCATTGATTTTTGCCGTTGAAAAACGTCCAGAAATGATTGAAGCTACTGACTGAATGAAAGGAGCTGGCATCTCACTCTCTTTGAATCTTCTTTATCATGCTAAGAGGAGCAGGAAAAAGCAAAAAATTTCAGAATTGCACCTTGCAATGCGGAGAAATTACTGTTTGTGCATTTACAATATTCATTGATTTTTGCCATTGAAAAACATCATGTTATTCATATACCAAAAATGATTGAAGCTACTGAGTGAATGAAAGGAGCTGGCATCTCACTCTCTTTGAATCTTCTTTATCATGCTAAAAGGAGCAGGAAAAAGCAAAAAATTTCAGAATTGCACCTTGCAATGCGGAGAAATTACTGTTTGTGCATTTACAATATTCATTGATTTTTGCCATTGAAAAACGTCCAGAAATGATTGAAGCTACTGACTGAATGAAAGGAGCTGGCATCTCACTCTCTTTGAATCTTCTTTATCATGCTAAGAGGAGCAGGAAAAAGCAAAAAATTTCAGAATTGCACCTTGCAATGCGGAGAAATTACTGTTTGTGCATTTACAATATTCATTGATTTTTGCCATTGAAAAACATCATGTTATTCATATACCAGAAATGTTTGAAGCTACTGACTGAATGAAAGGAGCTGGCATGTCACTCTCTTTGAATCTTCTTTATCATGCTAAGAGGAGCAGGAAAAAGCAAAAAATTTCAGAATTGCACCTTGCAATGCGGAGAAATTACTGTTTGTGCATTTACAATATTCATTGATTTTTGCCATTGAAAAACGTCCAGAAATGATTGAAGCTACTGACTGAATGAAAGGAGCTGGCATCTCACTCTCTTTGAATCTTCTTTATCATGCTAAGAGGAGCAGGAAAAAGCAAAAAATTTCAGAATTGCACCTTGCAATGCGGAGAAATTACTGTTTGTGCATTTACAATATTCATTGATTTTTGCCATTGAAAAACATCATGTTATTCATATACCAGAAATGATTGAAGCTACTGACTGAATGAAAGGAGCTGGCATCTCACTCTCTTTGAATCTTCTTTATCATGCTAAGAGGAGCAGGAAAAAGCAAAAAATTTCAGAATTGCACCTTGCAATGCGGAGAAATTACTGTTTGTGCATTTACAATATTCATTGATTTTTGCCATTGAAAAACGTCCAGAAATGATTGAAGCTACTGACTGAATGAAAGGAGCTGGCATCTCACTCTCTTTGAATCTTCTTTATCATGCTAAGAGGAGCAGGAAAAAGCAAAAAATTTCAGAATTGCACCTTGCAATGCGGAGAAATTACTGTTTGTGCATTTACAATATTCATTGATTTTTGCCATTGAAAAACATCATGTTATTCATATACCAGAAATGTTTGAAGCTACTGACTGAATGAAAGGAGCTGGAATCTCACTCTCTTTGAATCTTCTTTATCATGCTAAGAGGAGCAGGAAAAAGCAAAAAATTTCAGAATTGCACCTTGCAATGCGGAGAAATTACTGTTTGTGCATTTACAATATTCATTGATTTTTGCCATTGAAAAACGTCCAGAAATGATTGAAGCTGCTGACTGAATGAAAGGAGCTGGCATCTCACTCTCTTTGAATCTTCTTTATCATGCTAAGAGGAGCAGGAAAAGGCAAAAAATTTCAGAATTGCACCTTGCAATGCGGAGAAATTACTGTTTGTGCATTTACAATATTCATTGATTTTTGCCATTGAAAAACATCATGTTATTCATATACCAGAAATGTTTGAAGCTACTGACTGAATGAAAGGAGCTGGCATCTCACTCTCTTTGAATCTTCTTTATCATGCTAAGAGGAGCAGGAAAAAGCAAAACATTTCAGAATTGCACCTTGCAATGCGGAGAAATTACTGTTTGTGCATTTACAATATTCATTGATTTTTGCCATTGAAAAACATCATGTTATTCATATACCAGAAATGTTTGAAGCTACTGACTGAATGAAAGGAGCTGGCATGTCACTCTCTTTGAATCTTCTTTATCATGCTAAGAGGAGCAGGAAAAAGCAAAAAATTTCAGAATTGCACCTTGCAATGCGGAGAAATTACTGTTTGTGCATTTACAATATTCATTGATTTTTGCCATTGAAAAACGTCCAGAAATGATTGAAGCTACTGACTGAATGAAAGGAGCTGGCATCTCACTCTCTTTGAATCTTCTTTATCATGCTAAGAGGAGCAGGAAAAAGCAAAAAATTTCAGAATTGCACCTTGCAATGCGGAGAAATTACTGTTTGTGCATTTACAATATTCATTGATTTTTGCCATTGAAAAACATCATGTTATTCATATACCAGAAATGATTGAAGCTACTGACTGAATGAAAGGAGCTGGCATCTCACTCTCTTTGAATCTTCTTTATCATGCTAAGAGGAGCAGGAAAAAGCAAAAAATTTCAGAATTGCACCTTGCAATGCGGAGAAATTACTGTTTGTGCATTTACAATATTCATTGATTTTTGCCATTGAAAAACGTCCAGAAATGATTGAAGCTACTGACTGAATGAAAGGAGCTGGCATCTCACTCTCTTTGAATCTTCTTTATCATGCTAAGAGGAGCAGGAAAAAGCAAAAAATTTCAGAATTGCACCTTGCAATGCGGAGAAATTACTGTTTGTGCATTTACAATATTCATTGATTTTTGCCATTGAAAAACATCATGTTATTCATATACCAGAAATGTTTGAAGCTACTGACTGAATGAAAGGAGCTGGAATCTCACTCTCTTTGAATCTTCTTTATCATGCTAAGAGGAGCAGGAAAAAGCAAAAAATTTCAGAATTGCACCTTGCAATGCGGAGAAATTACTGTTTGTGCATTTACAATATTCATTGATTTTTGCCATTGAAAAACGTCCAGAAATGATTGAAGCTACTGACTGAATGAAAGGAGCTGGCATCTCACTCTCTTTGAATCTTCTTTATCATGCTAAGAGGAGCAGGAAAAGGCAAAAAATTTCAGAATTGCACCTTGCAATGCGGAGAAATTACTGTTTGTGCATTTACAATATTCATTGATTTTTGCCATTGAAAAACATCATGTTATTCATATACCAGAAATGTTTGAAGCTACTGACTGAATGAAAGGAGCTGGCATCTCACTCTCTTTGAATCTTCTTTATCATGCTAAGAGGAGCAGGAAAAACCAAAAAATTTCAGAATTGCACCTTGCAATGCGAATAAATTACTGTTTGTGCATTTACAATATTCATTGATTTTTGCCATTGAAAAACATCATGTTATTCATATACCAGAAATGATTGAAGCTACTGAATGAATGAAAGGAGCTGGCATCTCACTCTCTTTGAATCTTCTTTATCATGCTAAGAGGAGCAGGAAAAAGCAAAACATTTCAGAATTGCACCTTGCAATGCGGAGAAATTACTGTTTGTGCATTTACAATATTCATTGATTTTTGCCATTGAAAAACATCATGTTATTCACATACCAGAAATGATTGAAGCTACTGACTGAATGAAAGGAGCTGGCATCTCACTCTCTTTGAATCTTCTTTATCATGCTAAGAGGAGCAGGAAAAAGCAAAAAATTTCAGAATTGCACCTCGCAATGCGGAGAAATTACTGTTTGTGCATTTACAATATTCATTGATTTTTGCCATTGAAAAACGTCCAGAAATGATTGAAGCTACTGACTGAATGAAAGGAGCTGGCATCTCACTCTCTTTGAATCTTCTTTATCATGCTAAGAGGAGCAGGAAAAAGCAAAAAATTTCAGAATTGCACCTTGCAATGCGGAGAAATTGCTGTTTGTTCATTTACAAAATTCATTGATTTTTGCCATTGAAAAACATCATGTTATTCATATACCAGAAATGTTTGAAGCTACTGACTGAATGAAAGGAGCTGGCATCTCACTCTCTTTGAATCTTCTTTATCATGCTAAGAGGAGCAGGAAAAAGCAAAAAATTTCAGAATTGCACCTTGCAATGCGGAGAAATTACTGTTTGTGCATTTACAATATTCATTGATTTTTGCCATTGAAAAACGTCCAGAAATGATTGAAGCTACTGACTGAATGAAAGGAGCTGGCATCTCACTCTCTTTGAATCTTCTTTATCATGCTAAGAGGAGCAGGAAAAAGCAAAAAATTTCAGAATTGCACCTTGCAATGCGGAGAAATTACTGTTTGTGCATTTATAATATACATTGATTTTTGCCATTGAAAAACGTCCAGAAATGATTGAAGCTACTGACTGAATGAAAGGAGCTGGCATCTCACTCTCTTTGAATCTTCTTTATCATGCTAAGAGGAGCAGGAAAAAGCAAAAAATTTCAGAATTGCACCTTGCAATGCGGAGAAATTACTGTTTGTGCATTTACAATATTCATTGATTTTTGCCGTTGAAAAAAGTCCAGAAATGATTGAAGCTACTGACTGAATGAAAGGAGCTGGCATCTCACTCTCTTTGAATCTTCTTTATCATGCTAAGAGGAGCAGGAAAAAGCAAAAAATTTCAGAATTGCACCTTGCAATGCGGAGAAATTACTGTTTGTGCATTTACAATATTCATTGATTTTTGCCATTGAAAAACATCATGTTATTCATATACCAGAAATGATTGAAGCTACTGACTGAATGAAAGGAGCTGGCATCTCACTCTCTTTGAATCTTCTTTATCATGCTAAGAGGAGCAGGAAAAAGCAAGAAATTTCAGAATTGCACCTTGCAATGCGGAGAAATTACTGTTTGTGCATTTACAATATTCATTGATTTTTGCCATTGAAAAACATCATGTTATTCATATACCAGAAATGTTTGAAGCTACTGACTGAATGAAAGGAGCTGGCATCTCACTCTCTTTGAATCTTCTTTATCATGCTAAGAGGAGCAGGAAAAAGCAAAAAATTTCAGAATTGCACCTTGCAATGTGGAGAAATTACTGTTTGTGCATTTACAATATTCATTGATTTTTACCATTGAAAAACGTCCAGAAATGATTGAAGCTACTGACTGAATGAAAGTAGCTGCCATCTCACTCTCTTTGAATCTTTTTTATCATGCTAAGAGGAGCAGGAAAAAGCAAAAAATTTCAGACTTGCACCTTGCAATGCGGAGAAATTACTGTTTGTGCATTTACAATATTCATTGATTTTTGCCATTGAAAAACATCATGTTATTCATATACCAGAAATGTTTGAAGCTACTGACTGAATGAAAGGAGCTGGCATCTCACTCTCTTTGAATCTTCTTTATCATGCTAAGAGGAGCAGGAAAAAGCAAAAAATTTCAGAATTGCACCTTGCAATGCGGAGAAATTACTTTTTGTGCATTTACAATATTCATTGATTTTTGCCATTGAAAAACGTCCAGAAATGATTGAAGCTACTGACTGAATGAAAGGAGCTGGCATCTCACTCTCTTTGAATCTTCTTTATCATGCTAAGAGGAGCAGGAAAAAGCAAAAAATTTCAGAATTGCACCTTGCAATGCGGAGAAATTACTGTTTGTGCATTTACAATATTCATTGATTTTTGCCATTGAAAAACGTCCAGAAATGATTGAAGCTACTGACTGAATGAAAGGAGCTGGCATCTCACTCTCTTTGAATCTTCTTTATCATGCTAAGAGGAGCAGGAAAAAGCAAAAAATTTCAGAATTGCACCTTGCAATGCGGAGAAATTACTGTTTGTGCATTTACAATATTCATTGATTTTTGCCATTGAAAAACATCATGTTATTCATATACCAGAAATGATTGAAGCTACTGAATGAATGAAAGGAGCTGGCATCTCACTCTCTTTGAATCTTCTTTATCATGCTAAGAGGAGCAGGAAAAAGCAAAACATTTCAGAATTGCACCTTGCAATGCGGAGAAATTACTGTTTGTGCATTTACAATATTCATTGATTTTTGCCATTGAAAAACATCATGTTATTCACATACCAGAAATGATTGAAGCTACTGACTGAATGAAAGGAGCTGGCATCTCAGTCTCTTTGAATCTTCTTTATCATGCTAAGAGGAGCAGGAAAAAGCAAAAAATTTCAGAATTGCACCTCGCAATGCGGAGAAATTACTGTTTGTGCATTTACAATATTCATTGATTTTTGCCATTGAAAAACGTCCAGAAATGATTGAAGCTACTGACTGAATGAAAGGAGCTGGCATCTCACTCTCTTTGAATCTTCTTTATCATGCTAAGAGGAGCAGGAAAAAGCAAAAAATTTCAGAATTGCACCTTGCAATGCGGAGAAATTGCTGTTTGTGCATTTACAAAATTCATTGATTTTTGCCATTGAAAAACATCATGTTATTCATATACCAGAAATGTTTGAAGCTACTGACTGAATGAAAGGAGCTGGCATCTCACTCTCTTTGAATCTTCTTTATCATGCTAAGAGGAGCAGGAAAAAGCAAAAAATTTCAGAATTGCACCTTGCAATGCGGAGAAATTACTGTTTGTGCATTTACAATATTCATTGATTTTTGCCATTGAAAAACGTCCAGAAATGATTGAAGCTACTGACTGAATGAAAGGAGCTGGCATCTCACTCTCTTTGAATCTTCTTTATCATGCTAAGAGGAGCAGGAAAAAGCAAAAAATTTCAGAATTGCACCTTGCAATGCGGAGAAATTACTGTTTGTGCATTTACAATATTCATTGATTTTTGCCGTTGAAAAAAGTCCAGAAATGATTGAAGCTACTGACTGAATGAAAGGAGCTGGCATCTCACTCTCTTTGAATCTTCTTTATCATGCTAAGAGGAGCAGGAAAAAGCAAAAAATTTCAGAATTGCACCTTGCAATGCGGAGAAATTACTGTTTGTGCATTTACAATATTCATTGATTTTTGCCATTGAAAAACATCATGTTATTCATATACCAGAAATGATTGAAGCTACTGACTGAATGAAAGGAGCTGGCATCTCACTCTCTTTGAATCTTCTTTATCATGCTAAGAGGAGCAGGAAAAAGCAAGAAATTTCAGAATTGCACCTTGCAATGCGGAGAAATTACTGTTTGTGCATTTACAATATTCATTGATTTTTGCCATTGAAAAACATCATGTTATTCATATACCAGAAATGATTGAAGCTACTGACTGAATGAAAGGAGCTGGCATCTCACTCTCTTTGAATCTTCTTTATCATGCTAAGAGGAGCAGGAAAAAGCAAGAAATTTCAGAATTGCACCTTGCAATGCGGAGAAATTACTGTTTGTGCATTTACAATATTCATTGATTTTTGCCATTGAAAAACATCATGTTATTCATATACCAGAAATGTTTGAAGCTACTGACTGAATGAAAGGAGCTGGCATCTCACTCTCTTTGAATCTTCTTTATCATGCTAAGAGGAGCAGGAAAAAGCAAAAAATTTCAGAATTGCACCTTGCAATGCGGAGAAATTACTTTTTGTGCATTTACAATATTCATTGATTTTTGCCATTGAAAAACGTCCAGAAATGATTGAAGCTACTGACTGAATGAAAGGAGCTGGCATCTCACTCTCTTTGAATCTTCTTTATCATGCTAAGAGGAGCAGGAAAAAGCAAAAAATTTCAGAATTGCACCTTGCAATGCGGAGAAATTACTGTTTGTGCATTTACAATATTCATTGATTTTTGCCATTGAAAAACGTCCAGAAATGATTGAAGCTACTGACTGAATGAAAGGAGCTGGCATCTCACTCTCTTTGAATCTTCTTTATCATGCTAAGAGGAGCAGGAAAAAGCAAAAAATTTCAGAATTGCACCTTGCAATGCGGAGAAATTACTGTTTGTGCATTTACAATATTCATTGATTTTTGCCATTGAAAAACATCATGTTATTCATATACCAGAAATGATTGAAGCTACTGAATGAATGAAAGGAGCTGGCATCTCACTCTCTTTGAATCTTCTTTATCATGCTAAGAGGAGCAGGAAAAAGCAAAACATTTCAGAATTGCACCTTGCAATGCGGAGAAATTACTGTTTGTGCATTTACAATATTCATTGATTTTTGCCATTGAAAAACATCATGTTATTCACATACCAGAAATGATTGAAGCTACTGACTGAATGAAAGGAGCTGGCATCTCAGTCTCTTTGAATCTTCTTTATCATGCTAAGAGGAGCAGGAAAAAGCAAAAAATTTCAGAATTGCACCTCGCAATGCGGAGAAATTACTGTTTGTGCATTTACAATATTCATTGATTTTTGCCATTGAAAAACGTCCAGAAATGATTGAAGCTACTGACTGAATGAAAGGAGCTGGCATCTCACTCTCTTTGAATCTTCTTTATCATGCTAAGAGGAGCAGGAAAAAGCAAAAAATTTCAGAATTGCACCTTGCAATGCGGAGAAATTGCTGTTTGTGCATTTACAAAATTCATTGATTTTTGCCATTGAAAAACATCATGTTATTCATATACCAGAAATGTTTGAAGCTACTGACTGAATGAAAGGAGCTGGCATCTCACTCTCTTTGAATCTTCTTTATCATGCTAAGAGGAGCAGGAAAAAGCAAAAAATTTCAGAATTGCACCTTGCAATGCGGAGAAATTACTGTTTGTGCATTTACAATATTCATTGATTTTTGCCATTGAAAAACGTCCAGAAATGATTGAAGCTACTGACTGAATGAAAGGAGCTGGCATCTCACTCTCTTTGAATCTTCTTTATCATGCTAAGAGGAGCAGGAAAAAGCAAAAAATTTCAGAATTGCACCTTGCAATGCGGAGAAATTACTGTTTGTGCATTTACAATATTCATTGATTTTTGCCGTTGAAAAAAGTCCAGAAATGATTGAAGCTACTGACTGAATGAAAGGAGCTGGCATCTCACTCTCTTTGAATCTTCTTTATCATGCTAAGAGGAGCAGGAAAAAGCAAAAAATTTCAGAATTGCACCTTGCAATGCGGAGAAATTACTGTTTGTGCATTTACAATATTCATTGATTTTTGCCATTGAAAAACATCATGTTATTCATATACCAGAAATGATTGAAGCTACTGACTGAATGAAAGGAGCTGGCATCTCACTCTCTTTGAATCTTCTTTATCATGCTAAGAGGAGCAGGAAAAAGCAAGAAATTTCAGAATTGCACCTTGCAATGCGGAGAAATTACTGTTTGTGCATTTACAATATTCATTGATTTTTGCCATTGAAAAACATCATGTTATTCATATACCAGAAATGTTTGAAGCTACTGACTGAATGAAAGGAGCTGGCATCTCACTCTCTTTGAATCTTCTTTATCATGCTAAGAGGAGCAGGAAAAAGCAAAAAATTTCAGAATTGCACCTTGCAATGTGGAGAAATTACTGTTTGTGCATTTACAATATTCATTGATTTTTACCATTGAAAAACGTCCAGAAATGATTGAAGCTACTGACTGAATGAAAGTAGCTGCCATCTCACTCTCTTTGAATCTTTTTTATCATGCTAAGAGGAGCAGGAAAAAGCAAAAAATTTCAGACTTGCACCTTGCAATGCGGAGAAATTACTGTTTGTGCATTTACAATATTCATTGATTTTTGCCATTGAAAAACATCATGTTATTCATATACCAGAAATGTTTGAAGCTACTGACTGAATGAAAGGAGCTGGCATCTCACTCTCTTTGAATCTTCTTTATCATGCTAAGAGGAGCAGGAAAAAGCAAAAAATTTCAGAATTGCACCTTGCAATGCGGAGAAATTACTTTTTGTGCATTTACAATATTCATTGATTTTTGCCATTGAAAAACGTCCAGAAATGATTGAAGCTACTGACTGAATGAAAGGAGCTGGCATCTCACTCTCTTTGAATCTTCTTTATCATGCTAAGAGGAGCAGGAAAAAGAAAAAAATTCAGAATTGCACCTTGCAATGCGGAGAAATTACTGTTTGTGCATTTACAATATTCATTGATTTTTGCCATTGAAAAACGTCCAGAAATGATTGAAGCTACTGACTGAATGAAAGGAGCTGGCATCTCACTCTCTTTGAATCTTCTTTATCATGCTAAGAGGAGCAGGAAAAAGCAAAAAATTTCAGAATTGCACCTTGCAATGCGGAGAAATTACTGTTTGTGCATTTACAATATTCATTGATTTTTGCCATTGAAAAACATGTAATTCATATACCAGAAATGTTTGAAGCTACTGACTGAATGAAAGGAGCTGGCACCTCACTCTCTTTGAATCTTCTTTATCATGCTAAGAGGAGCGGGAAAAAGCAAAAAATTTCAGAATTGCACCTTGCAATGCGGAGAAATTACTGTTTGTGCATTTACAATATTCATTGATTTTTGCCATTGAAAAACGTCCAGAAATGATTGAAGGTACTGACTGAATGAAAGGAGCTGGCATCTCACTCTCTTTGAATCTTCTTTATCATGCTAAGAGGAGCAGGAAAAAGCAAAAAATTTCAGAATTGCACCTTGCAATGCGGAGAAATTACTGTTTGTGCATTTACAATATTCATTGATTTTTGCCATTGAAAAACGTCCAGAAATGATTGAAGCTACTAACTGAATGAAAGGAGCTGGCATCTCACTCTCTTTGAATCTTCTTTATCATGCTAAGAGGAGCAGGAAAAAGCAAAAAATTTCAGAATTGCACCTTGCAATGCGGAGAAATTACAGTTTGTGCATTTACAATATTCATTGATTTTTGCCATTGAGAAACGTCCAGAAATGATTGAAGCTACTGACTGAATGAAAGGAGCTGGCATCTCACTCTCTTTGAATCTTCTTTATCATGCTAAGAGGAACAGGAAAAAGCAAAAAATTTCAGAATTGCACCTTGCAATGCGGAGAAATTACTGTTTGTGCATTTACAATATTCATTGATTTTTGCCATTGAAAAACATCATGTTATTTATATACCAGAAATGTTTGAAGCTACTGACTGAATGAAAGGAGCTGGCATCTCACTCTCTTTGAATCTTCTTTATCATGCTAAGAGGAGCAGGAAAAAGCAAAAAATTTCAGAATTGCACCTTGCAATGTGGAGAAATTACTGTTTGTGCATTTACAATATTCATTGATTTTTACCATTGAAAAACGTCCAGAAATGATTGAAGCTACTGACTGAATGAAAGTAGCTGGCATCTCACTCTCTTTGAATTTTCTTTATCATGCTAAGAGGAGCAGGAAAAAGCAAAAAATTTCAGACTTGCACCTTGCAATGCGGAGAAATTACTGTTTGTGCATTTACAATATTCATTGATTTTTGCCATTGAAAAACATCATGTTATTCATATACCAGAAATGTTTGAAGCTACTGACTGAATGAAAGGAGCTGGCATCTCACTCTCTTTGAATCTTCTTTATCATGCTAAGAGGAGCAGGAAAAAGCAAAAAATTTCAGAATTGCACCTTGCAATGCGGAGAAATTACTGTTTGTGCATTTACAATATTCATTGATTTTTGCCATTGAAAAACATCATGTTATTCATATACAAGAAATGTTTGAAGCTACTGACTGAATGAAAGGAGCTGGCATCTCAATCTCTTTGAATCTTCTTTATCATGCTAAGAGGAGCAGGAAAAAGCAAAACATTTCAGAATTGCACCTTGCAATGCGGAGAAATTACTGTTTGTGCATTTACAATATTCATTGATTTTTGCCATTGAAAAACATCATGTTATTCACATACCAGAAATGATTGAAGCTACTGACTGAATGAAAGGAGCTGGCATCTCACTCTCTTTGAATCTTCTTTATCATGCTAAGAGGAGCAGGAAAAAGCAAAAAATTTCAGAATTGCACCTCGCAATGCGGAGAAATTACTGTTTGTGCATTTACAATATTCATTGATTTTTGCCATTGAAAAACGTCCAGAAATGATTGAAGCTACTGACTGAATGAAAGGAGCTGGCATCTCACTCTCTTTGAATCTTCTTTATCATGCTAAGAGGAGCAGGAAAAAGCAAAAAATTTCAGAATTGCACCTTGCAATGCGGAGAAATTACTGTTTGTGCATTTATAATATACATTGATTTTTGCCATTGAAAAACGTCCAGAAATGATTGAAGCTACTGACTGAATGAAAGGAGCTGGCATCTCACTCTCTTTGAATCTTCTTTATCATGCTAAGAGGAGCAGGAAAAAGCAAAAAATTTCAGAATTGCACCTTGCAATGCGGAGAAATTACTGTTTGTGCATTTACAATATTCATTGATTTTTGCCGTTGAAAAAAGTCCAGAAATGATTGAAGCTACTGACTGAATGAAAGGAGCTGGCATCTCACTCTCTTTGAATCTTCTTTATCATGCTAAGAGGAGCAGGAAAAAGCAAAAAATTTCAGAATTGCACCTTGCAATGCGGAGAAATTACTGTTTGTGCATTTACAATATTCATTGATTTTTGCCATTGAAAAACATCATGTTATTCATATACCAGAAATGATTGAAGCTACTGACTGAATGAAAGGAGCTGGCATCTCACTCTCTTTGAATCTTCTTTATCATGCTAAGAGGAGCAGGAAAAAGCAAGAAATTTCAGAATTGCACCTTGCAATGCGGAGAAATTACTGTTTGTGCATTTACAATATTCATTGATTTTTGCCATTGAAAAACATCATGTTATTCATATACCAGAAATGTTTGAAGCTACTGACTGAATGAAAGGAGCTGGCATCTCACTCTCTTTGAATCTTCTTTATCATGCTAAGAGGAGCAGGAAAAAGCAAAAAATTTCAGAATTGCACCTTGCAATGTGGAGAAATTACTGTTTGTGCATTTACAATATTCATTGATTTTTACCATTGAAAAACATCCAGAAATGATTGAAGCTACTGACTGAATGAAAGTAGCTGCCATATCACTCTCTTTGAATCTTTTTTATCATGCTAAGAGGAGCAGGAAAAAGCAAAAAATTTCAGACTTGCACCTTGCAATGCGGAGAAATTACTGTTTGTGCATTTACAATATTCATTGATTTTTGCCATTGAAAAACATCATGTTATTCATATACCAGAAATGTTTGAAGCTACTGACTGAATGAAAGGAGCTGGCATCTCACTCTCTTTGAATCTTCTTTATCATGCTAAGAGGAGCAGGAAAAAGCAAAAAATTTCAGAATTGCACCTTGCAATGCGGAGAAATTACTGTTTGTGCATTTACAATATTCATTGATTTTTGCCATTGAAAAACGTCCAGAAATGATTGAAGCTACTGACTGAATGAAAGGAGCTGGCATCTCACTCTCTTTGAATCTTCTTTATCATGCTAAGAGGAGCAGGAAAAAGCAAAAAATTTCAGAATTGCACCTTGCAATGCGGAGAAATTACTGTTTGTGCATTTACAATATTCATTGATTTTTGCCATTGAAAAACATCATGTTATTCATATACCAGAAATGATTGAAGCTACTGAATGAATGAAAGGAGCTGGCATCTCACTCTCTTTGAATCTTCTTTATCATGCTAAGAGGAGCAGGAAAAAGCAAAACATTTCAGAATTGCACCTTGCAATGCGGAGAAATTACTGTTTGTGCATTTACAATATTCATTGATTTTTGCCATTGAAAAACATCATGTTATTCACATACCAGAAATGATTGAAGCTACTGACTGAATGAAAGGAGCTGGCATCTCAGTCTCTTTGAATCTTCTTTATCATGCTAAGAGGAGCAGGAAAAAGCAAAAAATTTCAGAATTGCACCTCGCAATGCGGAGAAATTACTGTTTGTGCATTTACAATATTCATTGATTTTTGCCATTGAAAAACGTCCAGAAATGATTGAAGCTACTGACTGAATGAAAGGAGCTGGCATCTCACTCTCTTTGAATCTTCTTTATCATGCTAAGAGGAGCAGGAAAAAGCAAAAAATTTCAGAATTGCACCTTGCAATGCGGAGAAATTGCTGTTTGTGCATTTACAAAATTCATTGATTTTTGCCATTGAAAAACATCATGTTATTCATATACCAGAAATGTTTGAAGCTACTGACTGAATGAAAGGAGCTGGCATCTCACTCTCTTTGAATCTTCTTTATCATGCTAAGAGGAGCAGGAAAAAGCAAAAAATTTCAGAATTGCACCTTGCAATGCGGAGAAATTACTGTTTGTGCATTTACAATATTCATTGATTTTTGCCATTGAAAAACGTCCAGAAATGATTGAAGCTACTGACTGAATGAAAGGAGCTGGCATCTCACTCTCTTTGAATCTTCTTTATCATGCTAAGAGGAGCAGGAAAAAGCAAAAAATTTCAGAATTGCACCTTGCAATGCGGAGAAATTACTGTTTGTGCATTTACAATATTCATTGATTTTTGCCGTTGAAAAAAGTCCAGAAATGATTGAAGCTACTGACTGAATGAAAGGAGCTGGCATCTCACTCTCTTTGAATCTTCTTTATCATGCTAAGAGGAGCAGGAAAAAGCAAAAAATTTCAGAATTGCACCTTGCAATGCGGAGAAATTACTGTTTGTGCATTTACAATATTCATTGATTTTTGCCATTGAAAAACATCATGTTATTCATATACCAGAAATGATTGAAGCTACTGACTGAATGAAAGGAGCTGGCATCTCACTCTCTTTGAATCTTCTTTATCATGCTAAGAGGAGCAGGAAAAAGCAAGAAATTTCAGAATTGCACCTTGCAATGCGGAGAAATTACTGTTTGTGCATTTACAATATTCATTGATTTTTGCCATTGAAAAACATCATGTTATTCATATACCAGAAATGTTTGAAGCTACTGACTGAATGAAAGGAGCTGGCATCTCACTCTCTTTGAATCTTCTTTATCATGCTAAGAGGAGCAGGAAAAAGCAAAAAATTTCAGAATTGCACCTTGCAATGTGGAGAAATTACTGTTTGTGCATTTACAATATTCATTGATTTTTACCATTGAAAAACGTCCAGAAATGATTGAAGCTACTGACTGAATGAAAGTAGCTGCCATCTCACTCTCTTTGAATCTTTTTTATCATGCTAAGAGGAGCAGGAAAAAGCAAAAAATTTCAGACTTGCACCTTGCAATGCGGAGAAATTACTGTTTGTGCATTTACAATATTCATTGATTTTTGCCATTGAAAAACATCATGTTATTCATATACCAGAAATGTTTGAAGCTACTGACTGAATGAAAGGAGCTGGCATCTCACTCTCTTTGAATCTTCTTTATCATGCTAAGAGGAGCAGGAAAAAGCAAAAAATTTCAGAATTGCACCTTGCAATGCGGAGAAATTACTTTTTGTGCATTTACAATATTCATTGATTTTTGCCATTGAAAAACGTCCAGAAATGATTGAAGCTACTGACTGAATGAAAGGAGCTGGCATCTCACTCTCTTTGAATCTTCTTTATCATGCTAAGAGGAGCAGGAAAAAGCAAAAAATTTCAGAATTGCACCTTGCAATGCGGAGAAATTACTGTTTGTGCATTTACAATATTCATTGATTTTTGCCATTGAAAAACGTCCAGAAATGATTGAAGCTACTGACTGAATGAAAGGAGCTGGCATCTCACTCTCTTTGAATCTTCTTTATCATGCTAAGAGGAGCAGGAAAAAGCAAAAAATTTCAGAATTGCACCTTGCAATGCGGAGAAATTACTGTTTGTGCATTTACAATATTCATTGATTTTTGCCATTGAAAAACATGTAATTCATATACCAGAAATGTTTGAAGCTACTGACTGAATGAAAGGAGCTGGCACCTCACTCTCTTTGAATCTTCTTTATCATGCTAAGAGGAGCGGGAAAAAGCAAAAAATTTCAGAATTGCACCTTGCAATGCGGAGAAATTACTGTTTGTGCATTTACAATATTCATTGATTTTTGCCATTGAAAAACGTCCAGAAATGATTGAAGGTACTGACTGAATGAAAGGAGCTGGCATCTCACTCTCTTTGAATCTACTTTATCATGCTAAGAGGAGCAGGAAAAAGCAAAAAATTTCAGAATTGCACCTTGCAATGCGGAGAAATTACTGTTTGTGCATTTACAATATTCATTGATTTTTGCCATTGAAAAACGTCCAGAAATGATTGAAGCTACTAACTGAATGAAAGTAGCTGGCATCTCACTCTCTTTGAATCTTCTTTATCATGCTAAGAGGAGCAGGAAAAAGCAAAAAATTTCAGAATTGCACCTTGCAATGCGGAGAAATTACAGTTTGTGCATTTACAATATTCATTGATTTTTGCCATTGAGAAACGTCCAGAAATGATTGAAGCTACTGACTGAATGAAAGGAGCTGGCATCTCACTCTCTTTGAATCTTCTTTATCATGCTAAGAGGAACAGGAAAAAGCAAAAAATTTCAGAATTGCACCTTGCAATGCGGAGAAATTACTGTTTGTGCATTTACAATATTCATTGATTTTTGCCATTGAAAAACATCATGTTATTTATATACCAGAAATGTTTGAAGCTACTGACTGAATGAAAGGAGCTGGCATCTCACTCTCTTTGAATCTTCTTTATCATGCTAAGAGGAGCAGGAAAAAGCAAAAAATTTCAGAATTGCACCTTGCAATGTGGAGAAATTACTGTTTGTGCATTTACAATATTCATTGATTTTTACCATTGAAAAACGTCCAGAAATGATTGAAGCTACTGACTGAATGAAAGTAGCTGGCATCTCACTCTCTTTGAATTTTCTTTATCATGCTAAGAGGAGCAGGAAAAAGCAAAAAATTTCAGACTTGCACCTTGCAATGCGGAGAAATTACTGTTTGTGCATTTACAATATTCATTGATTTTTGCCATTGAAAAACATCATGTTATTCATATACCAGAAATGTTTGAAGCTACTGACTGAATGAAAGGAGCTGGCATCTCACTCTCTTTGAATCTTCTTTATCATGCTAAGAGGAGCAGGAAAAAGCAAAAAATTTCAGAATTGCACCTTGCAATGCGGAGAAATTACTGTTTGTGCATTTACAATATTCATTGATTTTTGCCATTGAAAAACATCATGTTATTCATATACAAGAAATGTTTGAAGCTACTGACTGAATGAAAGGAGCTGGCATCTCAATCTCTTTGAATCTTCTTTATCATGCTAAGAGGAGCAGGAAAAAGCAAAACATTTCAGAATTGCACCTTGCAATGCGGAGAAATTACTGTTTGTGCATTTACAATATTCATTGATTTTTGCCATTGAAAAACATCATGTTATTCACATACCAGAAATGATTGAAGCTACTGACTGAATGAAAGGAGCTGGCATCTCACTCTCTTTGAATCTTCTTTATCATGCTAAGAGGAGCAGGAAAAAGCAAAAAATTTCAGAATTGCACCTCGCAATGCGGAGAAATTACTGTTTGTGCATTTACAATATTCATTGATTTTTGCCATTGAAAAACGTCCAGAAATGATTGAAGCTACTGACTGAATGAAAGGAGCTGGCATCTCACTCTCTTTGAATCTTCTTTATCATGCTAAGAGGAGCAGGAAAAAGCAAAAAATTTCAGAATTGCACCTTGCAATGCGGAGAAATTGCTGTTTGTGCATTTACAAAATTCATTGATTTTTGCCATTGAAAAACATCATGTTATTCATATACCAGAAATGTTTGAAGCTACTGACTGAATGAAAGGAGCTGGCATCTCACTCTCTTTGAATCTTCTTTATCATGCTAAGAGGAGCAGGAAAAAGCAAAAAATTTCAGAATTGCACCTTGCAATGCGGAGAAATTACTGTTTGTGCATTTACAATATTCATTGATTTTTGCCATTGAAAAACGTCCAGAAATGATTGAAGCTACTGACTGAATGAAAGGAGCTGGCATCTCACTCTCTTTGAATCTTCTTTATCATGCTAAGAGGAGCAGGAAAAAGCAAAAAATTTCAGAATTGCACCTTGCAATGCGGAGAAATTACTGTTTGTGCATTTACAATATTCATTGATTTTTGCCGTTGAAAAAAGTCCAGAAATGATTGAAGCTACTGACTGAATGAAAGGAGCTGGCATCTCACTCTCTTTGAATCTTCTTTATCATGCTAAGAGGAGCAGGAAAAAGCAAAAAATTTCAGAATTGCACCTTGCAATGCGGAGAAATTACTGTTTGTGCATTTACAATATTCATTGATTTTTGCCATTGAAAAACATCATGTTATTCATATACCAGAAATGATTGAAGCTACTGACTGAATGAAAGGAGCTGGCATCTCACTCTCTTTGAATCTTCTTTATCATGCTAAGAGGAGCAGGAAAAAGCAAGAAATTTCAGAATTGCACCTTGCAATGCGGAGAAATTACTGTTTGTGCATTTACAATATTCATTGATTTTTGCCATTGAAAAACATCATGTTATTCATATACCAGAAATGTTTGAAGCTACTGACTGAATGAAAGGAGCTGGCATCTCACTCTCTTTGAATCTTCTTTATCATGCTAAGAGGAGCAGGAAAAAGCAAAAAATTTCAGAATTGCACCTTGCAATGTGGAGAAATTACTGTTTGTGCATTTACAATATTCATTGATTTTTACCATTGAAAAACGTCCAGAAATGATTGAAGCTACTGACTGAATGAAAGTAGCTGCCATCTCACTCTCTTTGAATCTTTTTTATCATGCTAAGAGGAGCAGGAAAAAGCAAAAAATTTCAGACTTGCACCTTGCAATGCGGAGAAATTACTGTTTGTGCATTTACAATATTCATTGATTTTTGCCATTGAAAAACATCATGTTATTCATATACCAGAAATGTTTGAAGCTACTGACTGAATGAAAGGAGCTGGCATCTCACTCTCTTTGAATCTTCTTTATCATGCTAAGAGGAGCAGAAAAAAGCAAAAAATTTCAGAATTGCACCTTGCAATGCGGAGAAATTACTTTTTGTGCATTTACAATATTCATTGATTTTTGCCATTGAAAAACGTCCAGAAATGATTGAAGCTACTGACTGAATGAAAGGAGCTGGCATCTCACTCTCTTTGAATCTTCTTTATCATGCTAAGAGGAGCAGGAAAAAGCAAAAAATTTCAGAATTGCACCTTGCAATGCGGAGAAATTACTGTTTGTGCATTTACAATATTCATTGATTTTTGCCATTGAAAAACGTCCAGAAATGATTGAAGCTACTGACTGAATGAAAGGAGCTGGCATCTCACTCTCTTTGAATCTTCTTTATCATGCTAAGAGGAGCAGGAAAAAGCAAAAAATTTCAGAATTGCACCTTGCAATGCGGAGAAATTACTGTTTGTGCATTTACAATATTCATTGATTTTTGCCATTGAAAAACATGTAATTCATATACCAGAAATGTTTGAAGCTACTGACTGAATGAAAGGAGCTGGCACCTCACTCTCTTTGAATCTTCTTTATCATGCTAAGAGGAGCGGGAAAAAGCAAAAAATTTCAGAATTGCACCTTGCAATGCGGAGAAATTACTGTTTGTGCATTTACAATATTCATTGATTTTTGCCATTGAAAAACGTCCAGAAATGATTGAAGGTACTGACTGAATGAAAGGAGCTGGCATCTCACTCTCTTTGAATCTTCTTTATCATGCTAAGAGGAGCAGGAAAAAGCAAAAAATTTCAGAATTGCACCTTGCAATGCGGAGAAATTACTGTTTGTGCATTTACAATATTCATTGATTTTTGCCATTGAAAAACGTCCAGAAATGATTGAAGCTACTAACTGAATGAAAGGAGCTGGCATCTCACTCTCTTTGAATCTTCTTTATCATGCTAAGAGGAGCAGGAAAAAGCAAAAAATTTCAGAATTGCACCTTGCAATGCGGAGAAATTACAGTTTGTGCATTTACAATATTCATTGATTTTTGCCATTGAGAAACGTCCAGAAATGATTGAAGCTACTGACTGAATGAAAGGAGCTGGCATCTCACTCTCTTTGAATCTTCTTTATCATGCTAAGAGGAACAGGAAAAAGCAAAAAATTTCAGAATTGCCTCTTGCAATGCGGAGAAATTACTGTTTGTGCATTTACAATATTCATTGATTTTTGCCATTGAAAAACATCATGTTATTTATATACCAGAAATGTTTGAAGCTACTGACTGAATGAAAGGAGCTGGCATCTCACTCTCTTTGAATCTTCTTTATCATGCTAAGAGGAGTAGGAAAAAGCAAAAAATTTCAGAATTGCACCTTGCAATGTGGAGAAATTACTGTTTGTGCATTTACAATATTCATTGATTTTTACCATTGAAAAACGTCCAGAAATGATTGAAGCTACTGACTGAATGAAAGTAGCTGGCATCTCACTCTCTTTGAATTTTCTTTATCATGCTAAGAGGAGCAGGAAAAAGCAAAAAATTTCAGACTTGCACCTTGCAATGCGGAGAAATTACTGTTTGTGCATTTACAATATTCATTGATTTTTGCCATTGAAAAACATCATGTTATTCATATACCAGAAATGTTTGAAGCTACTGACTGAATGAAAGGAGCTGGCATCTCACTCTCTTTGAATCTTCTTTATCATGCTAAGAGGAGCAGGAAAAAGCAAAAAATTTCAGAATTGCACCTTGCAATGCGGAGAAATTACTGTTTGTGCATTTACAATATTCATTGATTTTTGCCATTGAAAAACATCATGTTATTCATATACAAGAAATGTTTGAAGCTACTGACTGAATGAAAGGAGCTGGCATCTCAATCTCTTTGAATCTTCTTTATCATGCTAAGAGGAGCAGGAAAAAGCAAAAAATTTCAGAATTGCACCTTGCAATGTGGAGAAATTACTGTTTGTGCATTTACAATATTCATTGATTTTTACCATTGAAAAACGTCCAGAAATGATTGAAGCTACTGACTGAATGAAAGTAGCTGGCATCTCACTCTCTTTGAATCTTCTTTATCATGCTAAGAGGAGCAGGAAAAATCAAAAAATTTCAGACTTGCACCTTGCAATGCGGAGAAATTACTATTTGTGCATTTACAATATTCATTGATTTTTGCCATTGAAAAACATCATGTTATTCATATACCAGAAATGTTTGAAGCTACTGACTGAATGAAAGGAGCTGGCATCTCACTCTCTTTGAATCTTCTTTATCATGCTAAGAGGAGCAGGAAAAAGCAAAAAATTTCAGAATTGCACCTTGCAATGCGGAGAAATTACTGTTTGTGCATTTACAATATTCATTGATTTTTGCCATTGAAAAATGTCCAGAAATGATTGAAGCTACTGACTGAATGAAAGGAGCTGGCATCTCACTCTCTTTGAATCATGCTAAGAGGAGCAGGAAAAAGCAAAAAATTTCAGAATTGCACCTTGCAATGCGGAGAAATTACTGTTTGTGCATTTACAGTATTCATTGATTTTTGCCATTGAAAAACATCATGTTATTCATATACCAGAAATGTTTGAAGCTACTGACTGAATGAAAGGAGCTGGCATCTCACTCTCTTTGAATCTTCTTTATCATGCTAAGAGGAGCAGGAAAAAGCAAAAAATTTTAGAATTGCACCTTGCAATGTGGAGAAATTACTGTTTGTGCATTTACAATATTCATTGATTTTTACCATTGAAAAACGTCCAGAAATGATTGAAGCTACTGACTGAATGAAAGTAGCTGGCATCTCACTCTCTTTGAATCTTCTTTATCATGCTAAGAGGAGCAGGAAAAAGCAAAAAATTTCAGACTTGCACCTTGCAATGCGGAGAAATTACTGTTTGTGCATTTACAATATTCATTGATTTTTGCCATTGAAAAACATCATGTTATTCATATACCAGAAATGTTTGAAGCTACTGACTGAATGAAAGGAGCTGGCATCTCACTCTCTTTGAATCTTCTTTATCATGCTAAGAGGAGCAGGAAAAAGCAAAAAATTTCAGAATTGCACCTTGCAATGCGGAGAAATTACTGTTTGTGCATTTACAAAATTCATTGATTTTTGCCATTGAAAAACGTCCAGAAATGATTGAAGCTACTGACTGAATGAAAGGAGCTGGCATCTCACTCTCTTTGAATCTTCTTTATCATGCTAAGAGGAGCAGGAAAAAGCAAAAAATTTCAGAATTGCACCTTGCAATGCGGAGAAATTACTGTTTGTGCATTTACAATATTCATTGATTTTTGCCATTGAAAAACGTCCAGAAATGATTGAAGCTACTGACTGAATGAAAGGAGCTGGCATCTCACTCTCTTTGAATCTTCTTTATCATGCTAAGAGGAGCAGGAAAAAGCAAAAAATTTCAGAATTGCACCTTGCAATGCGGAGAAATTACTGTTTGTGCATTTACAATATTCATTGATTTTTGCCATTGAAAAACATGTTATTCATATACCAGAAATGTTTGAAGCTACTGACTGAATGAAAGGAGCTGGCACCTCACTCTCTTTGAATCTTCTTTATCATGCTAAGAGGAGCGGGAAAAAGCAAAAAATTTCAGAATTGCACCTTGCAATGCGGAAAAATTACTGTTTGTGCATTTACAATATTCATTGATTTTTGCCATTGAAAAACGTCCAGAAATGATTGAAGGTACTGACTGAATGAAAGGAGCTGGCATCTCACTCTCTTTGAATCTTCTTTATCATGCTAAGAGGAGCAGGAAAAAGCAAAAAATTTCAGAATTGCACCTTGCAATGCGGAGAAATTACTGTTTGTGCATTTACAATATTCATTGATTTTTGCCATTGAAAAACGTCCAGAAATGATTGAAGCTACTGACTGAATGAAAGGAGCTGGCATCTCACTCTCTTTGAATCTTCTTTATCATGCTAAGAGGAGCAGGAAAAAGCAAAAAATTTCAGAATTGCACCTTGCAATGCGGAGAAATTACAGTTTGTGCATTTACAATATTCATTGATTTTTGCCATTGAAAAACATCCAGAAATGATTGAAGCTACTGACTGAATGAAAGGAGCTGGCATCTCACTCTCTTTGAATCTTCTTTATCATGCTAAGAGGAGCAGGAAAAAGCAAAAAGTTTCAGAATTGCACCTTGCAATGCGGAGAAATTACTGTTTGTGCATTTACAATATTCATTGATTTTTGCCATTGAAAAACATCATGTTATTCATATACCAGAAATGTTTGAAGCTACTGACTGAATGAAAGGAGCTGGCATCTCACTCTCTTTGAATCTTCTTTATCATGCTAAGAGGAGCAGGAAAAAGCAAAAAATTTCAGAATTGCACCTTGCAATGTGGAGAAATTACTGTTTGTGCATTTACAATATTCATTGATTTTTACCATTGAAAAACGTCCAGAAATGATTGAAGCTACTGACTGAATGAAAGTAGCTGGCATCTCACTCTCTTTGAATCTTCTTTATCATGCTAAGAGGAGCAGGAAAAAGCAAAAAATTTCAGACTTGCACCTTGCAATGCGGAGAAATTACTGTTTGTGCATTTACAATATTCATTGATTTTTGCCATTGAAAAACATCATGTTATTCATATACCAGAAATGTTTGAAGCTACTGACTGAATGAAAGGAGCTGGCATCTCACTCTCTTTGAATCTTCTTTATCATGCTAAGAGGAGCAGGAAAAAGCAAAAAATTTCAGAATTGCACCTTGCAATGCGGAGAAATTACTGTTTGTGCATTTACAATATTCATTGATTTTTGCCATTGAAAAACATCATGTTATTCATATACCAGAAATGATTGAAGCTACTGACTGAATGAAAGGAGCTGGCATCTCACTCTCTTTGAATCTTCTTTATCATGCTAAGAGGAGCAGGAAAAAGCAAAAAATTTCAGAATTGCACCTTGCAATGCGGAGAAATTACTGTTTGTGCATTTACAATATTCATTGATTTTTGCCATTGAAAAACGTCCAGAAATGATTGAAGCTACTGACTGAATGAAAGGAGCTGGCATCTCACTCTCTTTGAATCTTCTTTATCATGCTAAGAGGAGCAGGAAAAAGCAAAAAATTTCAGAATTGCACCTTGCAATGCGGAGAAATTACTGTTTGTGCATTTACAATATTCATTGATTTTTGCCATTGAAAAACATCATGTTATTCATATACCAGAAATGTTTGAAGCTACTGACTGAATGAAAGGAGCTGGAATCTCACTCTCTTTGAATCTTCTTTATCATGCTAAGAGGAGCAGGAAAAAGCAAAAAATTTCAGAATTGCACCTTGCAATGCGGAGAAATTACTGTTTGTGCATTTACAATATTCATTGATTTTTGCCATTGAAAAACGTCCAGAAATGATTGAAGCTACTGACTGAATGAAAGGAGCTGGCATCTCACTCTCTTTGAATCTTCTTTATCATGCTAAGAGGAGCAGGAAAAGGCAAAAAATTTCAGAATTGCACCTTGCAATGCGGAGAAATTACTGTTTGTGCATTTACAATATTCATTGATTTTTGCCATTGAAAAACATCATGTTATTCATATACCAGAAATGTTTGAAGCTACTGACTGAATGAAAGGAGCTGGCATCTCACTCTCTTTGAATCTTCTTTATCATGCTAAGAGGAGCAGGAAAAAGCAAAAAATTTCAGAATTGCACCTTGCAATGCGGAGAAATTACTGTTTGTGCATTTACAAAATTCATTGATTTTTGCCATTGAAAAACGTCCAGAAATGATTGAAGCTACTGACTGAATGAAAGGAGCTGGCATCTCACTCTCTTTGAATCTTCTTTATCATGCTAAGAGGAGCAGGAAAAAGCAAAAAATTTCAGAATTGCACCTTGCAATGCGGAGAAATTACTGTTTGTGCATTTACAATATTCATTGATTTTTGCCATTGAAAAACGTCCAGAAATGATTGAAGCTACTGACTGAATGAAAGGAGCTGGCATCTCACTCTCTTTGAATCTTCTTTATCATGCTAAGAGGAGCAGGAAAAAGCAAAAAATTTCAGAATTGCACCTTGCAATGCGGAGAAATTACTGTTTGTGCATTTACAATATTCATTGATTTTTGCCATTGAAAAACATGTTATTCATATACCAGAAATGTTTGAAGCTACTGACTGAATGAAAGGAGCTGGCACCTCACTCTCTTTGAATCTTCTTTATCATGCTAAGAGGAGCGGGAAAAAGCAAAAAATTTCAGAATTGCACCTTGCAATGCGGAAAAATTACTGTTTGTGCATTTACAATATTCATTGATTTTTGCCATTGAAAAACGTCCAGAAATGATTGAAGGTACTGACTGAATGAAAGGAGCTGGCATCTCACTCTCTTTGAATCTTCTTTATCATGCTAAGAGGAGCAGGAAAAAGCAAAAAATTTCAGAATTGCACCTTGCAATGCGGAGAAATTACTGTTTGTGCATTTACAATATTCATTGATTTTTGCCATTGAAAAACGTCCAGAAATGATTGAAGCTACTGACTGAATGAAAGGAGCTGGCATCTCACTCTCTTTGAATCTTCTTTATCATGCTAAGAGGAGCAGGAAAAAGCAAAAAATTTCAGAATTGCACCTTGCAATGCGGAGAAATTACAGTTTGTGCATTTACAATATTCATTGATTTTTGCCATTGAAAAACATCCAGAAATGATTGAAGCTACTGACTGAATGAAAGGAGCTGGCATCTCACTCTCTTTGAATCTTCTTTATCATGCTAAGAGGAGCAGGAAAAAGCAAAAAGTTTCAGAATTGCACCTTGCAATGCGGAGAAATTACTGTTTGTGCATTTACAATATTCATTGATTTTTGCCATTGAAAAACATCATGTTATTCATATACCAGAAATGTTTGAAGCTACTGACTGAATGAAAGGAGCTGGCATCTCACTCTCTTTGAATCTTCTTTATCATGCTAAGAGGAGCAGGAAAAAGCAAAAAATTTCAGAATTGCACCTTGCAATGTGGAGAAATTACTGTTTGTGCATTTACAATATTCATTGATTTTTACCATTGAAAAACGTCCAGAAATGATTGAAGCTACTGACTGAATGAAAGTAGCTGGCATCTCACTCTCTTTGAATCTTCTTTATCATGCTAAGAGGAGCAGGAAAAAGCAAAAAATTTCAGACTTGCACCTTGCAATGCGGAGAAATTACTGTTTGTGCATTTACAATATTCATTGATTTTTGCCATTGAAAAACATCATGTTATTCATATACCAGAAATGTTTGAAGCTACTGACTGAATGAAAGGAGCTGGCATCTCACTCTCTTTGAATCTTCTTTATCATGCTAAGAGGAGCAGGAAAAAGCAAAAAATTTCAGAATTGCACCTTGCAATGCGGAGAAATTACTGTTTGTGCATTTACAATATTCATTGATTTTTGCCATTGAAAAACATCATGTTATTCATATACCAGAAATGATTGAAGCTACTGACTGAATGAAAGGAGCTGGCATCTCACTCTCTTTGAATCTTCTTTATCATGCTAAGAGGAGCAGGAAAAAGCAAAAAATTTCAGAATTGCACCTTGCAATGCGGAGAAATTACTGTTTGTGCATTTACAATATTCATTGATTTTTGCCATTGAAAAACGTCCAGAAATGATTGAAGCTACTGACTGAATGAAAGGAGCTGGCATCTCACTCTCTTTGAATCTTCTTTATCATGCTAAGAGGAGCAGGAAAAAGCAAAAAATTTCAGAATTGCACCTTGCAATGCGGAGAAATTACTGTTTGTGCATTTACAATATTCATTGATTTTTGCCATTGAAAAACATCATGTTATTCATATACCAGAAATGTTTGAAGCTACTGACTGAATGAAAGGAGCTGGAATCTCACTCTCTTTGAATCTTCTTTATCATGCTAAGAGGAGCAGGAAAAAGCAAAAAATTTCAGAATTGCACCTTGCAATGCGGAGAAATTACTGTTTGTGCATTTACAATATTCATTGATTTTTGCCATTGAAAAACGTCCAGAAATGATTGAAGCTACTGACTGAATGAAAGGAGCTGGCATCTCACTCTCTTTGAATCTTCTTTATCATGCTAAGAGGAGCAGGAAAAGGCAAAAAATTTCAGAATTGCACCTTGCAATGCGGAGAAATTACTGTTTGTGCATTTACAATATTCATTGATTTTTGCCATTGAAAAACATCATGTTATTCATATACCAGAAATGTTTGAAGCTACTGACTGAATGAAAGGAGCTGGCATCTCACTCTCTTTGAATCTTCTTTATCATGCTAAGAGGAGCAGGAAAAAGCAAAACATTTCAGAATTGCACCTTGCAATGCGGAGAAATTACTGTTTGTGCATTTACAATATTCATTGATTTTTGCCATTGAAAAACATCATGTTATTCACATACCAGAAATGATTGAAGCTACTGACTGAATGAAAGGAGCTGGCATCTCACTCTCTTTGAATCTTCTTTATCATGCTAAGAGGAGCAGGAAAAAGCAAAAAATTTCAGAATTGCACCTCGCAATGCGGAGAAATTACTGTTTGTGCATTTACAATATTCATTGATTTTTGCCATTGAAAAACGTCCAGAAATGATTGAAGCTACTGACTGAATGAAAGGAGCTGGCATCTCACTCTCTTTGAATCTTCTTTATCATGCTAAGAGGAGCAGGAAAAAGCAAAAAATTTCAGAATTGCACCTTGCAATGCGGAGAAATTGCTGTTTGTGCATTTACAAAATTCATTGATTTTTGCCATTGAAAAA
Organism: Phyllobates terribilis; assembly: GCF_046119375.1. Classification (NCBI taxonomy): domain Eukaryota; kingdom Metazoa; phylum Chordata; class Amphibia; order Anura; family Dendrobatidae; genus Phyllobates; species Phyllobates terribilis. The sequence goes on from NW_027363921.1 coordinate 364,869, forward strand.
CATCATGTTATTCATATACCAGAAATGTTTGAAGCTACTGACTGAATGAAAGGAGCTGGCATCTCACTGTCTTTGAATCTTCTTTATCATGCTAAGAGGAGCAGGAAAAAGCAAAAAATTTCAGAATTGCACCTTGCAATGCGGAGAAATTACTGTTTGTGCATTTACAATATTCATTGATTTTTGCCATTGAAAAACGTCCAGAAATGATTGAAGCTACTGACTGAATGAAAGGAGCTGGCATCTCACTCTCTTTGAATCTTCTTTATCATGCTAAGAGGAGCAGGAAAAAGCAAAAAATTTCAGAATTGCACCTTGCAATGCGGAGAAATTACTGTTTGTGCATTTACAATATACATTGATTTTTGCCATTGAAAAACGTCCAGAAATGATTGAAGCTACTGACTGAATGAAAGGAGCTGGCATCTCACTCTCTTTGAATCTTCTTTATCATGCTAAGAGGAGCAGGAAAAAGCAAAAAATTTCAGAATTGCACCTTGCAATGCGGAGAAATTACTGTTTGTGCATTTACAATATTCATTGATTTTTGCCGTTGAAAAAAGTCCAGAAATGATTTAAGCTACTGACTGAATGAAAGGAGCTGGCATCTCACTCTCTTTGAATCTTCTTTATCATGCTAAGAGGAGCAGGAAAAAGCAAAAAATTTCAGAATTGCACCTTGCAATGCGGAGAAATTACTGTTTGTGCATTTACAATATTCATTGATTTTTGCCATTGAAAAACATCATGTTATTCATATACCAGAAATGATTGAAGCTACTGACTGAATGAAAGGAGCTGGCATCTCACTCTCTTTGAATCTTCTTTATCATGCTAAGAGGAGCAGGAAAAAGCAAGAAATTTCAGAATTGCACCTTGCAATGCGGAGAAATTACTGTTTGTGCATTTACAATATTCATTGATTTTTGCCATTGAAAAACATCATGTTATTCATATACCAGAAATGTTTGAAGCTACTGACTGAATGAAAGGAGCTGGCATCTCACTCTCTTTGAATCTTCTTTATCATGCTAAGAGGAGCAGGAAAAAGCAAAAAATTTCAGAATTGCACCTTGCAATGTGGAGAAATTACTGTTTGTGCATTTACAATATTCATTGATTTTTACCATTGAAAAATGTCCAGAAATGATTGAAGCTACTGACTGAATGAAAGTAGCTGCCATCTCACTCTCTTTGAATCTTTTTTATCATGCTAAGAGGAGCAGGAAAAAGCAAAAAATTTCAGACTTGCACCTTGCAATGCGGAGAAATTACTGTTTGTGCATTTACAATATTCATTGATTTTTGCCATTGAAAAACATCATGTTATTCATATACCAGAAATGTTTGAAGCTACTGACTGAATGAAAGGAGCTGGCATCTCACTCTCTTTGAATCTTCTTTATCATGCTAAGAGGAGCAGGAAAAAGCAAAAAATTTCAGAATTGCACCTTGCAATGCGGAGAAATTACTTTTTGTGCATTTACAATATTCATTGATTTTTGCCATTGAAAAACGTCCAGAAATGATTGAAGCTACTGACTGAATGAAAGGAGCTGGCATCTCACTCTCTTTGAATCTTCTTTATCATGCTAAGAGGAGCAGGAAAAAGCAAAAAATTTCAGAATTGCACCTTGCAATGCGGAGAAATTACTGTTTGTGCATTTACAATATTCATTGATTTTTGCCATTGAAAAACGTCCAGAAATGATTGAAGCTACTGACTGAATGAAAGGAGCTGGCATCTCACTCTCTTTGAATCTTCTTTATCATGCTAAGAGGAGCAGGAAAAAGCAAAAAATTTCAGAATTGCACCTTGCAATGCGGAGAAATTACTGTTTGTGCATTTACAATATTCATTGATTTTTGCCATTGAAAAACATGTAATTCATATACCAGAAATGTTTGAAGCTACTGACTGAATGAAAGGAGCTGGCACCTCACTCTCTTTGAATCTTCTTTATCATGCTAAGAGGAGCGGGAAAAAGCAAAAAATTTCAGAATTGCACCTTGCAATGCGGAGAAATTACTGTTTGTGCATTTACAATATTCATTGATTTTTGCCATTGAAAAACGTCCAGAAATGATTGAAGGTACTGACTGAATGAAAGGAGCTGGCATCTCACTCTCTTTGAATCTTCTTTATCATGCTAAGAGGAGCAGGAAAAAGCAAAAAATTTCAGAATTGCACCTTGCAATGCGGAGAATTTACTGTTTGTGCATTTACAATATTCATTGATTTTTGCCATTGAAAAACGTCCAGAAATGATTGAAGCTACTAACTGAATGAAAGGAGCTGGCATCTCACTCTCTTTGAATCTTCTTTATCATGCTAAGAGGAGCAGGAAAAAGCAAAAAATTTCAGAATTGCACCTTGCAATGCGGAGAAATTACAGTTTGTGCATTTACAATATTCATTGATTTTTGCCATTGAGAAACGTCCAGAAATGATTGAAGCTACTGACTGAATGAAAGGAGCTGGCATCTCACTCTCTTTGAATCTTCTTTATCATGCTAAGAGGAACAGGAAAAAGCAAAAAATTTCAGAATTGCACCTTGCAATGCGGAGAAATTACTGTTTGTGCATTTACAATATTCATTGATTTTTGCCATTGAAAAACATCATGTTATTTATATACCAGAAATGTTTGAAGCTACTGACTGAATGAAAGGAGCTGGCATCTCACTCTCTTTGAATCTTCTTTATCATGCTAAGAGGAGCAGGAAAAAGCAAAAAATTTCAGAATTGCACCTTGCAATGTGGAGAAATTACTGTTTGTGCATTTACAATATTCATTGATTTTTACCATTGAAAAACGTCCAGAAATGATTGAAGCTACTGACTGAATGAAAGTAGCTGGCATCTCACTCTCTTTGAATTTTCTTTATCATGCTAAGAGGAGCAGGAAAAAGCAAAAAATTTCAGACTTGCACCTTGCAATGCGGAGAAATTACTGTTTGTGCATTTACAATATTCATTGATTTTTGCCATTGAAAAACATCATGTTATTCATATACCAGAAATGTTTGAAGCTACTGACTGAATGAAAGGAGCTGGCATCTCACTCTCTTTGAATCTTCTTTATCATGCTAAGAGGAGCAGGAAAAAGCAAAAAATTTCAGAATTGCACCTTGCAATGCGGAGAAATTACTGTTTGTGCATTTACAATATTCATTGATTTTTGCCATTGAAAAACATCGTGTTATTCATATACAAGAAATGTTTGAAGCTACTGACTGAATGAAAGGAGCTGGCATCTCACTCTCTTTGAATCTTCTTTATCATGCTAAGAGGAGCAGGAAAAAGCAAAAAATTTCAGAATTGCACCTTGCAATGCGGAGAAATTACAGTTTGTGCATTTACAATATTCATTGATTTTTGCCATTGAAAAACATCCAGAAATGATTGAAGCTACTGACTGAATGAAAGGAGCTGGCATCTCACTCTCTTTGAATCTTCTTTATCATGCTAAGAGGAGCAGGAAAAAGCAAAAAATTTCAGAATTGCACCTTGCAATGCGGAGAAATTACTGTTTGTGCATTTACAATATTCATTGATTTTTGCCATTGAAAAACATCATGTTATTCATATACCAGAAATGTTTGAAGCTACTGACTGAATGAAAGGAGCTGGCATCTCACTCTCTTTGAATCTTCTTTATCATGCTAAGAGGAGCAGGAAAAAGCAAAAAATTTCAGAATTGCACCTTGCAATGTGGAGAAATTACTGTTTGTGCATTTACAATATTCATTGATTTTTACCATTGAAAAACGTCCAGAAATGATTGAAGCTACTGACTGAATGAAAGTAGCTGGCATCTCACTCTCTTTGAATCTTCTTTATCATGCTAAGAGGAGCAGGAAAAAGCAAAAAATTTCAGACTTGCACCTTGCAATGCGGAGAAATTACTGTTTGTGCATTTACAATATTCATTGATTTTTGCCATTGAAAAACATCATGTTATTCATATACCAGAAATGTTTGAAGCTACTGACTGAATGAAAGGAGCTGGCATCTCACTCTCTTTGAATATTCTTTATCATGCTAAGAGGAGCAGGAAAAAGCAAAAAATTTCAGAATTGCACCTTGCAATGCGGAGAAATTACTGTTTGTGCATTTACAATATTCATTGATTTTTGCCATTGAAAAACATCATGTTATTCATATACCAGAAATGTTTGAAGCTACTGACTGAATGAAAGGAGCTGGCATCTCAATCTCTTTGAATCTTCTTTATCATGCTAAGAGGAGCAGGATAAAGCAAAAAATTTCAGAATTGCACCTTGCAATGTGGAGAAATTACTGTTTGTGCATTTACAATATTCATTGATTTTTACCATTGAAAAACGTCCAGAAATGATTGAAGCTACTGACTGAATGAAAGTAGCTGGCATCTCACTCTCTTTGAATCTTCTTTATCATGCTAAGAGGAGCAGTAAAAAGCAAAAAATTTCAGACTTGCACCTTGCAATGCGGAGAAATTACTGTTTGTGCATTTACAATATTCATTGATTTTTGCCATTGAAAAACATCATGTTATTCATATACCAGAAATGTTTGAAGCTACTGACTGAATGAAAGGAGCTGGCATCTCACTCTCTTTGAATCTTCTTTATCATGCTAAGAGGAGCAGGAAAAAGCAAAAAATTTCAGACTTGCACCTTGCAATGCGGAGAAATTACTGTTTGTGCATTTACAATATTCATTGATTTTTGCCATTGAAAAACATCATGTTATTCATATACCAGAAATGTTTGAAGCTACTGACTGAATGAAAGGAACTGGCATCTCACTCTCTTTGAATCTTCTTTATCATGCTAAGAGGAGCAGGAAAAAGCAAAAAATTTCAGAATTGCACCTTGCAATGCGGAGAAATTACTGTTTGTGCATTTACAATATTCATTGATTTTTGCCATTGAAAAACGTCCAGAAATGATTGAAGGTACTGACTGAATGAAAGGAGCTGGCATCTCACTCTCTTTGAATCTTCTTTATCATTCTAAGAGGAGCAGGAAAAAGCAAAAAATTTCAGAATTGCACCTTGCAATGCGGAGAAATTACTGTTTGTGCATTTACAATATTCATTGATTTTTGCCATTGAAAAACGTCCAGAAATGATTGAAGCTACTGACTCAATGAATGGAGCTGGCATCTCACTCTCTTTGAATCTTCTTTATCATGCTAAGAGGAGCAGGAAAAAGCAAAAAATTTCAGAATTGCACCTTGCAATGCGGAGAAATTACAGTTTGTGCATTTACAATATTCATTGATTTTTGCCATTGAAAAACGTCCAGAAATGATTGAAGCTACTGACTGAATGAAAGGAGCTGGCATCTCACTCTCTTTGAATCTTCTTTATCATGCTAAGAGGAGCAGGAAAAAGCAAAAAATTTCAGAATTGCACCTTGCAATGCGGAGAAATTACTGTTTGTGCATTTACAATATTCGTTGATTTTTGCCATTGAAAAACGTCCAGAAATGATTGAAGCTACTGACTGAATGAAAGGAGCTGGCATCTCACTCTCTTTGAATCTTCTTTATCATGCTAAGAGGAGCAGGAAAAAGCAAAAAATTTCAGAATTGCACCTTGCAATGCGGAGAAATTACAGTTTGTGCATTTACAATATTCATTGATTTTTGCCATTGAAAAACGTCCAGAAATGATTGAAGCTACTGACTGAATGAAAGGAGCTGGCATCTCACTCTCTTTGAATCTTCTTTATCATGCTAAGAGGAGCAGGAAAAAGCAAAAAATTTCAGAATTGCACCTTGCAATGCGGAGAAATTACTGTTTGTGCATTTACAATATTCATTGATTTTTGCCATTGAAAAACATGTTATTCATATACCAGAAATGTTTGAAGCTCCTGACTGAATGAAAGGAGCTGGCACCTCACTCTCTTTGAATCTTCTTTATCATGCTAAGAGGAGCAGGAAAAAGCAAAAAATTTCAGAATTGCACCTTGCAATGCGGAGAAATTACTGTTTGTGCATTTACAATATTCATTGATTTTTGCCATTGAAAAACGTCCAGAAATGATTGAAGCTACTGACTGAATGAAAGGAGCTGGCATCTCACTCTCTTTGAATCTTCTTTATCATGCTAAGAGGAGCAGGAAAAAGCAAAAAATTTCAGAATTGCACCTTGCAATGCGGAGAAATTACTGTTTGTGCATTTACAATATTCATTGATTTTTGCCATTGAAAAATGTCCAGAAATGATTGAAGCTACTGACTGAATGAAAGGAGCTGGCATCTCACTCTCTTTGAATCTTCTTTATCATGCTAAGAGGAGCAGGAAAAAGCAAAAAATTTCAGAATTGCGCCTTGCAATGCGGAGAAATTACTGTTTGTGCATTTACAAAATTCATTGATTTTTGCCATTGAAAAACATCATGTTATTCATATACCAGAAATGATTGAAGCTACTGACTGAAGGAAAGGAGCTGGCATCTCACTCTCTTTGAATCTTCTTTATCATGCTAAGAGGAGCAGGAAAAAGCAAAAAATTTCAGAATTGCACCTTGCAATGCGGAGAAATTACTGTTTGTGCATTTACAATATTCATTGATTTTTGCCATTGAAAAACGTCCAGAAATGATTGAAGCTACTGACTGAATGAAAGGAGCTGGCATCTCACTCTCTTTGAATCTTCTTTATCATGCTAAGAGGAGCAGGAAAAAGCAAAAAATTTCAGAATTGCACCTTGCAATGCGGAGAAATTACTGTTTGTGCATTTACAATATTCATTGATTTTTGCCATTGAAAAACGTCCAGAAATGATTGAAGCTACTGACTGAATGAAAGGAGCTGGCATCTCACTCTCTTTGAATCTTGTTTATCATGCTAAGAGGAGCAGGAAAAAGCAAAAAATTTCAGAATTGCACCTTGCAATGCGGAGAAATTACTGTTTGTGCATTTACAATATTCATTGATTTTTGCCATTGAAAAACGTCCAGAAATGATTGAAGCTACTGACTGAATGAAAGGAGCTGGCATCTCACTCTCTTTGAATCTTCTTTATCATGCTAAGAGGAGCAGGAAAAAGCAAAAAATTTCAGAATTGCACCTTGCAATGCGGAGAAATTACTGTTTGTGCATTTACAATATTCATTGATTTTTGCCATTGAAAAACGTCCAGAAATGATTGAAGCTACTGACTGAATGAAAGGAGCTGGCATCTCACTCTCTTTGAATCTTCTTTATCATGCTAAGAGGAGCAGGAAAAAGCAAAAAATTTCAGAATTGCACCTTGCAATGCGGAGAAATTACTGTTTGTGCATTTACAATATTCATTGATTTTTGCTATTGAAAAACATCATGTTATTCATATACCAGAAATGATTGAAGCTACTGACTGAATGAAAGGAGCTGGCATCTCACTCTCTTTGAATCTTCTTTATCATGCTAAGAGGAGCAGGAAAAAGCAAAAAATTTCAGAATTGCTCCTTGCAATGCGGAGAAATTACTGTTTGTGCATTTACAATATTCATTGATTTTTGCGATTGAAAAACATCATGTTATTCATATACCAGAAATGATTGAAGCTACTGACTGAATGAAAGGAGCTGGCATCTCATTCTCTTTGAATCTTCTTTATCATGCTAAGAGGAGCAGGAAAAAGTAAAAAATTTCAGAATTGCACCTTGCAATGCGGAGAAATTACTGTTTGTGCATTTACAATATTCAATGATTTTTGCCATTGAAAAACGTCCAGAAATGATTGAAGCTACTGACTGAATGAAAGGAGCTGGCATCTAACTCTCTTTGAATCTTGTTTATCATGCTAAGAGGAGCAGGAAAAAGCAAAAAATTTCAGAATTGCACCTTGCAATGCGGAGAAATTACTGTTTGTGCATTTACAATATTCATTGATTTTTGCCATTGAAAAACGTCCAGAAATGATTGAAGCTACTGACTGAATGAAAGGAGCTGGCATCTCACTCTCTTTGAATCTTCTTTATCATGCTAAGAGGAGCAGGAAAAAGCAAAAAATTTCAGAATTGCACCTTGCAATGCGGAGAAATTACTGTTTGTGCATTTACAATATTCATTGATTTTTGCCATTGAAAAACGTCCAGAAATGATTGAAGCTACTGACTGAATGAAAGGAGCTGGCATCTCACTCTCTTTGAATCTTCTTTATCATGCTAAGAGGAGCAGGAAAAAGCAAAAAATTTCAGAATTGCACCTTGCAATGCGGAGAAATTACTGTTTGTGCATTTACAATATTCATTGATTTTTGCTATTGAAAAACATCATGTTATTCATATACCAGAAATGATTGAAGCTACTGACTGAATGAAAGGAGCTGGCATCTCACTCTCTTTGAATCTTCTTTATCATGCTAAGAGGAGCAGGAAAAAGCAAAAAATTTCAGAATTGCACCTTGCAATGCGGAGAAATTGCAGTTTGTGCATTTACAATATTCATTGATTTTTGCCATTGAAAAACTCATGTATTCATAGCCAGAAATGATTGAAGCTACTGACTGAATGAAAGGAGCTGGCATCTCACTCTCTTTGAATCTTCTTTATCATGCTAAGAGGAGCAGGAAAAAGCAAAAAATTTCAGAATTGCACCTTGCAATGCGGAGAAATTACTGTTTGTGCATTTACAATATTCATTGATTTTTGCCATTGAAAAACATCATGTTATTCATATACCAGAAATGATTGAAGCTACTGACTGAATGAAAGGAGCTGGCATCTCACTCTCTTTGAATCTTCTTTATCATGCTAAGAGGAGCAGGAAAAAGCAAAAAATTTCAGAATTGCACCTTGCAATGCGGAGAAATTACTGTTTGTGCATTTACAATATTCATTGATTTTTGCCATTGAAAAACATCCAGAAATGATTGAAGCTACTGACTGAATGAAAGGAGCTGGCATCTCACTCTCTTTGAATCTTCTTTATCATGCTAAGAGGAGCAGGAAAAAGCAAAAAATTTCAGAATTGCACCTTGCAATGCGGAGAAATTACTGTTTGTGCATTTACAATATTCATTGATTTTTGCCATTGAAAAATGTCCAGAAATGATTGAAGCTACTGACTGAATGAAAGGAGCTGGCATCTCACTCTCTTTGAATCTTCTTTATCATGCTAAGAGGAGCAGGAAAAAGCAAAAAATTTCAGAATTGCGCCTTGCAATGCGGAGAAATTACTGTTTGTGCATTTACAAAATTCATTGATTTTTGCCATTGAAAAACATCATGTTATTCATATACCAGAAATGATTGAAGCTACTGACTGAAGGAAAGGATCTGGCATCTCACTCTCTTTGAATCTTCTTTGTCATGCTAAGAGGAGCAGGAAAAAGCAAAAAATTTCAGAATTGCACCTTGCAATGCGGAGAAATTACTGTTTGTGCATTTACAATATTCATTGATTTTTGCCATTGAAAAACGTCCAGAAATGATTGAAGCTACTGACTGAATGAAAGGAGCTGGCATCTCACTCTCTTTGAATCTTCTTTATCATGCTAAGAGGAGCAGGAAAAAGCAAAACATTTCAGAATTGCACCTTGCAATGCGGAGAAATTACTGTTTGTGCATTTACAATATTCATTGATTTTTGCGATTGAAAAACATCATGTTATTCATATACCAGAAATGATTGAAGCTACTGACTGAATGAAAGGAGCTGGCATCTCACTCTCTTTGAATCTTCTTTATCATGCTAAGAGGAGCAGGAAAAAGTAAAAAATTTCAGAATTGCACCTTGCAATGCGGAGAAATTACTGTTTGTGCATTTACAATATTCATTGATTTTTGCCATTGAAAAACGTCCAGAAATGATTGAAGCTACTGACTGAATGAAAGGAGCTGGCATCTCACTCTCTTTGAATCTTCTTTATCATGCTAAGAGGAGCAGGAAAAAGCAAAAAATTTCAGAATTGCACCTTGCAATGCGGAGAAATTACTGTTTGTGCATTTACAATATTCATTGATTTTTGCCATTGAAAAACATCCAGAAATGATTGAAGCTACTGACTGAATGAAAGGAGCTGGCATCTCACTCTCTTTGAATCTTCTTTATCATGCTAAGAGGAGCAGGAAAAAGCAAAAAATTTCAGAATTGCACCTTGCAATGCGGAGAAATTACTGTTTGTGCATTTACAATATTCATTGATTTTTGCCATTGAAAAATGTCCAGAAATGATTGAAGCTACTGACTGAATGAAAGGAGCTGGCATCTCACTCTCTTTGAATCTTCTTTATCATGCTAAGAGGAGCAGGAAAAAGCAAAAAATTTCAGAATTGCGCCTTGCAATGCGGAGAAATTACTGTTTGTGCATTTACAAAATTCATTGATTTTTGCCATTGAAAAACATCATGTTATTCATATACCAGAAATGATTGAAGCTACTGACTGAAGGAAAGGATCTGGCATCTCACTCTCTTTGAATCTTCTTTGTCATGCTAAGAGGAGCAGGAAAAAGCAAAAAATTTCAGAATTGCACCTTGCAATGCGGAGAAATTACTGTTTGTGCATTTACAATATTCATTGATTTTTGCCATTGAAAAACGTCCAGAAATGATTGAAGCTACTGACTGAATGAAAGGAGCTGGCATCTCACTCTCTTTGAATCTTCTTTATCATGCTAAGAGGAGCAGGAAAAAGCAAAACATTTCAGAATTGCACCTTGCAATGCGGAGAAATTACTGTTTGTGCATTTACAATATTCATTGATTTTTGCGATTGAAAAACATCATGTTATTCATATACCAGAAATGATTGAAGCTACTGACTGAATGAAAGGAGCTGGCATCTCACTCTCTTTGAATTTCTTTATCATGCTAAGAGGAGCAGGAAAAAGTAAAAAATTTCAGAATTGCACCTTGCAATGCGGAGAAATTACTGTTTGTGCATTTACAATATTCAATGATTTTTGCCATTGAAAAACGTCCAGAAATGATTGAAGCTACTGACTGAATGAAAGGAGCTGGCATCTCACTCTCTTTGAATCTTCTTTATCATGCTAAGAGGAGCAGGAAAAAGCAAAAAATTTCAGAATTGCACCTTGCAATGCGGAGAAATTACTGTTTGTGCATTTACAATATTCATTGATTTTTGCCATTGAAAAACGTCCAGAAATGATTGAAGCTACTGACTGAATGAAAGGAGCTGGCATCTCACTCTCTTTGAATCTTCTTTATCATGCTAAGAGGAGCAGGAAAAAGCAAAAAATTTCAGAATTGCACCTTGCAATGCGGAGAAATTACTGTTTGTGCATTTACAATATTCATTGATTTTTGCCATTGAAAAATGTCCAGAAATGATTGAAGCTACTGACTGAATGAAAGGAGCTGGCATCTCACTCTCTTTGAATCTTCTTTATCATGCTAAGAGGAGCAGGAAAAAGCAAAAAATTTCAGAATTGCACCTTGCAATGCGGAGAAATTACTGTTTGTGCATTTACAATATTCATTGATTTTTGCTATTGAAAAACATCATGTTATTCATATACCAGAAATGATTGAAGCTACTGACTGAATGAAAGGAGCTGGCATCTCACTCTCTTTGAATCTTCTTTATCATGCTAAGAGGAGCAGGAAAAAGCAAAAAATTTCAGAATTGCACCTTGCAATGCGGAGAAATTATAGTTTGTGCATTTACAATATTCATTGATTTTTGCCATTGAAAAACGTCCAGAAATGATTGAAGCTACTGACTGAATGAAAGGAGCTGGCATCTCACTCTCTTTGAATCTTCTTTATCATGCTAAGAGGAGCAGGAAAAAGCAAAAAATTTCAGAATTGCACCTTGCAATGCGGAGAAATTACTGTTTGTGCATTTACAATATTCATTGATTTTTGCCATTGAAAAACGTCCAGAAATGATTGAAGCTACTGACTGAATGAAAGGAGCTGGCATCTCACTCTCTTTGAATCTTCTTTATCATGCTAAGAGGAGCAGGAAAAAGCAAAAAATTTCAGAATTGCACCTTGCAATGCGGAGAAATTACTGTTTGTGCATTTACAATATTCATTGATTTTTGCTATTGAAAAACATCATGTTATTCATATACCAGAAATGATTGAAGCTACTGACTGAATGAAAGGAGCTGGCATCTCACTCTCTTTGAATCTTCTTTATCATGCTAAGAGGAGCAGGAAAAAGCAAAAAATTTCAGAATTGCACCTTGCAATGCGGAGAAATTACAGTTTGTGCATTTACAATATTCATTGAATTTTGCCATTGAAAAGCGTCCAGAAATGATTGAAGCTACTGACTGAATGAAAGGAGCTGGCATCTCACTCTCTTTGAATCTTCTTTATCATGCTAAGAGGAGCAGGAAAAAGCAAAAAATTTCAGAATTGCACCTTGCAATGCGGAGAAATTACTGTTTGTGCATTTACAATATTCATTGATTTTTGCCATTGAAAAAACAATCATGTTATTCATATACCAGAAATGATTGAAGGTACTGACTGAATGAAAGGAGCTGGCATCTCACTCTCTTTGAATCTTCTTTATCATGCTAAGAGGAGCAGGAAAAAGCAAAAAATTTCAGAATTGCACCTTGCAATGCGGAGAAATTACTGTTTGTGCATTTACAATATTCATTGATTTTTGCCATTGAAAAACGTCCAGAAATGATTGAAGCTACTGACTGAATGAAAGGAGCTGGCATCTCACTCTCTTTGAATCTTCTTTATCATGCTAAGAGGAGCAGGAAAAAGCAAAAAATTTCAGAATTGCACCTTGCAATGCGGAGAAATTACTGTTTGTGCATTTACAATATTCATTGATTTTTGCCATTGAAAAATGTCCAGAAATGATTGAAGCTACTGACTGAATGAAAGGAGCTGGCATCTCACTCTCTTTGAATCTTCTTTATCATGCTAAGAGGAGCAGGAAAAAGCAAAAAATTTCAGAATTGCGCCTTGCAATGCGGAGAAATTACTGTTTGTGCATTTACAAAATTCATTGATTTTTGCCATTGAAAAACATCATGTTATTCATATACCAGAAATGATTGAAGCTACTGACTGAAGGAAAGGATCTGGCATCTCACTCTCTTTGAATCTTCTTTGTCATGCTAAGAGGAGCAGGAAAAAGCAAAAAATTTCAGAATTGCACCTTGCAATGCGGAGAAATTACTGTTTGTGCATTTACAATATTCATTGATTTTTGCCATTGAAAAACGTCCAGAAATGATTGAAGCTACTGACTGAATGAAAGGAGCTGGCATCTCACTCTCTTTGAATCTTTTTTATCATGCTAAGAGGAGCAGGAAAAAGCAAAAAATTTCAGAATTGCACCTTGCAATGCGGAGAAATTACTGTTTGTGCATTTACAATATTCATTGATTTTTGCCATTGAAAAACATCATGTTATTCATATACCAGAAATGATTGAAGCTACTGACTGAATGAAAGTAGCTGGCATCTCACTCTCTTTGAATCTTCTTTATCATGCTAAGAGGAGCAGGAAAAAGCAAAAAATTTCAGAATTGCACCTTGCAATGCGGAGAAATTACTGTTTGTGCATTTACAATATTCATTGATTTTTGCCATTGAAAAACGTCCAGAAATGATTGAAGCTACTGACTGAATGAAAGGAGCTGGCATCTCACTCTCTTTGAATCTTCTTTATCATGCTAAGAGGAGCAGGAAAAAGCAAAAAATTTCAGAATTGCACCTTGCAATGCGGAGAAATTACTGTTTGTGCATTTACAATATTCATTGATTTTTGCCATTGAAAAATGTCCAGAAATGATTGAAGCTACTGACTGAATGAAAGGAGCTGGCATCTCACTCTCTTTGAATCTTCTTTATCATGCTAAGAGGAGCAGGAAAAAGCAAAAAATTTCAGAATTGCGCCTTGCAATGCGGAGAAATTACTGTTTGTGCATTTACAAAATTCATTGATTTTTGCGATTGAAAAACATCATGTTATTCATATACCAGAAATGATTGAAGCTACTGACTGAAGGAAAGGATCTGGCATCTCACTCTCTTTGAATCTTCTTTGTCATGCTAAGAGGAGCAGGAAAAAGCAAAAAATTTCAGAATTGCACCTTGCAATGCGGAGAAATTACTGTTTGTGCATTTACAATATTCATTGATTTTGCCATTGAAAAACGTCCAGAAATGATTGAAGCTACTGACTGAATGAAAGGAGCTGCATCTCACTCTCTTTGAATCTTCTTTATCATGCTAAGAGGAGCAGGAAAAAGCAAAACATTTCAGAATTGCACCTTGCAATGCGGAGAAATTACTGTTTGTGCATTTACAATATTCATTGATTTTTGCGATTGAAAAACATCATGTTATTCATATACCAGAAATGATTGAAGCTACTGACTGAATGAAAGGAGCTGGCATCTCACTCTCTTTGAATCTTCTTTATCATGCTAAGAGGAGCAGGAAAAAGTAAAAAATTTCAGAATTGCACCTTGCAATGCGGAGAAATTACTGTTTGTGCATTTACAATATTCAATGATTTTTGCCATTGAAAAACGTCCAGAAATGATTGAAGCTACTGACTGAATGAAAGGAGCTGGCATCTCACTCTCTTTGAATCTCCTTTATCATGCTAAGAGGAGCAGGAAAAAGCAAAAAATTTCAGAATTGCACCTTGCAATGCGGAGAAATTACTGTTTGTGCATTTACAATATTCATTGATTTTTGCCATTGAAAAACGTCCAGAAATGATTGAAGCTACTGACTGAATGAAAGGAGCTGGCATCTCACTCTCTTTGAATCTTCTTTATCATGCTAAGAGGAGCAGGAAAAAGCAAAAAATTCAGAATTGCACCTTGCAATGCGGAGAAATTACTGTTTGTGCATTTACAATATTCATTGATTTTTGCCATTGAAAAACATCATGTTATTCATATACCAGAAATGATTGAAGCTACTGACTGAATGAAAGGAGCTGGCATCTCACTCTCTTTGAATCTTCTTTATCATGCTAAGAGGAGCAGGAAAAAGTAAAAAATTTCAGAATTGCACCTTGCAATGCGGAGAAATTACTGTTTGTGCATTTATAATATTCAATGATTTTTGCCATTGAAAAACGTCCAGAAATGATTGAAGCTACTGACTGAACGAAAGGAGCTGGCATCTCACTCTCTTTGAATCTTCTTTATCATGCTAAGAGGAGCAGGAAAAAGCAAAAAATTTCAGAATTGCACCTTGCAATGCGGAGAAATTACTGTTTGTGCATTTACAATATTCATTGATTTTTTGCCATTGAAAAACATCATGTTATTCATATACCAGAAATGTTTGAAGCTACTGACTGAATGAAAGGAGCTGGCATCTCACTCTCTTTGAATCTTCTTTATCATGCTAAGAGGAGCAGGAAAAAGCAAAAAATTTCAGAATTGCACCTTGCAATGCGGAGAAATTACTGTTTGTGCATTTACAATATTCATTGATTTTTGCCATTGAAAAACGTCCAGAAATGATTGAAGCTACTGACTGAATGAAAGGAGCTGGCATCTCACTCTCTTTGAATCTTCTTTATCATGCTAAGAGGAGCAGGAAAAAGCAAAAAATTTCAGAATTGCACCTTGCAATGCGGAGAATTACTGTTTGTGCATTTACAATATTCATTGATTTTTGCCATTGAAAAACGTCCAGAAATGATTGAAGCTACTGACTGAATGAAAGGAGCTGGCATCTCACTCTCTTTGAATCTTCTTTATCATGCTAAGAGGAGCAGGAAAAAGCAAAAAATTTCAGAATTGCACCTTGCAATGCGGAGAAATTACTGTTTGTGCATTTACAATATTCATTGATTTTTGCCTATTGAAAAACATCATGTTATTCATATACCAGAAATGATTGAAGCTACTGACTGAATGAAAGGAGCTGGCATCTCACTCTCTTTGAATCTTCTTTATCATGCTAAGAGGAGCAGGAAAAAGCAAAAAATTTCAGAATTGCACCTTGCAATGCGGAGAAATTATAGTTTGTGCATTTACAATATTCATTGATTTTTGCCATTGAAAAACGTCCAGAAATGATTGAAGCTACTGACTGAATGAAAGGAGCTGGCATCTCACTCTCTTTGAATCTTCTTTATCATGCTAAGAGGAGCAGGAAAAAGCAAAAAATTTCAGAATTGCACCTTGCAATGCGGAGAAATTACTGTTTGTGCATTTACAATATTCATTGATTTTTGCCATTGAAAAACGTCCAGAAATGATTGAAGCTACTGACTGAATGAAAGGAGCTGGCATCTCACTCTCTTTGAATCTTCTTTATCATGCTAAGAGGAGCAGGAAAAAGCAAAAAATTTCAGAATTGCACCTTGCAATGCGGAGAAATTACAGTTTGTGCATTTACAATATTCATTGAATTTTGCCATTGAAAAGCGTCCAGAAATGATTGAAGCTACTGACTGAATGAAAGGAGCTGGCATCTCACTCTCTTTGAATCTTCTTTATCATGCTAAGAGGAGCAGGAAAAAGCAAAAAATTTCAGAATTGCACCTTGCAATGCGGAGAAATTACTGTTTGTGCATTTACAATATTCATTGATTTTTGCCATTGAAAAACGTCCAGAAATGATTGAAGGTACTGACTGAATGAAAGGAGCTGGCATCTCACTCTCTTTGAATCTTCTTTATCATGCTAAGAGGAGCAGGAAAAAGCAAAAAATTTCAGAATTGCACCTTGCAATGCGGAGAAATTACTGTTTGTGCATTTACAATATTCATTGATTTTTGCCATTGAAAAACGTCCAGAAATGATTGAAGCTACTGACTGAATGAAAGGAGCTGGCATCTCACTCTCTTTGAATCTTCTTTATCATGCTAAGAGGAGCAGGAAAAAGCAAAAAATTTCAGAATTGCACCTTGCAATGCGGAGAAATTACTGTTTGTGCATTTACAATATTCATTGATTTTTGCCATTGAAAAATGTCCAGAAATGATTGAAGCTACTGACTGAATGAAAGGAGCTGGCATCTCACTCTCTTTGAATCTTCTTTATCATGCTAAGAGGAGCAGGAAAAAGCAAAAATTTCAGAATTGCGCCTTGCAATGCGGAGAAATTACTGTTTGTGCATTTACAAAATTCATTGATTTTTGCCATTGAAAAATATCATGTTATTCATATACCAGAAATGATTGATGTTTTTCAATGGCAAAAATCAATGAATATTGTAAATGCACAAACAGTAATTTCTCCGCATTGCAAGGTGCAATTCTGAAATTTTTTGCTTTTTCCTGCTAATCCTAGCATGATAAAGAAGATTCAAAGAGAGTGAGATGCCAGCTCCTTTCATTCAGTCAGTAGCTTCAAACATTTCTGGTATATGAAAAACATGTTTTTCAATGGCAAAAATCAATGAATATTGTAAATGCACAAACAGTAATATCTCCACATTGCAAGGTGCAATTCTGAAATTTTTTGCTTTTTCCTGCTAATCCTAGCATGATAAAGAAGATTCAAAGAGAGTGAGATGCCAGCTCCTTTCATTCAGTCAGTAGCTTCAAACATTTCTGGTATATGAAAAACATGTTTTTCAATGGCAAAAATCAATGAATATTGTAAATGCACAAACAGTAATATCTCCACATTGCAAGGTGCAATTCTGAAATTTTTAGCTTTTTCCTGTTAATCCTAGCATGATAAAGAAGATTCAAAGAGAGTGAGATGCCAGCTCCTTTCATTCAGTCAGTAGCTTCAAACATTTCTGGACGTTTTTCAATGGCAAAAATCAATGAATATTGTAAATGCACAAACAGTAATATCTCCACATTGCAAGGTGCAATTCTGAAATTTTTTGCTTTTTCCTGTTAATCCTAGCATGATAAAGAAGATTCAAAGAGAGTGAGATACCAGCTCCTTTCATTCAGTCAGTAGCTTCAAACATTTCTGGTATATGAAAAACATGTTTTTCAATGGCAAAAATCAATGAATATTGTAAATGCACAAACAGTAATATCTCCACATTGCAAGGTGCAATTCTGAAATTTTTTGCTTTTTCCTGCTAATCCTAGCATGATAAAGAAGATTCAAAGAGAGTGAGATGCCAGCTAATTTCATTCAGTCAGTAGCTTCAAACATTTCTGGACGTTTTTCAATGGCAAAATCAATGAATATTGTAAATGCACAAACAGTAATATCTCCACATTGCAAGGTGCAATTCTGAAATTTTTTGCTTTTTCCTGTTAATCCTAGCATGATAAAGAAGATTCAAAGACAGTGAGATGCCAGCTCCTTTCATTCAGTCAGTAGCTTCAAACATTTCTGGTATATGAAAAACATGTTTTTCAATGGCAAAAATCAATGAATATTGTAAATGCACAAACAGTAATATCTCCACATTGCAAGGTGCAATTCTGAAATTTTTTGCTTTTTCCTGCTAATCCTAGCATGATAAAGAAGATTCAAAGAGAGTGAGATGCCAGCTCCTTTCATTCCGTCAGTAGCTTCAAACATT